>NC_045438.1:97199872-97287720 GCF_002776525.5 Piliocolobus tephrosceles | reverse complement strand
GAAGGAAGGAAGGAAGGAAGGAAGGAAGGAAGGAAGGAAGGAAGGAAAGAAGGAAGGAAGGAAAGAAAAGAAGGGAAGGAGGGAAGGAGGGAAGGAGAGAGAGGAAATAGCAACCCTTTGTGCCACTAAAATTCATTTCATCATATATTAATGTTATAGTTAATGCCTAATATAACCTTTTCATTTCTTTAACAAACGGAACATGAAAATGAAGTTATGGAGGTTGAACTTCTTGCTAAAACATATGCCATGGTAATAAGAATGCTTGAAGCTCTAGTAACAGGATGAAGTTGGCCAGGAGTGGTGGCTCGTGCCTGTAATCCCAGCACTTTGGGAGGCCGAGGCGGGCAGATCACGAGGTCAGGAGATCGAGACCATCCTGGCTAACACTCTACTAAAAATACAAAAAATTTAGCAGGCTTGGTGGTGGGCGCCTGTAGCACCAGCTACTCGGGAGGCTGAGGCAGGAGAATAGTGTGAACCCAGGAGGCGGAGCTTGCAGTAAGCCAAGATCACCTCACTGCACTCCAGCCTGGGTGACAGAGCAAGACTCCATTTCAAAAAAAAAAAAGAATAACAGGATGAAGTTGTGAATCTCTTCGGGATGGTGTGCCCTCTCAGTATTGATACTCTTTGCCTGTTTAACGTACTAGCAAACCTACCTGGGGGTCCAGGCAGCCCCCGAGGTCCTGGAGATCCAGTACCCCTTTCACCTTTCTCTCCTGGCAAACCTAAGGAAGGAGAAAAAGAGAAACACAGGGGAAAAATTATCTGGAAACATGTAATTTTCATCTTAACTAATAATACTTGATTCAAGTAATTCATTTCCTTAGTGAAAGCAGAACCTAATTTTTCACAGAAGTTCACTCTTTAAGCCAAGTTCTTTCTAGACATTTGTGTAATTCTAGATTCATGGCCGAGAAAAAATTTGGCTACAAGGCAGGGGGAAAGTTATTTGAAGCAAACAAACGTGTCTAATATATTTTTAAATAGTAACTAGGAACAATAATCCTGAAGAAATAGTTATAATATCTCACTGAAAAACATATTAAAGGTATTTTGTCTTTAGTAGCCCTATTAGTACAGCAGCCAAACCAGCAGAATTATAGAAACATGTAGGTTTTCTCTAGAATATTAAGTACTCCTTTGACAAAAGTGGGTACCCAGAGTCCTGAAATATTTGGAATCAAATAGTCCTATTTTTCTGCTTTTCCTTCAACTGCACTTATCTACACCATGAAATTCGAGTCAAAGAAACATACAAGATCAATGCCAGACCCTGAATAAAGGAACCAAAATAAGTTAGATCTAAAACTCTAGGGCTGCCTAAGAACATTCAGTTGCTGCTCGACTCTTGCCACGGTCACAGAGAGTAATAAGATTTGGGTAGCTGATTTACTTTGCCAAGATAGAGGTTTTCCCTTAACAACAACAAAAGTCAGAAAATAGCATTATCTGAGATCTGATAGCATTAACTGAGATCTGATAAAGACATGCCATTTTTCTAAGACATGGATCCCTATGGCCTGTGAGTTGCCTGACAGCTCTTCTGAGGCTGTCCAAACAAGACTAATGAAAGCAGTTTGCCTAGGTCACCTTCCAGGTGCCTTCAACCTGTCCCAGCTCCTACGTTTGCAAATTCCTTCCTTTATTGCAATACAGAAGCCAGAAATGCCTACCTCGTTCCCCAGGGGGTCCCTGCATCCCTGGTGTGCCCGGGAAGCCTGGCCGCCCCCCTGGTCCAGGTTCTCCTCTGGCTCCTGCGCTGCCAGGAGGTCCCGGTGGACCCGGCGGACCTGGCTGGTTGCGACTGGAGTGGTAATCATTTGGAATCTGATTCAGCATCTGATTGAATCTGTTCATCTGACCTACAAGTAGAAATAAGGCTTGTTAGTAAGAAATGCAATAAAGGAGGGATGAGAGAGTGAAACTGTTTTAGTGTCTAGTGAAATCCATCTCCATTCTGCACCCTTTCCAGAAAACAATCTAATTAGAATCCTAAAAATAAAATTAAGACAGTCTAATCATCCAGGACATAATAGTCCCTGATAAATAACTGTTTCCACAAAATGCTGACCTATAAGCCACAAACACTACTACAAATATAAAAAGTTGTTAAAGTTTAATATGGCTCTGAAATAAAGTCTTGAGGTTTGTCAGGTGACATCACTCAAAAGAAAACCTTTTTTATAATTAGATAATTCTACAATTGTCTGTATATCTAAGGCAATGATAATCAGGTTTCAGTGCAAACTGGAATTGCCTGTGGGGCAACTTGAAAAATCCAGATTTCTGGGCCTTATCTCCAAAGATAATGATTCACTAAGCTTAGGACATGGTGCAGAAACTCCCACTTCTAACAAGCAACTTAGGTGATTCCAAGGCAGGTGTTCCTCAGTACCACACTATGAAAAACATTGATTAAGCCTTCTCAAAGAGCGTGTTCTGGGTTTAAGGCCCACACCAGTCTGCAGGTACTGAGCTTCATTACTTAACAGGCCTTATAGAATAAGAAGAGCCTGTGAAAAACAGAGAGGCCAGTTTCCTACCAAAAACAACCTTCACTGATCAAATTAATCTTGGTGAGCCCCCTTCCTTAAGGTCATAAAATGACTTAAAGGTCATAACTTAAAATATCCAATGTCTTAGAACTTAAGTTTGCTGCTATTATTTTACCTTGGGTTATTATTTTATCTTAGTGACAATCTTTAAAATATCATCTTTAAGCAGATGCAAAACTGACAATGTATAAAAACAAGAGCTTATCAAAATGAAAGAGAAATCTATCTCTTTAGAAACTTTATGATCCAAACTCTGCATTTTCCTGCAATTAATTTTCAAACCATTCACACAGTAAAAAGAAAAGAAACTTTACCACTTATCAATTGTTCACAGACTTGTCTTGCAACTGCTCGCATCATGTTCTGGGAAGCAATGTCTCCCTTGTTAAATTAATGAGAATGATTAGCATATTAGTTCTATAGTTTTAGACTTCAATGTTTAACACACAAACATAAGATTTTTTTTAAAATACATACCCTATCACCTTTTTCTCCTTTCAACCCAGATGGACCCTGAAAAATATGAATTGCATACATTAGAAACTGACAAACATACTCTAAAATGATGCATGAATGAACATAATGATGAAAGAAAACAAGTTCTGTTTTCTAAAGCATTAGCAAAATGACACATCACATTTATATCCATGTTACTCACATTCTGCTTTTCTATAAAAAGAAATCTAATCTCTCTCTCTCTCTCTCTCTCTCTCTCTCTCTCTCTCTCTCTCTGTCTCTGAAGCACACGTCCTCCAAAACAGTGGACAGATGTGAATTTTGTGGTCACAACTGTAAAAGTTATGGATCATGCACACTTTTTACAATGCAATTCATGATACATATGGAACTAAAATACATAAGAAGATTGCCCTTGTGTCCCCATACTTTGCTTTGTATCATCGTGGTTGGTTATCTCAGCTGGTTACTGTGGAACATCCATGACATTAGTCTCCATTCAGTCTCACTAAGAACCAGCAGGCTTTTGTGAGCTACTTAGCTCAATATATATCCCTTAACTTCATCCAGTGATTCTTTGTACATTTGAGATAAAAGAAACTGGATTGAAGCGGGAAACCATCATTCTCAGCAAACTATCACAAGAACAGAAATTCAAATACTGCATGTTCTCACTCATAAGTGGGAGCTGAACAATGAGAACACATGGACACAGGGAGGGGAACATCACACACCAGGGCCTGTCAGGGAATCAGGGGCTAGGGGAGGGATAACATTAGGAGACATACCTATTGTAGGTGATGGATTGATGGCTGCAGCAAACCACCATGGCACATGTATACCTATGTAACAAACCTGCACATTCTGCATGTGTACCCCAGAACTTAAAGTATAATAATAAAAAAAAATTCTACAATAAAAAAAGAAAAGAAACTGGGTTTCTCTCTTAATGAATAACTCAATCTAAATGATCCTACATCTAAATACAAGCATAGAATATTTGCCCCTACACTGTCATAAGCCTCTCACCATAAGAGATATTGGAAAAGTTTTCCTTAGAATACAGCAAGTTTTTGTCTTTCAGTAATACATTTCCAGGCTGCCAACTGCTATCACCGAAGGAACATCTAAATCATTGACAAATCAGGTAATATCCCATACCAAACCACTTCTCACCGTCTCCATGGAAACCACTGCAGTCCAAACCAAAACTCTTACCTGAAACTACTCTAATAGCCTCCTAACTGCTCTCCCTGCTCCCCATTTTGCTACTTTATAGTCTATTCTCCACACGAAAACCACAATGATATTTTTTAAAGAAAAATTAGATCATATCACTCCTTTGACTCCAAGTGCCTCCCATCCCGTTCCCATCACACTTAGAGGAAAATAATAATTCCTTATCATAGGCTACATGGTCCACATGATCATCTATGCCTAGCTATCTGACCTCATATTTTATCCCTCTCCATTTAACCCCCTTCACTTTGGTTCCCAGACCTGTTAGATGTTCCTTTCATATGTCAGACTCATTCCTCAGCCAGGGCTTTCATTCATGCTGTTTCCTCTGGCTGAAACCCTCTTTCCATAGATCAAATAGCTTTCTCCCTCATTTCATCCCAATGTTACCTCGTCAGAGAGGTTCCTGGATGACTGTATCCAAAATAGCTGCCTTCCCACCAGCACAATCATTCTCTAACCCTTTACTCTGTTTCTTGATTCTTCATGATATTTATTATCATGGGAACCTATATATACATGGTTTTGTCTATATCTGCCCCCCCCCCCAGAATGTCTATGAAGGCAAGAACTTTGTCTTGTTTGCTGTTATATCACCTGACCCTAGAACACTGGCTAGCATATTATAGGCACTAAACAAATATGTGTTTATTAATGAAGTATTCTATGAACATCTCATGGAAACATCTCTTATAGAATATCAAGTCTTATAAGTTAGCAAGAAGATATCAACTGATTATAATAGCTAATGACATAAGCTAACAATGATTAAGCCAAGCTCTCTGCTAAGACCTATATATACCTATCTACTATGTTTGGTTTCATAAATAAGAGGAAGGTAAGATAAAATAGAGAAGAAAAAGAGAAGAAATTTGCTACTTTTGAAGGACAAGGAAAATGAAGGAGAAAAGGGAAAGTGCTGGGATCTAAATAAATCTATACCAAATTATAATTATCATAAGAAAAACCAGAGTTGTCTACTTCCGTGACAAAAGTATTAGATTTTTGTAGAAACACTAATATTATTGTATTTGGAGCATTTTGCAAGTGCAGGATTTTTCACATTTACTGCTATTTTGAGATTGTTCTGATGTGATTTTTAATTTACTGGCACTCTGAGATTGTCCTGTTGTTCATGATTTGTAGAAATCATCTTTATTTCCAATATTTAGAGATTATATTTCAAGTAATAGCTGTAGACATTTCTTTTAGGCATCTAGCTACAGCCATCAATTACATGAGTAATATTCTTATATAAGACACTATTGAGGTCATAGTAAAACAAAATGAAATGCTGAATGGGTAGAAAAGTTTCATATACTTATAATTGCTCTTGCAAAGTTTCTACCATGATCCATTGAGGAAAAGAGAGTAATAAAGCCACATGCTAGAGTACACACAGATTTTAAAGTATTTAGGTTGGTGCAAACGTAATTGCGGTTTTTGTCATTCTTTTTAACCTAATATACCAGGAGTCCTTCTAGCTTTATATTGCTTGCTTAATTTTATGAACCATACAAGGCAAGCCCTATCACATAAATGTCCCATCCTAAGTCTGTCTGAAATTACTTTTTTTAAACTTGGGTTTGTGTAATTTGAACAATACTTTTAAAAGGAGAAATTCTGTCCAGAGAAAAGCCCTGATACATTTTTGTCACTGCTAATAGTTGGACTTAATTGTCTTTAAGATAAATTTTTATATTTCAGGATGCTATTCAGACAAAAAAAAAATGCTTAAATAAATTCACACTTCCTAAACACAAAAAAGGAAAAGTTCGTAAAAAATATGCAGCCCAAGAGTCATTACAAATAATTGTGGATATTTTAGACACTTCAAAGTCAGTTTTGGAGATACTAATTTGGAAACACCAAATATGTGTACTACTATCTCAACTACTATTTTAACCAAAATATCTGCATAAGAGAAAGTTATATGGGGTATAAATTGTGGCAGGACAGTATTTAAAAAGTAAAATGATCAATTAAAGTTAATAAATAACTTTAATTCTGGTTCTGATGTTCTAGCCTCCTCAACTAGATAGAAAAGAACAAATGGAAAGCTGGATAATGCCACAAAAGGGTTAATATTAGCAAGCTAGGGATGGAGGCACTGTACACCATCATCATGTATTTTTCCATCTTAAGCAGCATACCACTCCTAAGTAAAAAGAATCATTCTGCTGACCCAGCTCTGAGTGTTTATACAGTGCAGAAATATGTGTCTTGGCTCATAATCCCATTCTCCTCTTAAAGAAACCCAGTAACCACAATTTTCATCCCAGAATATTATAACAACCCAGAGAGAAAAATTTAGAACTGGTACCAAGTCAAATCCATGAGTTTAGCATGGTTTCAACAAACGCTTCAAACACATTACAGCAGAGATAACCTAACTATGACAAAGGTTTGCAGTTCTCATTATTTATTTCCACAGTGAAATGACTGTCAGTAGACATGCAAGCTGTCCACTTACTGGTCTGCCATGATCTCCAGGTTTTCCTGGCTTCCCACTTGGTCCTGTGACTCCTGGGGAGCCTGGGCTTCCCTACAACACATGGAGAGGGAAGGGGACTGTTATGACAAAGAGAAAATCCCATCGAAAGTAAATGAATACAGCTTGTTTTAAAAGCGTTTAAATGAAACAACTCATAATTACACATTCAGGAAGAATAAAACCAAATTTTAAGATAACATGAAATAAAAAACTCCTGACAATTACAGTGCAATCCTTATGGACTATATAGTTTTAAAATATATTTTGAGACCAGCTGAAAAATACATGCATACGTATACAATCAGTTTCACAATTTAAGACTGTGATCCTAGTAAATTGGTTACAAAGTGGATTTGCAGAAAGCAATTCCCTTTTTTTTAAAGTTTCTTACTGCAAGACCAGACAATCCTTCAAAACACAGAAGTTGAAAATTTGGGCTGGAGAAGAATTAAGAAGGTGGCCAGTTTTGTGCTAAGTTGGGCACCATGGCGGCAGAGTCTTCCCTTGTCTGCTGAGAATTGCACTCTCAGCTTAGAAATTCATTTTTCCCTTTGGAGCATTCTCCACACTTTCATTCCCTTCCATCATGTCAGCACCCTTAACTCCACCAAAATCATAAGATTTTCTCCCTGTTGCTTTTACCACAGCTTCCAGACATTTTGGTCCTATATTTAATAGAATATTTATAATATGTACTGGCCAATACGTCATGTTCTAAAGCCTAAAATTTTCTTAACATGGAATGTTCAGATTTTGTCAAGCAATCCTTTACTCCATTGATTATGCAAGTGTTAATCTCTACAGTAAATACTTAACATGAAAGTTTGCTGTGCATTTAAATCCCCCATTACCTAAAGATCTATATTTGAAACATAAATAATAAAATTATTTTAACATATGCTCTTTAGTCTTCATATCCTGCCACACAGACATGGAGGCTATCCATCATCTCAAACAGTTTTACTGGGATCTCACCTGGATGCAAGTATACAGATGCCAGTTTCAAAATCATTAATTAAAGTATTTTTCCCAATATCTTAAGTTGAAGACCTTTTTAGTTGTAGATAAAACTGACTTCCTCAAAACAACTGATGGCTGTTCAATAATAAATGTTCTTGAAATTTAAATGTTATAACCACAGATTCTTAAAATTCTGTAACAGGAAATAACTGAACCACTGAGGTTATAAAACCCAACCACTCAATGTAGGGATGAAGAAACTGAGGCACCAACCAGCTAGTAGCCAGTTAGTTAGGGATTTTTTTTTTCTTTTTCTCAAGTGTAACTTGATTAAACAGAAAGATTCCGTATTTTAACACATCTGTTTTCTCCAGCACATTTTGATGTAGGTAAATAAAAACACATTTCCCTCAATGATATACTCCACAGCACAGATTGAATGTGCTTCAAAAGCAGGTTACCTGGCTCTTCTCTAGCAAAATGGGGTGAGAGGGTTGGGGGTGAAGGGCACAAAAATGAAACACATTTAGTTCTTACCGGTGGCCCTGGTGGGCCCCTGGGTCCCATTGCACCGTCTTTTCCAGTGAAGCCCTATTGTAAAAATGAAAGTAATTACAGTTAGGGAGGTCATGAGCAAGTGAAAAAGATGCTAAACAAGTTGCTAAAGCTGAAGGCTGAAGAGAAGGATTTAGCCCAACATGCTGTTTGGCAGGTAAGCTTTCAATATGAAGGCAAACAGCAAAAGAAAAACAAAAAAAGAAAGAAAAAAAATATTTTCAATTTAACTTATGCCTTTTACTGAATAATTAATTTCTATGCTCATTCACTTGTATAGTTATAAATAAAACAATTTTTAGAGCCAAACTAATCTTCTCCCAGGAAGGCAGATTCCCTTCATGAAGATTTTTTGTTTTTGTTTTTGCTTTGTAATAGCATAAAGAAGTCTAAAGGAAGATTTACCCATTCTATGGAAAAGTCAATGTCCACAGGTTGGCCCAGGAAGAATGCAGGTGAGAGGAAAGGAAAGTTGCTTAAAGCAAGTGGTATCATAAAAGATGATATTATGGTGGCAGAGTCTTCCTTTGTCTGCTGGGAATTGGACTCTCAACTTAGAAATTCATTTTTCCCTTTGGTGAATTCTCCACGCCTTCATTCTCTTCCATCATATCAGCACCCTTTACCCCCCCAAAAACAGTAAGAATTCCTCCCTATTGCTTTTATCACAGCTTCAGGATATTTTAGCCATATATTTAATAGAATATTTATAATATATACTGGTCAATACATTATGTTCTAAAGCCTAAAATTTTCTTAAGATGGAATCATCAAATTTTATAAAACATTCCTTTACCAAATATGCAAATATTAAGCTCTGCAGTAAATATTTAACATGAACGTTTACTACACATTTAAACTCCCCCTTATCTAAGAATATATATTAAACATAAATAATAAAATTATTTTAACATATGCTCTCAAGTCTTCATACCCTGCCATACATACAGACATAGAGAAGTCTGTATGGAAAATCCTGACCACCCAATTAGAAAACTCCCTTCCTCATTCCCTGAGCAATTGTCAGACAGCTAGAGCAGGACTATTTATGTCTCCACTCCTGGTGAATTTCTTTCTTCCTCTCCCAAAAAAGGCAAAGCTGGACTGGGTGCAATGGCTCATGCCTGCAATCGCAGCACTCTGGGAGGCCAAGGCAGGAGGATTACTTAAGCCCAGGAGTTCAAGACCAGCCTGAGCAACATAAGGAGACCCTATCCCTAAAAAAAAAGTGAAAGAAAAGAAAATAGCCAAGCATGGTGTCACACACCTGTGGTCCCAGCTACTTGGGAGGCTGAGGTGGAAGGATCACTTGAGCCCGAGAGGTCAGGGCTGCAGTGAGCCATGATCACCACTGCACTCCAGCCTGGCTGACAGAGTGGGACCCTGTTTCAAAAAAAAAAAAACAGAGGCAAAGCTGTCTTAACTGCTCTCCACTCAAAAGAGAGGAAATCCTCAATCCTGATAATAAGCAGTTAATTTTTGTAGTGGTCTGTCTCTCTTCATCACACACAAAGGCCAGAACTGCCTCAGCGTCAGTTCACTAGGCAGGAATAGAGCACATCTCCCCACAGGCTTGATCTCTGGCTCGTGCGCCCGCATTTATATGTTATTTTTTTCTCTCTCTGTACAGTGCCAAATGGCCTTTGCCTGGAATGAGTCATCCTGCTACCCAGTTAGCATTCACTCTCAACAGCAGATCTCTGAAATCCAGCCGAGGATTTCTGAGTCAGGTCATTTTTTAGAGATGTTGCATTCCTCTGTCAGAGATTTTTGTCTCATTTTCTGCAGGGTGTGAAAGTAATCATTTCATCCATATTCTTGGATTTTCACAAAAGTCAACCATTTGGATCTCTTCCCAAATTAAGTATCCACACTTTTTATTAGTGCATTGACTTTACAATAGAAGTTTAAATTATTCTTTTTACTTTTGTTGGAAATATTCCACCTCCCCCCCAAAAAAGACTTTTTTCGGAAACTTTTAAAGATAAGATTTCAGCTGTTTGCTAGAAGATCTAGGCCTGACTAACAAAAAACAGATCCTAAGCCTATCTGATGTAACATCCATATCACTTCTAAGGGCCACTTAAAAAAAAATTCCCTATAATATTACTTGGACAATTTGAATAAAATTTCTTCCACCCAAGTCTCTCCAACTATATAGGATGCTCTTTTTCATTTTTTATGGTATCATATTTCTAAATAATTAATCCCTCTTTAGTCAGTCTAAGAACTTTCTGATCAACCATTACCTTTTAGAGGAAACATATTCCTAAATTGGAGTGAAGATTTATTGTGAAGTACTCAAAAAGGCTACCCATTATGCCATCTGCAGAACTTCGTACCACAATTTTATTCATTTATTTATTTATTTTTATTTTTATTTCTTTTTATTATTATACTTTAAGTTCTAGGGTACATGTGCATAACATGCAGGTTTGTTACATATGTATACTTGTGCCATGTTGGTGTGCTGCACCCATCAACTCGTCAGCACCCATCAATTCGTCATTTATATCAGGTATAACTCCCAATGCAATCCCTCCTCCCTCCCCCCCCCCATGATAGGCCCCGATGTGTGATGTTCCCCTTCCCGAGTCCAAGTGATGTCATTGTTCAGTTCCCACCTATGAGTGAGAACATGCGGTGTTTGGTTTTCTCTTCTTGTGATAGTTTGCTAAGAATGATGGTTTCCAGCTGCATCCATGTCCCTACAAAGGACGCAAACTCATCCTTTTTTATGGCTGCATAATATTCCATGGTGTATATGTGCCACATTTTCTTAATCCAGTCCTCAAGGATCTAGATCTAGATGTACCATATGACCCAGCCATCCCACTACTGGGTATATACCCAAAGGATTATAAATCATGCTGCTATAAAGACACATGCACACGTATGTTTATTGCGGCACTATTCACAATAGCAAAGTCTTGGAATCAACACAATTTTATTTTATTCTTCAATTTTGGTGCAAGCCGCAGTAGTTATTTCCACTTCTACCCATGTGAGGGTGGCTGAGAAGACCGATGACCATTTTCATAGATACACATGTACAGATACCTGTATATGTGGTTCTTTTGTTACTTTCTAATAGCCCCCAGTACTGTGCCTCATTTCAGAAATCATCTGTGCTGAAGATGATCTCTGTATCTTGTTTCTCCCTACTTGACCCTGCTAACAAATTCTTCATTCCTCACCACAACTCTTGGCCTTGATCTCTCGTGCTTCCTTCTTTTCACTTCCACTACTGAGTTCAAGTTTTGTTTTGTTTTTTTTGTTTCAGCTGAGATTCCCATACTCAAAGTCTCTCTAACTTTCTAAAATTGTCAATGCCCCACCAGCTATGCACCCTCCTTTTTGCATTAGTGGTTGTTTACTAAGCAGTAAGGAGGTACACAGGCTGTGAAGGAAAAGGGAGAATAGTATCCTGAAAAGTTCTCTTGCCCTCATCCCAGGGTGGCCTCACGACAAAGCTGGACACAGACTAGAATTTGAGAATGGAAGAGCACAGTCCCTTCCAGTCCCTTACTTTTCAGGGATGCAGTGATGCTGCCTGATGGTGATGTCTGAGCGCCAGTCCAGAAAGGCAGTGCTGCTGGGAAGTGCGCTAGGGACCCCACCGTGTGTCTGCATGAAGCCCACATTGGGGTGGATGTGATGGGCACAAGGTTTCAGTCGTAGCAGCAGCAAACAAGTCAGCTCATCGCCACTTCTCAACTGCAATATTCTGGGGTTTATTTTCTAATAAAGAAGACTGACTTGTCACCCTTGTACTCTCACTGTTGTCCTTTATTGTAAAATAAGAATTCAAAAAAAACCTAACGTGCCAGTCTCAAAATAGTCAGAAGATGTATATGTCAGAACTACCTCCACATCCCATATCCCAGAAAATACAGTTTTCTCTTTGACCTCTCTCTTATCTCTCCCCCAAACTCAAAAGGAGGCATGGAAACAAATAAAGTTCACTGGCATATCATCTACCATTTTGTATTATCTTAGGGCAAACCTTTGCTCCCTCTGAATGGCCTGCCTCTGCCCAGTGGTGTCTTGGAGGTGTTAAGGCTAATAGATCTATGTTTAGTGACAGCTGTTACAGTACTGGCTTCCTCAGATCCTGCTGCTAGTCATATATTTTAACTTGATTGATTAATCAAAATACAAACTACTCTCAGACTATTTTTGGAACCATAAGATGCTGAAAAGTCATTAGTTTCTTTGTTTTGAGAAACTTAAAATTTTTGGGTTCTTTTTATTAAAGCATTTGTAGTCTCCTGTGGAACCAAATGTTTCACATCATTGATGAATAGAGCATAGAGGTCATGTTCACCATGCTGCTCATTAACTTATCCTAGAGAAGACTGGGCTTCCTGTACTGCTTTCATGCTAAGTCAAAACCAAACCTGAAAGCTGCTACCAATAGGAAAAGTCCCTACTAAATACCAGCTGTCTACCCCACCATCAAGGCCTAGAAGTGGTATTTAAGTTATAAAGGTGTAGATAGGATGTCTTGAGTTTGTAGAAAGTGCTATGGGAGTCAAGGCTACCCTCATGGTTACAGAAAAGCTGCCTCATAACTAAGATTTTAATTTTAAAATTTAAAACAATTTGCTGAGATTCTTAAATCTCTTTTTAATCAGTTAAAACTCCTTTTCTGGACTTCTTTTTATGAATATGATACAGTAAGAAATTTTCTGAAAATTAAAATTTCAAAGACTCCCCTAAAGTCCCACCATTTTATTTCAAAGACCTTGAGATTGATCTGATGTTGGGTGGTCCATTGACATTAGCCTTGCAGCTTTCCACAAGATACATGATTCATTACCAGCCTTGCAAACTGGATTTTGAAGGGTTCTTAATTAATAGGCAACCATGTGACATCATTTCCAACATCATTATAGCCTGCCCAAGAAAACTTACTCTATCTCCTGGAGGTCCCATTGGTCCTGGTGGGCCAGGTAACCCTGGGGTTCCCTGCACAGAAGGAAACAAACAAGTGAAACATTATAATATACTTCCTGTGTGGGAGAGAATCCTTGCTCTTTTCCAAAATGTTTTTTTAATTCCAGAGACTCTGAAAAGAAACTGGAGAACAGAGTCAAGCACATTGCCAAGCATACAGGAGATGCTCAGTCAACGAGCAGATACCTGAATTGAACAGCGCCAACTTGAAGGCTAAGACCAGGGTATGAAATGGAAATGAGGTGAAACACATATCCAGGCTTCTGCTTTGCTGCTTAACCTGGGTTCACCTTTTGAGGCACTACAAAGGGAAATTTTCAAGTAACACATGACAGGGGGAAGAAAAGGCAACTTAGAGACCAACTCACTGTTCGGCCTGGAAGTCCCGGCTCTCCAGCATCACCTTTCATCCCTTGGCGACCCTAGAGTGAGCAATGGGAAAACAGTTCTCAGGCATTTCACAGAGATTAAGTTAAAAAGGAAGACATGAGTCACTTACGAAATCTTCATCACTTCATAAATCCAGTGTAAGAGTTCAGAATGAGCACAGAAGGGTATTTTTTAAAGGAGATGAATAAACCTTTTTTGAATTAGTGCTCATTTTTTAAACTACAAATGCTGTGTTATAATTTCTACTTACAATGTTATGGGATAATTTTATATAATTATGGGATATTATACTTACCTTAAAAGAATACAGTTTAACATAGGGGATATCTACATTACTTATAAGAAAATGTTTAATGAAGTCAAATAAGTAGCAGTAATTTTTTCTACACAGTTTTATATTATTACATAGTCTATTTACATATCTAAAATAACAGTCATCATAGTGACTGCTATCTTGGTGGCTAACCTTGTTGAATTATCTGAGAAAACATTTGATTTGGCAAAATGTAGAAAAGATTCATTTAACTAAATGTTTATCCACCATTCTCATTTAATACAGAAAGGCTTTGTGCTTACTTGCTCTCCCGGAATAGAGAGTCCATTGGGTCCCTGAGGGCCTGGAGGACCCTGGGGGCCTGGAGGACCTATGTCTCCACGAGGACCAGGGGGCCCCTAAAATATGCAAGAGAGAGACAACCACAAATAATGTAATACTTTTTCAGTGCTGACATTTAGTCAGACACTTGTCATCATAACTCTAAGACATCAATCATATAATCTTTGTAAACATTTCAGAAATCTACATCTATGAATGTATTTATTAATGTAATTTCCTTCTTCCCTTTACTATTGAAAAGTGCAATAAATTCACAAAAGCACTTCCATTTCCATAAAAGTCCTATTAGAAATAGATTTTTTAAATAAAATACATTGCATATAAAACATTCACATATTAATTTTCATAGACATATGAGATTAAAAGCTCAAGTTTCACTGGATTTGATTTATTTTAAGTTAGTCCTCATTTCTCTTAGACTTCAGCTTATTTCTGGGACTAAAGGATATATAAATCAAGGAAGGAAAGAAAAGATGCCCATGGATGAGGTGCCCTGTGCTGAAGCTCTTTTGTGATCTGTCTAGATGGAAAAGGCACAACCTTGGCCTCAGGTCTGGGTTGGCATTCTAATCTTGCCCTTTCCTAATGGGGTTATTTTATCATTAATTATATTATGACCAAAAACTACATATTGTCTTCATAAAATATTCCCCTGAGAAGCTTGAATTGTCTTACAAAAAGCTTGGTGAAAAAAGCAGCAGCAGAACTGCTCCCAACAGGCTCCAGCTCTCTAGCGGGTCTCTGCTCCCTGTGGGGTGTGGTTACCCCATCTGCTTCCCCATGTTCCGGCCAAGCCCTTAAAGATCATCTGCAGCTTCCCCATGTGTAATTGTTACAGCTATGACATGCATCCTATGCATTTCTTTCTCTGGCTTGTCTAATCCATCATTATGATATCCAGAGATAAGACAGAGGTAATTACATTACCTGAGGCACACTAAACCTAAGCTGACTTGCTCAAGATCACATACCCGCTTTGTGAAAATTTGAACAATCAGATTTCAGCATACAGATGAAAATTTAAATGCACTCTAAAATATACTTACAATTGCCCCACTGATACCTCTTTCACCTCTGGGACCTTTAGCACCAGGCCCTCCCTAAAATACATAGAGCACATATTAGTGTGAACATAGGAAAGTAGGAAGAAGTTGATATACAAAAAGTGCTTCAAGAAAAAGTGCAATCTCCAGACAATTAATATTCCACAGTTGCTTGCAAAATATTGAAGCAAATATTTCATGTCATACAAATACGTAAAGCAAGAGAATTTCAAAACTTTGTACATTCTGAGTGTCTTATTTTTAAAATTATATTTCAAATTTCAAATTTTCATTTCAAAATCTGAGGTTTATTGGGAAAAGCAAACATACTACTTGTATACAATAAAGAGAAAAATGAGCTTTGGATTTATGTGAATTACATTCCTCAGGGAAAATGATGGGCAAAAAAAAGAATATCTTCAATCTCTCAGAATATTAGAACATGTACTTAACAGGAATTCAGAAACAACTGAACAAAGAGGAAATAAATATCATAGTGACATCCAAGCATGTTACTTCATAACGACAGGGGAAAAAATCCCAACATCTCAAAAACATCTAAATCACATCCAGGATATAATTTCATGATTATAAATATAAATCACTGTTACTAGAAAGAAAGAATGGTAATTCCAGTGACATTTTGATTCTATATATGAGGAGCTGCCTTGTAATTAACCTAAAATCAGTCTACATTATTTGCTAGGACCCAAGGATAGTAAGTTTTGGTGTTCTGTGAATCCCCGAGCTCTTCCTATGTTAATTACATATTTTCTTAAAAGAAGCCAATGGAGATTAGAGCTATCCTCAAAACTGGCCCAGATCAGATACTGGATTGACTAAATCAAGGGGTTTCACATTGATCAATGAACTCTATCACTGCAGTCTTCAATGTTTTGCCTTGCACTTCCTTGGCCGTCCCTCCCAACCAATGAATAAATCTGGTCACAGTCTTCTCACTCAAGTTATTCCAAACCCAGAGTTTATGATATCACATGTGTTAATTACCCTCTCTCTATGTGATTCTCATGATACCTCTGCTACATAAGGTGCACATGTTCTAGGTTCTCAACAAGTTGTTCTTGAGTCAGCCTCTCAAATATGGCTTTGTACCAAACACTTAAGAAGCTTTCAGGAGACGTAAGGAATTTTCAGTCATGTAATTACAGATGGAAATCCAGCTTCACATCTTTAAGAAAAAGCTCCTGAAGACTAGCCAATATTATCATTCTTGCATGGCTGAAGAAATATGTCAAATGCCAGAATCAAATATTCTTCCTGATTTACTCCATTTGAGATGTCTAAATATACTAAAAATATGGTCTACGATTTAGCTTGCTCTATCCTAGAAAACCTGGATGAATTGAAGCATTTTATTGACTCTATACTGGCAAATAGATAATCACTCTAAAGATTTCAAAGGAAAAACCAGAGGAACTATTTCAATTTCCTTACTGCAGGGCCTGGAGGTCCTGGAGGTCCAACGCTGTCCTGTGTACACGTGCAAGAATTTGGAAAAGCAGGGCATTTTGCCTCATCTCTCTGCAATTTTGAAAAGAATATTTACCTTTAAATTTAGAGGAAAAAATGACTTCCCATCCCCACCCCCACTTACATGCACAAGGAAGTCTGTTTCCCAACTTAAAGAAATAATTTTACTTATCATTATGAATAGTCTTATGTTGAAACTTGCTGTGCTCCTTCATGTCTTTATTTTAGGCATTACATTAGGAAACCTCACTGACAAAGAAATGTTTACGCGACCACTGAGACCTCTGGTAATTTAATCCAATTTCCTCTAATTCGGTGTTAGAGACTTATTGTGTATCTCAAATATCAATTCCCATTTGGAAAAAAAAAATAATCCAAAATTCTGTCCTCTTTCTTCATTAGCCACATTGTTTTGTCCCTCACTTCATTCAGGTCTCTGCTTAAATCTCCCCTTATTACTGAAGGCTACCATCACTGTCTATCCCTTTGACCTGATTTGTTATGCATCCTAGGATTTTCACTCAATAATATAGTATATATGTCATTGTTAATTCGTTCTCTCCCAGTGCCTTTCACTGGAATACTCACTTTTTACTGGCTTAAAACAAGCACACAGATTGGTGCCCGGCTTATAATAGGTGCTCAATCAATATTTGCTGAATAAACAATGCACACCCTTCCTGTGGATGTATGTAGGTCTTTGCTGGTCAAAAGTTTCAAATCCATCACCAACATTCAACATTGTAACTATTACCACCTACATAGATATTACTAAAGAAAGGCCATCATCTCAAAAAGAAATACTATGGTTATTTCTACCATCTAAAAAACCTTAGTTATCCAGAAAGGTGCTGGCTTGTTCTGTAAAATGCTGATATTTTACAAGCAATAAGAGGGCTTTACAGTAAGTGGGCTTATCAAACACATTAACTCAGCAGGACTTTTCTATTAGGGAGAATTTCCAGATACAGTCTGTGCATTCCCAGTTTGTGAGGGAGGGATCGCACAGGCACTGGCTTTTCTGTAGTAGCTGGTGAGCACCCACACGTTGTGTGTCTTTTAGCTCCATTCTGAAGAGGCAACTGCGGGGTGCTACTTCCTCTCCCAGGCACAAGGGTTCATTCCTGGGAAACTGTTAAAACCATGACATAATTCAATTCTGTTTTACTTACCCTAGAGGGAATATCACAGCATCTGTCTCTACTGGTCCACACTGGGCTGCAGACAATGTCAAAACTCTGGATTTGGAACTGCAAACAACCAACAGCAACATCAGCTAAAAATGCATGAAAAACATTTTATATTGGCATTTCCACATTGCAACCATTGCCAACTTCTCACACAGACTCTGTCAAGGGTGCGAGCCATTGAGAGCAATGTGATCCTTACTTCATGAGGAAAGAACATAAAAACATATGCCTATGAGAAAGAGATAGAAAAGTGAAACATGTATGTAGATTCTCACTCCTGATTCACTACTTTAGCCAAAATGCAATGTTTGAACATATGCCTATGAGAAAGAGATAGAAAAGTGAAATGTGTATGTGAGATTCCCACTGTTGATTCACTTCTTTGGCTGAAATGCAGTATTTGAGTTTTGTTTCATTTGTTTGTTGTGTGCTTTCTTTGTCTTTCTTTTTTTTTTTTTTGAGACAGAGTCCCACTCTGTTGCCCAGGCTGGAGTACAGTGGTGGGATCCTGGCTCACTGTAACATCTGCCTCCCAGGTTCAAATGCTTTTCATGCCTCAGCCTCCTGAGTAGCTGGGATTACAGGTGTGCACCACCATGCCCAGCTAATTTTTTTGTATTTTTTAATAGAGGCGGGATTTTACCATGTTGGCCAGGCTTGTCTTGAATTTCCAGACTCAAGTGATCCACCCAACATGCTAGGACTACAGGCGTGAGCCACACAGCGCCCAGCCTTGTGTTATTTTTTAAGAGAATATTAATTTCTATAATTAAATGAATTTGAAGCCTACACACATTTAAATCAAAGTTGTTTTTTGTTTTGTTTTGTTTTGAGGTGGAGTCTCACTGTTGCCCAGGCTGGAGTACAGTGGTATGATCTTGGCTCACTGCAACCTCTGCCTCCTGGGTTCAAGAGATTCTCCTGCCTCAGCCTCCCAATTAGCTGGCATTACAGGCGCCCACCACCATGCCTGGCTAATTTTTGTTTTTTTAGTAGAGACGGGGTCTTATCATGTTGGCCAAGCTGGTCTCAAACTCCTGACCTCAAATGATCCACCTGCCTCGGCCTCCCAAAGTGCTGGGATTACAGGCATGAGCCACCATGCCCAGCCTAAATCAAGCTTTACGAGCCCACCCTTATAGAAAAGTAACATTAAAGTAAATTAAAGAAACAATTCTTCACTTATTCTACAATTGATGCTCTTCTTTTTAGAAATTATTACCAAGGGGTTGACCAATAACTTTTCTGATATCCTCAACTATCTCAAGATAGCATATATCTCATATCTTTCTATAGTTGAAAAATAAACTACTTTTGATAAAAAGTAAAAAGTTGTTTAGACAATGTTATTCTTTTAAAAACGTGATGTAATTGTTATACTTAAATGTCAGATTCAATATTCAACAGAAGGTTTGGATTTTAATCGAAATTATATTACATTTGAACTAATTGTTTCTATATTGTGGAATAAAAATTTTCCTTTTGAATCTAGAAGAAAATCCTGTCCATGAAAGAAAGCTAAATTAAATAAATAAAGCCATTTTTAAAATAATAATTACAGAAGCCAAACAGGTTAGTTTTGTTTTTAGGACAATAGGTCTATTGACTGACATTGATTGATTGATTGATTGAGACAGGGTCTCGGTCTGTCACCCAGGCTGGAGTGTAGTGATGCCATCATAGTTCTCTGCAGCTGCAAATTCCTGGGCTCTAGCAATCTTCCCACCTCAGCCTCACAAGTTGCTAGGAATACAGGCACATGCCACCACATTCAGCTGATTTTTTTTTTTTTTTTCCTTTTTATAGAGACAGGGTCTCACTATGTTGCCTAGGCTAATCTTGAACTCCTGGCCTTAAGTGATTCTCCTTCCTTGGCCTCTGAAAATGCTGGGATTATAGGCACGAGCAATGGTGCCTGGCTTTGAATGACATTTAATATGAATTTAATTAGCTTGGTATGATGACAACTTTTGATTTAAATTTTCCCTACTAGATAGCATTGTAAATGGGGTTGTCACGCTCTGCCTCAAACCTGAGATGGTGAAAGTTGTGAGTAATGGGGTCAGCTGGCTGCCCTACTCCATTGATCCTTTTGAGACAGACAGCCGAATGACTCCTCTGTGAGCAAATGCGGGCTCTGGTGAAAGTTGCAACTAGTGTCCCCAAATGCTTAATATCCTGATTGCACAAATCTGTATTAACAATTATTGCTGAAGAACAAAATAGGAACGATTTTCTATTTCACTGGGTATGCTGGCAACTCTTTGTGTGGTATTCTCCAATTTGATCCTGTTTCAAGATGACTGCATGGTGTTCCCTGGTGCCTTGACATCTTATTTTGTTTCTAGTAAGTAGTTAAAGCACATTATTATGTTCTGTGGACATATTTTCTCAATGTACTTCTTCCAATGTTTTGATCTGACCAAGAAATTTGACAACTTAAAACTCACTGAGAAAAACAAAATAAAATAAAACTCACGGAGTTGTTTAGAAAATGCCATTTCAATCTCAACACAAGGTACCAAGAAAAATAAAAATGTGTTACTCACTGCGGCTGATTTCCTCTCCCCTTTAAGGAGTTTTCCAAGAATTTCATAACCATCAGTTGTTATATTTCCAGCTTCCTTGATGTCTTTTTCTATAATTTCATAGCAGTCAATGTAAATCTTAACACTTTTTGGAGTCACCACAATATGAACCTAAAAAGATAATTTGTTTCCATTATAAAATTTCTACACTAAAATATTAGCTGACTCTGCATAGTTCAGATCAGATTTTTTTTTTTTACTTTTTTAAGCTATTTTCATTCTAAATCAAAAGTCTTACTCTAAAAATCCAAGAACAGTTGGCAATGTCGATGAAATCATTCACTGATAATATGAAATTAGACAAGCCACTTAACCTCTGGTCTCAGTTTCCTACATGCACATACACATGCATAATTCCTTGTTTTCCCATTATCTACTCTTACTGAGATGACCAGAGAGGATGTAGTAGATGAAATGACTTTGTAAGCTATAAAGAGCTATCCAAATAGAGGTTAATAAATCATGAATATATTATTATATTCACTACAAAGAAATTTCAGATGTCTTCCACTAATTTTGCTAAATTCATCTTTCAGTTTGTTGTTCCCCAATCTCAGGCAGAAATAATCTGCATACCATATAGATATCTCATACAGTAAAGAAGCAGCACATGTCTTCTATAGGGATTTAACTCTGGACATCAACAGAATTCAGGATTCAATTTCCTTTTAAGGAAAGAAGTTTATATTGATTTATTTTTCGTTTGCTACTGAAGACACACAGAATGTTAACAACTCTATTAGTATAGATAATTAATAAAATGTTTGTATTTCAACAATGTAAAGAATGGTCCTGGGTAATCCCTGTCTGTATAGTTATGCTCAGAGTTTCTACTTATCACAGCACAAATACTCAAGTAAGCCCTTGATGATGACTTTGAAAAGTTTGGCAGCAAATTAAAAGGAACAGAAATTCCCTTAAATGTTCTCAGTCAATAAGCATAAGAATAACTTCTAAAGTATTTTTTAAACTAAATATTTTTCCCACATGGAATCAGCACCAAAACATAAGTTTACTGCATCTGTGATAAATATAAATTACATATTGCTTTTATATAAAAGTAATACATAGGTTATTAAAAATAAAGTTTAAATGCCCCCAGGACAATCAACTAATACTGAACTCAAGAAGAACACCATACTAGGATTTTTTTAATCTAATAAGAACTAAAACTTTTTGGCTCATATATGAACAACCACAGATGCAAACTTTGACAAGGCATGTGAAAAACTGCAATATCCAGAAAAATTATTTCAACATTTTTAATTCGTGACAAAATTATTTCAGTAACACTCATTGAATGCTAACCATAGAGAAACATATTCTAGAAGTACATTTTGCTATAATTTATTCAATGTGTTTTACTGCAGTTTAAACGCATTTCAGATTTGGCCCTTTACCTGTAGATCATTGTGCCAAGTATGTAGAGTAACCAACCTATTTCCCAAATGATGTGTTGTTGATCCCAGACCAGTAGAAAAAAATAGGGACCCTCTTGTCACTCGTCTCCCTTCCCAGACTCTGCCATTCTAGTTCTCTTTCTTATTATAAATGTCTCACGTAAATCCATGTCATCTTTTAACCATAGTAGGGAGACACAACAAAAGCTTTTCAAGAGAATCCCCAAGAACGGATAACTGTCTGTCATTCCTTAATTAAACTATTTTAGTTTATCCCTCTCCTCAAAGGTCCCTCTCCCCATCACTGTCACTAATTTCCTGTTCTTGAAATATTGCTCATTCTCATCCCAGGTTTGAAAAACTTCAATTCAGGAATTAGATGGAAAGTGAAAGAAGAGTGCTTGAATCCTTGGCTCAGTAAAAAAAATGTGAACAGCTGAGAGTGACTGAAGGTGGCACTTGAATTGATGGGATAAATGAGAGTGGGCCAATGGGGTGGGGGTATTTTATACTTGCAATTTGCAAGATGCTAGATCTTAGATTAAATTGGTTCAGCACATACACACACACACAATGGTAACTGTAGAGGTAATAGATATGTTAATTAGCTTGACTGTGGAGATCATTTCACAATGTATGTGTATATCAGAACACCTCATTGTACACCTTAAGTATATGCAATTTTTCTATATGACATCTCAATAAAGCTGTTTAAAAAGAAAGGATGGGTTTAAGGAATGGAGGACAAAAAAGAGCACAGTGGGAAAAAAGGAGAAACTAAAAGAAAGATTATTAAAATAAAAAACAAAGAAGAAGGTAGGCAGTTTGGAAAGAAAAGGCAGAGCTTGTGAGCAGAAAAAAATAGGCATTATATAAAACCCAAGAATGCAAATATATTTCTGGGGAGGCAAATGGTATAAAGAAGAGAATGTCCAAAAAAAATTTTCTTGATTTGCAATCATTAATGACTATCACTACAGACCTCTAAAAAATACTGCCTTTCAAAAAATTCAGATAAAATGAAGCATTCCATGACAGTTGGAAATTTTAAAATAACAGTTACCAAATGGTTATCAGTGGTTTAGCAGATGATCAGATTCTCAATATCTTCAGTGGTTATGAAAGGAAAAATAAAAATAGTCCTTTTTAGCAAGTTACTCAAACGTAAGTTTCACTGAGCCAAAAAAGTTCATAAGAACTTTGCCAGATTCAACATCTAAGATCAGATAAGGATCAGTTGAAGCCAATAACACTTGCCAAACTAGAATTTGCTTTTCCGATGAGGCATTTATTTTACTTCACTTCACTATGGAGGTCTGTAAACCTTTAAGTAGATATACCATTGTACTCAGAGATTTTTGGTTTTCCATTTTTTTTTTTTTAACCAAAAAAAAATCACTAATATGTACATTGAAGCTTCCTTGGGCTTGATGAAGAGAGTCCTTTACCATCCTTATCAAAAATCTGATTAATGAATAAGAACAACAATCTGGAAAGAAAGCAAGATTCCTCAGGAGTAGAAACAGTAAGAAATACTGCTAAATCTACTCAGATAGAAGAAATTTATTCAATTTTCACTTGAGAATCAGCTTGAACTGGAAACATCTGTCTTTTATGTATCAGGGCTAATCTTTCTACATGCCACACTGGAGAAATTTTAAAGCATTTGTGCAACAACTGGTATTCCTGTTAACATAATCCAATGGATGAAGAAATACCATTAAAAAGTCAATTCCTACACATAAAGGGGAAAAACACATACTGCGGCCTATCAGAGGGTGTCAGGTGAAAGGAAGAAGAGGATCAGAAAAAATAACTAATGGATACTATGCTTAATACCTGGGTACAAAATAATCTGTATGATAAACCCCCATGACTCATGTTTACCCATGCAACAAACCTGCACAGCTTGCACACATACCCCTGAACTTCAAACATAATTTTTTTTTAAAAGTCCATTCCTAACCTCCATTCCTAACCTAGATTGTTCTTTTTATTTCTAACGCTTCCAACTTCAGTATTTTCTAAGTAGGAAGTGCTTATTTGTCAATGAATTGTCCTTTAGAAACCTGAAAAAAAAGTTTCTACTATCTGCTGGATGTTGACATACAGAAAATTGATTAAGATAATCAAGAATAGACAATCCCTAGAATACATCTTAGGACTTTTAATAAGATTTTCTAGAGAATTATGTTTTTAAAGAATGTGTGTTCACATAAAAATTAATCTCATAAACATTTATCTTAATTATTTTGGTAGATATTGATAGCTTTTGGATTGATAAAAATTATTCTGCATTTCACTGGCATGTTTGTACTTTTCAATAAAATACAAGCAGAAGATATATTATCAATTTTTGCATTTCACTGGCATGTTTGTACTTTTCAATAAAAAGCAAGCAGAAGAAATATTATCAAAAAAGATCCACTAAAATTAAGCTTTTCAGACTAAATGACACAAAGATTCATAACAAAATGGTAACCAGAAAAGTAGGTGAATAATATTATATATACTATATGATTCAAATTTTAAAAAGAAATAAGCATTAAAAAATATCAAAATGTTAGTAGTTATCTCTTGGTTAGTATATTGCTTTATTTTAAATATTATTTGAATTAACCAAATTCTCTAAAATAAGATTTTTTTTTAGATTTTATTTTTAAAAGACATAGTTACAATTCTACCAATTTAACATGACATTTTAATAAATAATAAATTTGTTTTATATTTTTTTCTAGAAATAAGACTCAAATAATCTTATGTTTTTACCTTATGAAAACTTCCATAAAATAATGTCTTTACTTCATCTGTGTCAAATGTAACAGTTTGTACCTCGCCTCTTATATCCTTGTTAAAGAATGATAATGTCTTGCTAGAAGCTGTAATCAACATAAAGTGTTATTAAATCACATGCATTGTATACCTTTTATTTAAAGTATTAGCAAATGATTTTTCGAGAGATTTCTTTAAAAATAAAATAATTTCTGTTGTGATAAAATGTAATTAGGATATTTATTGGTGTGTTATACTAGGAAAAGTTCAAACATAAAAATATATACCAAATAAATATATATATAATGTATATTCAGAAAGTTTTTTAAAAGAGAAAAGAAAAACATATTCAAAACTAAGTATGCATGTGCCTTGAGATAAAAATTCTTACGATCTGCAATCACTCCAACTTGTGGTTTGTAGTCTCTGTCTGTGATTTGCCAAATTGCAAAAGGGTCACTGGGAGTTTCTGGGAGAAGTCTGAATAATAATATAATCGTGTATGAAGGAGGGAGTCCATTTGGGTGTAGGTCTCTGTTGGATAAAATGAAAGAAAAAGGAGAAGAAAGAAAAAAACAAAAGGAAGAAAGAAAGATTGATTGATTTAACATCAAGAACAGATACTCTTTTAAATCTCTGCACCAGAATCTCATATGGGTAGTATTAGAGGCTATTTGTAATAATCTGGCTCCTTCTGACTTCTCCTTAGAAGGAGAAAAATTTAGGAAGCACATCAAAAGAACAAGCACTAAAGATCCATTATGTAAATTGTAAGCGATTATTTCTAAATTGATAAAGTCACGAAAGTCTGGGAAATTACAAAATAGTCTTTTATCCTACTAGTAATAACTAATTTTTTGAGACACAGAGTATTATAAAATTATATGATAATTTTAGAATGATAAACAGTATGACTATGGATATAATTTAAAGAGAATGAATCTTACTAAACATATTTAATTTCAAATGTCAGCAGTATGAGATCATAAAATGGCTTAAGGTTTTAATTTCTCTCTCCCTCCCTGTCAGTAATAGTTTTTACACTTCCAAATTTCTCCCCTGAAATCAAATAAATCACCCCCAGAGCTCATATATTCCCAAAAACAAAATGCATTTTAAATGTGAAGGCCATATACATATGCAAACATTTAGTGATGATAAAAGGATGTGAATTAATTGAAAGGAAATGTTTCTTGGCTCTAAGCTGTAAGACAAAACAAAAAACAAAAAATTGGTCCCATGTGTCCCTCCAGACTTTAGTCAATCATTGTTCTGGGGGAATCTTTGAAGCAGAATTAATGGTTTTCTATCTGAGACCATTTAATAACATTTTCTCCCTGAAGGTAAGAAAAAGAACCAGATAATAAACTCATAGAAAAGAAGCTATTCCTCCATGAATTTTGATAGAGGACACAGAGCCTTCATGTCCTAATACCACACCACTAATGCCATCTTGCTTTTAAAACATATGCTCTGGGCAAGCCGACATGATGTCTTTTATATGTTCAAGAACTGTCTTTATAATATTCTATGTTACAAATAATATTTTCTCCACATCAACTCATCTCTCACCTAGCCCATTTTTCTCCTTCCTTAGTTAATTAGTGCTTGTGAAAAAATTATGTAATTGTATTTATGTTTCTTTCCTTTCAGTCAAAAGTTCTGATGCTTGAGAAAACAATAGGCTGTCATAAGTTAAAATGTAGAAGTCATATGTTGAGCTGACTGGAAGAGTTAAACACTGGGTATTACAATTCACTGAAAAACTTAGAACTCCGAGCCAACATGGTTAACCATTAAGGAGTTAGAGACTTACAATGTGGTCAAACTACAACAATACGATCTGTGCCTCTTAAAGTAAATTAGCTTTGGTTTTAGTCTGAATTTTCCATCAGCTTTCTCAGAGCATTTCATATTTCAGACATCATTTCTGACCCTGTTCTGAGCTTACAATAACTTTATTTCTCATTGTTCTTTTCTCTCCATAAACTGGCAAACATATTTTTCAACATAAAAAGTTTTCATTTTAATGAATAAGAAATACAGATTTCAGTTATCACACTCAGGTGCAAACATTCATGAAGTAAAATAACATCTACAGCTACACAACAGATTGCTAGAGCATCAGCCAATAAAAACTAAATGCCAACTGTCTGATCATGGACGAGAAAAACTACCTTTCATTTTCTAGAGGTCTGAAACGCTAAAAAGAATGTTTGCTCTCATTCTGCACTTATTCCATCCAGTCTTCTGCACCACAGGGAGAGATGTTCAAAATATTAAGTTGCCTTCCTGTTTTAACAGCTTTTCTAGCCTTAAATTCAAAAGGGTCAGTAATATGTTACCGGCATGAGCTTCTTGGATCTGGGAATAACGAGGCCTGAGTCTTAGTCTCCTGTGTGCAAACAACTATGTAACCTGGAAACAATTAACCCAACTGTATTTAAGAAAACCCATCAGGGTCATCCATAAGCAGTCTTCCGACAATTCTAAAGTTCCAGGATTCTGGGAAGTCAGCAAATATTCCAAGAACTTTCTGCAGGTCTTAAGAAAAGGAGAACCTCCTGTTGTCACACTTACGCTGTAGGCTGATTAACAAATGCATTCTTCTGAATCCTGTAAGCTGAGTAGCTGGGGAAAGACCCTGACTCCAAAGATACTCCTTGTACAGAAGCAAAATTCTTTTCTGTCAGGTTGTACGCTTCAAGCATCTTAAAACCTTTACATCAGAAAAGAAAATATTAAACGAAGTACATTTTAATTATTTTATTGCTTAAATCTGGAAATTAATTAGCCCAAAAGTATAAATGCTTACCTGGTGAGGTGTAGCCATCCAAATAAATGAGAGGACAACCTGCAATGTACAGTGTTCTTTAAGTATGATTCACCAACACGATGTACAAATTATATATGCACAGAAAGTAGCAACGAACATATTTCAAGTAATAAATGACATTGTTCATTTATTAAAATAACTTCTTTATTTACTCTTTTATATATTATTTCTTGTACATTTCCTATGTGTAGGAGAAATTATACTATTAACCAGTGTTACACATATTTCCCTAACATTCTCTAATCCAACTGGAATTTTACAGTACTCTTAAAAATAATAAAATAGAATTAAAGGAGGAATTTTTCACATTTTTCAATAGATTTAAAGAACTTCCCTCCCAGGGAATTTTAGATTTCTGCAAAGGTAGGAGGAGCTTGTCCATCCCCAACCCTCTTCTCTGCCAAGTCTCCAAGCCTCACCCTGGCTACCAAACACCAGGTAACAGTAACAAGTGTGCAGTAGTTTTTGCTCTGGACCCCTCGGAGCTGAGGGTACCAGATGACTGCATCCAGGACCACTTGGAAGAGAAAAGAAACCACTCCAGCCCCCTACTCACTTTCACCAGTGCAGCTGCGCTCCGAACTTCAGCATAAATTTTCATAGTAAACCAAGAAAGTTTGTTTAACCAGTTCTGTTTTTAATAGAATGATTAATGGAGAGGATTACTTTATTTGTAAAGCATAGCCCTGTCTAGGATCAGGGGTCTGGACTAGCCACAGACCCCTGATCAATTATGTAGGATAAACTGCCTCCTGGTAATTATGGAGGATTAATTGCCTCCATAACCTATACCCCAAGAATTGGTGTTAATGGATGATGATAATAAATTGACTTAAATAATCAATCTTTGGTTCTTCACTATAGTTCAAAAGCTGAACTTGAAAATACAAACCCAAACAAACAAATGGGAATCAACTAAATTTCTGAGGAACCATTTTTTTTCCATTGCTCTCTTGAAGCACGGATGTTGACAAAATAAATACCAATTGATTACTAATGGGGAAAACCTTCATCTCACAGAAATGCCCTATGTATGCAATTTGTGGCTGAGATTAATTTAACCAAATGTCATAGGCATTAGGTTGGTGAGAAAAGGATATATTAAAACACTTTATTTCCATACAAGGAAATTACATATTCAAGGCTAAAAATGAACTTCTGACAAGCACACATTTAGCATGATCGCAATAGGAACAGTGATTCATCAGGTTCTCAAGTGATTTCCCAGGATCTATTTATGCACAGACTTGATCCTACAAAGGATATAGAATTGTCTACTGAGTAATTATTTTTCAGAATAAGTGAGGTTATAGATCCATGTTGACTGTGACTCACTTGAAGTGGCAGTTTCACAAACAAATGTAATAAGATTGTCTTCGATCTTCTCAAAAGATTCAAAGTCGTCCACAATGAACACGTGCCGTTCACTTGGTTTGCTGGCAATGTTGGCAAGCTCGTTGTAGTCGACATCAGCCACACCAACTACAAAGACACTGAACCCTGCAAAGTAGAATTTATAGAATGAATCACATATCTTTTTTTCTGTCCTTGTTGTTAGAACAATGCAAAAAAAATCTTATCAGAAATGATGCTGTATTTTCTTACTGTACGCAAGTCCTTTTATTTGACATGAACTCTCTTTAATAAATACATACTTTTTCCAGGTCTTTCTATTTTCTGGTTTAAATAATTCATTTAATTTGATTTCCTAAGATAAAATCCCAACAATTTAAATATGAAGATTTTAATAGCAGAAAGACTTCATGTGGTGCACACTGCCTTCCACAGATCCACAGTCCTGATACACACATGAGTTCTGCAGCCATTAATATTTTAAGCTTATGTGACTCAGAAGTTAAGAATGGGCTCATTTTAAAATCTGGGTTCTTGAAACTGATTTTCTCAGGAAACTCAGGCTCAAAGGCAGAACTTTGGCCATCTTGAAAATGGAATCTACAACTTTCACTGGCAACAGACAGGCTATGACAAATAAGCAAATTTAGGCTGTGACAAATAAGCACATTTTTCACTCCAAAAGCTAAATTTGACATCAGGGGAAAAAAGCTATATAAGGAATTAGAAATATATTTAGAAAAAAATAAGGTAACATAAGAAGCAAATATTTATAAGCCCAAAATTAAATCTACCAGGAGTCACAAACATGCAGAAATCTGGGTAAAGTGTACAACACAATGGCAATACATTTTATAAAAGATCAGCAGGAACAACCTCTATTGAAAAAAGACAATATGACTTAGCACTAATCATAACTTATAATTTTAGCCAAAGAATCTTGCATGTACAGATGACAAGTTCCATGTAATTAAGTACTTTATAATTTACTACAACAAATTATGCATAAGATTCTCTCTAAAAATATATCCACCTTAGACGTTGCTTGGGACAGCAGTGGGTAGGGGGACTGTTAATGCAAGTACTGGAAATATCTACTTTCACCTCTAATGATCTTAAATAACTAATTCAAAGGACAGTGTTACCAGGAGGCTCTCAGTATATTTGACTTCCAAGGTCTATCCCAGAGATGACTCCCTAAGACCTCCATTCCTTGCAACATCTCTTTTAGCAATCATTAAATCTACATCTGCAAAGATGTGCTAAAGCTAAAGGCTTCCTTTTTCCTCTCCTTGCACAGGAAGCAGTATCAAGATTCATTTCTGCTATGGCAGGAAGCCTGCTCTAGCATCATCTCATTATCATTGCTTTCTGTAGCCTTCCAGCCACTATGGGAAAATGTGGTTTGCCCCTTGTCGATCCTGAACCACATCTTACACAAAGAATACACCATGTCATTTTGAGCAGTTGCAAACCATTCCATAATTAAATATAAATCAGCATTACAAAGGTATACAGTGCAGAGTGAAACAGAAACAATAAAGTAACATCAGCAAATTTAGTCTTTTGTAATCATCTGTGAACATTTAAAAATGTTAAAATTGCAAGTACAATCAAATTCATGTATGTGCTTGCCTGACTGCTGGATGACCAAAGCCGCCTTCTTGACCTCATCCTGGGACCGACCATCTGTGACCACAACCAACACTTTAGGGACATTCTTCCTCATGCCACTCTCCCAAGTCAAGACTTTCTCCTTGATAAATGTGAGGGCCTTGCCTACAGAATGAGGCGTGGAACATTTTAGTGTCACCTCAGTGAAAACTACCCCAATGCCATTAGTCACGCCCAACTGATAAGAATCTGGACATTAGCGTGAGATAATACACTCAGTTCTGCCACTACAAATGCTTGGAGAGTAAAGGTCTACATATACACGTACCTGTTCTTGTGTTTCCTCCTCTGTACCTAATATTCTGGAGGGCCCCAAGGGCTAGGGCCTTGTCATTGTATGTGTTCAGCTTGAACTCAGACTTGACCTCATCACTGTATTGCACAAATGAAACCTGAAGGAAAACGTGGTTTAGCAGTGAGCATAAGTCATCTCATTTTATATTTCAATCTTCAAGTGATTCTCTAGCTGCAGAATAAAGTGGGGGATGGGGCGTTGTAAAAAGTATCTCAGACCTGATAGAATATTGTAAGCTCTTTATAGCTAATATTATAACACCTACTGCACTTGTCTCATTAAATTCTTTAATTTTCAATCTTCAATGAAATTGTCATAACTGACGTTAATAATGAAAATATACTATATTCATGTTGTGCCTTTCTCTAGGACATAGAAAGGGATGAATAAAGCTGGGGAGTGGTGAGATCCCAGGATTAGACATGAGAACATACCATCTCGAATCCAAATGTTGGTTAAACAGTTGACTCAGCCCACTGCTGCTTCTCACTGACTCTATCGGTTCTTTATGGCAATATAAAAATGTCACGTGTGTGATTATAATCATCCCTCATCACAAACTCATTGAAAATGGGATTTAGAGGGAAAAGTATAGGCTTTGTACTCAGGATTCACTGGGTTCAAATTCTAGCTCTGGCATTTAATAGCTATGTGACAATGGATTTTTTTATCAGTAAAATGAGGATAACTATACTTACTTTCTAGGATTGTTTTAAAGACTAATAATCCTGTATACAAAGTAACTGGTACATAGGAGTTAATAAAATATGGTAGCTATTTTTTGTTAGAAATACAAATTCCTAAAAGGATGAAAAAAAGCTTGCTTGTTGAATTAATGTGGTTAAATTAAGAATATAACCACATTAAATTTAGAATATAACTAGGGCGAATTTTTACTCTTCTTGGGTTGGATTAAGGTCTAGAGGATTATTTGAGGATTTGAAATTTACTATTCCATAAAAGAGGACATGTTTTGTTGATGAAATTGTTTGTGGTTTATTTCAAAATATCTTATTTTCATGATGCCACAATTATGATCAAACTGCCAAAATAAAGAAAATTCAGCAAAGAAATGGGAAAGAAAAGGAGAAATTATTTTTTAAAAAGATAGTCTCTTGCTTTAAGGAGTCAAGGATTTAGATAGAAGAGTAGATGGAAGACAGTCACACAATTAATGACAATATGAAGTGATATTTGTTGTAATGCAGCAATATAGACAAAATACTTCAAAAGCATGGAATGGGTAAAGCCATCATGGCGCCTTACCAGAGGGGGTGGAATTTTAATTGGGTCTTTTAATTGGGTTAGGGTTACATGATGATTTATTCTTTGAGGCTTCTCATGGAAATATAAACTTCTCTAAGTACTTCAGTATAACTAATATATTTGGAGTGATTTCAGAGCAAGATAATTGGTAGTTATCATTTTAAAAAAGCAAATGAAATATGCTTTAGCTCAACAATGGACATTCTTCTGGTCAAGGTAATTTTCTGCAAAGTAATGATAGAGGCAGAAGTTCCACACACTCACTCCAGTCACTGTTTATCACTGATTCTTCTAACTTCACAGGGCATGAAAATCACAAAGAATTTAATATCCAGAACTTTGGATGAATTTCTATAGAAATGTGTCATGGTTGGAAGCAGGAAGTTAAGAGTCAGAATCCCCTAAGTTCTCCAACAGGAATATTATCTAGTCAAAGATAAAAACTAATAAACTAATAGAAAAAACATTTATTTTTCTATTTATTTATCATGTACACCCAATTCCCTCCCAAAAATACATGAATAAAGGAAATAGTAAGTAAGAGAAGGTCAAAATTGAGTTTATATTGAAAAGACTTTTTACTTAAAAAGAGTAAAAAGAGAAGTTCAAAGGAAAGGCAAGACATCACAAATGAGTGGCCACTGGTGGAATGACACTCACCTGAATCCCAGCAGGACTGATTTCATCAAAGCCTCCCACAGTATTGAAGATGAATTTTACAACTTTGTTAAAATTATCATCCCCGATGCTCCAAGAGGCATCAGTCAAGAACACAATATCTGCCTTGGCCCCTTTGCATACTACAAAAAAAAAGAAAGCAGAAGAAGCCCCAAATCTCATGAATTCTTTCATTTAAATGAAATCACATAATTGAAAATGTAGTATAACACCTTGCTATGCAAAGTGTGGTTCTGTAGCAACAGCACTGCCTGGGAGCTTGTTAGAAATGCAGAATGTTGGGTCCTACCCCAGACTTCCTGAATCAGTACCAGCAGTAATAAGATGACTCATATGCACAATAAATTTAAGAAGCATTGGACTAACAGATCCACAATACCTGCCCTGGAATTACTCCATTTGTTTAGATCCATTATACAAAGATATAATCTTACCTCATGGAACTCTTCAAGTAGTTTTGAACAATAAATGAGAGGAGAAATCAAATAAAAAGTTTGGAGATTTGGAATATAATTGTTAAAGATTGACTTTATGCAAATAAGTTCTTTTTTTTTTTTTTTTTTTTTTTTTTTGAGACAGGGTCTCACTCTGCCTTCAGGCTGGAGTGCAGTGGCGATCTCAGCTCACTGCAACCTCCGCCTCCCAGGTTCAAGCGATTCTCCTGCCTGAGCCTCCTGAGTAGCTGGGACAACAGGCACGTGCCACCACACCCAGCTAATTTTTGTATTTTTAGTAGAGACGGGGTTTTACCGTGTTGGCCAGGATGGTCTTGATCCACTTGTCTCGGCCTCCCAAAGTGCTGGGATTACAGGAGTGAGCCACTGCACCTGGCCAAGTCCTTTGTAAAATTTAAATTAAGCCACTAGAATCATATGTAGGAAAGAAGATTTTTATTTGAATATCTAGACTTGGAGGCTAAGAAAAAAATCTAAAAACAATTAACAAAATTTTAATTTATAAAAACTTAACGTAGAGAAGTTTAACACTGAGAGTGAACCCTAATGTAAACTATGGACTTTGGGTGGTGATGATGTGTCAATGTAGGTTCATCGTTTGTAACAAATGTACCACTCAGATGTGGGATGTTAATAGTGGAGGAGGCTGGGCATGTGGTGGGGAAGGGCAGTCTGTCTGGGAGATGAAAAATCTCTGCATCATGCCTGCAATGTTGCTGTGAACCTAAAACTACTCTAGAAAATAAAGTCTATTTAAAAAGAAAAAACTTGTTTCTAAACCAAGATTATTTACTGAATTTCTTTCTATATCTATTTTAAAGGAACCCATTATTATTTTACCCTACAATATTACACTAATTTTTAATTTTACTTATATAATTGGTTTAATAAAGTTGTAACATTCTACATCCTTCTAAGATAAAATAAAAATATATTTAAAATATGAAATGTTTTCTATTAAATGCTGGAGACAGCATATGAGAAAAGAATAATCCAGTAGTTATTTAACTTAACTTTAGCTTGATAAAGTGCTAAAGAATTGCCCTCAAGTGCTGAGAGACCAACCTTAATAAATCACTATGTCGTTTTACCAGTTCACTGCAAGTTACAATTATCTTCACATTTTGGTGAATGGAAAATTTTTTAGCTTTGTGTAATCCAGGGAACTTCTCAGGTTGGACGCTAGGAATTTTAAAGCCAACAGCCTCAAGGCTTACGTTGCAAATATAGCCAAAAGGGTTCACAGTGCTTACTGATGCCAGCAGTTAGCAGAAAGAAATGTCCACCGTGTAACCATGGATCATGGAAGACCTAAATCTGTAAAACTGAGGACACACACTTCCAACTGAAGAGCTGGAATAATTTATGACTGATTTTATTCACACCAAAATGTGCCCAGAGATGGAGAGAAACAAATTTCTGATAATCTTCTCTTTCAATCTAAAAACTCCTCAGCAGCAATAATAAATCAGAAATGTTCTATATTAATTGTAAATGATGCACATGCAGCATAAATAAGAAGTCTGTAGGTCCCTGTCAGCTGAATGTATTGCCTATTTAGCTGTACTTACCATCCCGGGCTGGTGGAATGGTGGGAGGGGGAGGAGGGGTGGGTGGCTCTGTAGGGGCTTCTGTTGGTTTCACAGCTAGAATTTAAAAATAATAATTTTAAAAACACACCATGTGCACATTTTATATCCCAGAAAGTAAATTTTAAGAGCGATTTAAATCCTGGATACCAAATCAAGTCATACAAAATGAGACACCACTGTCATCAGTACTAACATACTGGGGATTTTATTCCATCCAAATTTGGTGTCACTGGTAGTCATTCAACATCCACTACAGCGACAGAAAATAAAGATCTAAAGGGAAAATGTAAGGCCTTCAGATAGGGTCAAATGAGCAAAAGTCACTAATATGAATTCACCTTCTCACTGTCAGCGAGAGCCACCTCTCCCTCCTTTAGACCTTCCTCAAAGTAGCCCCAACTCGATAACAGGGACAACTTGCAATTGCTACAGAAAAAGGTCCTGAACCAGCTTTAGACTCCACATTCAGGAACTCACCATCATCCTATCATTATTGCTACCCCTGGGGAGAGGTACCTGCACAGGATTCACTTAAGTCTTCCTTACCTAGAGCATTCTATTCTAAAGCCTTATGAAGGCTTTCCAGATTTCTCAAAAACTTACTGGTATGTTCTTTAACAGAGACTCCTGGTCCCTCGAGATTTGGTGTCTGCACAAAAACAGTGACACCATAATCAGTGTCTGGTGAAAGGCCAGTGAAGCAGTGACTGGTTTCTGATCCACGCACTGTAATTTCTTGTCCCCTGGTTCCTGATTATGACAACAAAGGAAAATGCCAGTGTCATCACCAATTATATTTCAAGACAATTTTATATATCATTGCTATAAACAAAATGGTATCTTCTTTACTGAAATTTAAAATGTTTCCACTACATGCTCCAGATCATTTTTTTCTTTTTTACACACATACCATCTGCAGGACTTAGTTTTAGCCTGTAGGAGGTGGCTGCCCGGTGAGCTGACCATTTGACACAGAATGTATCCCACCCAATCTGGTGAGTTTTCAGATCTGTTACATTTAAATATACTATAAAATAAAGAAAGAAAGAGATTTACTTTGTAAATTAAAGCAAAAAAATACACTTTTAATCATAACACAATTTTCAAACTTTCACTGTGGGTGAAAAAAAGTTCAAAATTGTAACATGTTTCCTTAGAAGAAACATACATGAATCGTATTTGAAAATGTGGTACTGCCAAAATAGACCCCCCTTTCTATCACTGATTTTCAAGGAAAGGAAATTCCGTATAGTCTCTCTCACAACTAAGAATTTCAAAAACATCTCATGGAAAATAATGAAAACAGTTTCTAAAAGGCTATCTGCTAAGTCATTAAATAGTTATCAAAGCAATGGTGTCATTAAAATATATCTGTGGACTGAATCACTAATCATGATTCGATAATTAAGTCAAAGTAAATCAATGGATTTAGGTAATATATATCTTAATATCAAATGTAAAGAAGAACTAAGTAGCATCACATATCTAATTTTACAGGTCATTCATGGATAAAATGATAATTTCTATAATTTTTATCTTTTAAAATTCAAAATATAATATTTTATGTGAAATACACAAATTTCTCATCATATACATTTTTATATACTCAATTATAATATTTATGTAATTGGATCGGTATTTTGTCTAACCAGACACAAAATAGCCTGCCTACATAATGCTGAGGAAACATGTATATGTTCAGAAGCAGTAAAATTAGAATAGGCTGACCTGGTAATTTCTACTATACTTTTTCTTACAACCAAGAAAATATCCATGACTCACATGTAGTGCCTTGATCTGTCAAGGGGACACTGAGTCCGGAATCATATTGAGCATAAACATTCACATCGTAGGTGGTGCTGGGATTGAGATTGTGTAAGGTATATGATGTCATCTCTCCAACAAAGGCTTCCATGGGCTCATTGGAACCTTTATTAACAACCACAAAAATATACAGAAGCATGCCATTACTAGCATGAAATTCTGCGTAAAATTAAAGATCCTACAGTCAAAGGGAATCACGAACACCATTAATTCCATAGTCCTCATGTACTTACTCACTGGAGCACAAGCTACATTATATGGCAAATATGAAACTATAAGCAGACACTGATTTCTTCACCCTCCTATTTTCAAAGCACAGCACAGCATTTGGAATATAGTAGGTATATAATCAATGTTTCTTTAGTGAATGAATTCTCAAGCTTCTTTCTCAAGCCCTATTTTGCCAACATAGTGTTTTGCATATAGTAGGTGTTCAATGGACACTTCTTCATTTATTGTAGAGACGATCTAAGAACTTCTATCTTGGACCTCATTCCACATACTTTGGCTGCTAAAGTCCTTAGTTACCAACCCCACTTTCTTTTTAAAGTTCTTTTTCTATTTCTTACATAGGTTCAAATTTTATTTCCTTTCTCTTGCCTTCTCTCCTTCATGTTTTTTCTAATTCATACTCTTCCTGGATATATAGAAGATGCCCTAACAAATTTGGTACGAAGAGCATTTTTCTTCCAGTTTCGCTAAGCATATAGACAGAATATTAAAACAAAAATAACAAATAGTTTAATCAAGGTGATATTAATTTAGGTGAAAATTTCAGAGGGGATTTGAAAGTAAGGCTGTCATGAATAAGCTGCATGGAATCTATGTCCAAAATAAAATAATACCTGGGCATAGTGGGAAAAATACAAAGGTATAATGATGGAATATTCATTATTTCATGATCATATAGGATGTCTGAAGACAGGCATCTTTGATTTGTGCAACTTTATGAACCAAGTCAAACTTTTTAATCATGACATTTAATTAGCCTCTCATCTATACCTATAATAACAATGGTACTTAAGATGATTGGCTTAAAATGTTATTGCCAAAAACATTGCCTTTGGTGACAGGAAACTTGGTGTGATACCTGAACTCTCAGGAGAACCTAATAGTGGGAGATGAAAGAGAAAATACCCTGATATGCAAATAACCCTCCAAAGCATTTCTATGAAGACAAAGGCACTTCCTTACCCACTGGCTTATATACAATTTTATATCCAAGAACTGGAGAGGGTGAAGGGTCCCAGGACACCCTGAATCTTGTATACCATTCGTCAGAGATGTGTATGTTCTGAGGAGGAAGGAGTCCCACTGGAAACAAACATTGACACACATTACTGACCTTTTATTGGCATACAAGGAGAGCACAGAACTTTAAAAGTATTGGTAGGGAAGCCCAGTGGGAGCAATTTCATAATATCCCATAATGTCTTTATCCAGAAAACAATTAAAAGGCATTGAAGTATTCAAAAACTGCTGAATAGTTTTCCAAATTTAAACAGCAAATCAAATAGACTCAAGAACTAGTGATTTCCAGAACTGCCTTCTCAGCAGGAAGCAGTATCCAGAGCTGAAACATTCTATGACTCAGGATTATAGAAAATAAAAAAGATCTCAAACCATTTTTACAATGTCATATATTACAGATTGTTAGAAACAGAAAGCAATTTAGAGACTATCTAGTCCAACCACTTCATCAAATACATAAGATATTATTTGCCCAAAACCACACAGCTACCTAATAGTGCTTTTTCCCTATACCTTTCTATCCTCCACCAGCATTACCTAGAATAAATCCTTAAGCTTCCAGAGATACTGCCCCCAAGTTCACAACTTATAAAATCAATGCCGTTCAGGTAACATGTTAAGTAGTTGCTGTAGTTACTATTCACAGCATTACGCAAATAACGAATCCAACTTGAAAAACTTTTTTCATAAGAGAAACAAAATATGACTTTGGCCCTTCCTGGAAAATATAAGATCTAGTTTTTAAAAATCCATTTTGATAAGCATGAAATTCTGAAATATGCCATTTTTCCCCAGGAAAGTCCCAAAATACAGTCTAAAATCTGAAAAAAAATTTAAAAAGTGAAGTTGTTAAAATCATCTTGAGTCATGTGAGTCTCCATTGACTCAGTCCTGTAGACAACAATATCACTAAATACAGATTCTTGACCTTGAGAGACTGAGCTGAATCAACTCTAGTCCTGCTTTTCCCTTAGGAGCTTTCAAATGTCACCTCTTTAAATTCTGTAATATTGTCAAGATCATTTAAGCTCAAAAAGACTTTTGGCAAGTGACTGCAGAAAGAAACCTGAAGTCATGTTACTTAAGTAGATTTTTGGTGAATGAAGTATAAAAGAGCAATGCCAATATCTACCAGTAACAAAACTCGGATCTAGAGTTCATCCTACCTTTATGCTAAACTAATGGCTCTCAGCCATTGCTGCACATTAATGAGAACATCAGCATGTCCAGCCCACACCTCACACAGTTATATCAGTATCTCTGGGAGTGGAACCCAGGCATAAGTATTTTTAAAGCTCCTCAGGTGACTGTAGCAAGCAACCACATTAGAGAATTTTTAAACCCTAAGAAATTACCAACAGTATAGTGTAAAAATGGGTCTGAACATCGATAATTCTATGTAAATGGCTTAGTACAATAAAAAATACATTTTTCTTTTTTAGAAAAAGCTAAATTTGTAGACAGAAAATGATTGCTGATCATCTCACTTCTGTATTTATGACTTAAGATTCAATCACAATGGAATATTTCTTACTGATACTATATTGACTTAACAATTATAGCCTTAACTGACACCATACCAATTGAAACATTATTCAGAGAATATGCAGTGGTTTTCCAAAGAAGAAGTAAAACTATCTTAAGCAAATAAAAATATGTAGATGGTCTTTTTCTTCTCTTAGTGAACCATTAAAAAGTTAAAAACAAATTCCTTTCACATGTCATCATTTTGACAAAATTTAATATCTAATACAAATAATACAATATTAGCGTGGTATTTGAGATGTACTGGTAAAGATAAAATTTTAAGATTTTAAAAGGTAAAAAAGCAACATTAAGATCTTAACAATTTCAAAGCAGAAACAAAAAGGCGGAGTACAAAACACTTACCAGTTCTTCCATTTCCTGTTAGATGGCCACCATCTCCATCTTCATAAACAGCAATAACAGTAATTTTATATGGAGTGTCAGGTTGCAGGGGCTGCAGTATTACATTATTTCTTCTGCCTGGGACTGTGGTCTATAGAGGAAGTTAAATTATAAATGTACTACCATCTGGAAGACTTCCAGATCAAAAGACAATATTGTTTTATGTATTCCCATAAACAGTAAGACTAGTTTTTTTCACATTTTATTTTTGCTGCACAATGCTCATGACAAGAAAAACTATCTTCACTTCTTCTCTGCAGCTTAGGAGAGTGGTTTTAGAGTCAGACAGATCTGGGTTCAAATCCCAAATCAGCCACTTAACAGCCATGTGACCTAACATCTTTGAAGAAAACTGTATTAAAAGCAATGCCATGTACAGTGCTTCAGAACACCTTACTGAGTACTCCAGCACTCAGTAGTAAGCTTGTTTCCTTCAGATCTCATCATCACATGTTCCGCTTTCATGTACAAATATGTACCCAGTACCCACTGCAGGCCAGGCACAGTGGGACAGGTATTAGCTACTGAGAATCCACTGGTGAGCAAAAATTGACGAAGTTTCTGGCCTCAAACATATCAGTTTGGCTGATACTAGTTAGCTGAAAAAGATTCAACTACCTCTTCAAAGAAGAAATGAACCAGACATCTCAATCTCTCTTCTAAACCTATGTTTTGTTTCTACAAACAACATAGATAAGGTATGCCAGTGAATCCTGGCCTGGAGTCCTATAACTACAAATGATAAACTGTATTTTCAATGTTTTCAAAAAGTAAAGGGAAATTACTTATTTGCCCATGGCAAGGTTGCACAAACACTAACCATGAGTTTCTCTGCTTTGGCAAACTAACTATAGTAGTACTGTTTATCTCATTTTGAGCAGAAACTATAAATGGTAGTTACATGTGTTTCTTATTAATAAAAGTAGGGACTTGAATTAAAGGTTACTATATCAAGTTCCAGTAGATGAAATATTTCATCACATGGGGCTCAGGGAGGGAAAATTATCTAAGACGATCTATGTGGTAAAAAGATGGCAAACCACAGACCTAATTTACAATCAACGTCTTGTGCAATATTCTGCAAGCGTATCACAGCAATTAATCACTAAATTTCAAATAGAGTAGTTTTTCCATTTTTCCACTCATAACAAATGGATGTGCATAGTGAGGGCTATGAAGAAGCTACCAGAAACTTGAATCTGGTTCTGGAAAGACAAACTATGACACTCAAAAAGTTTGAAGCTAATAGGAGAGTATGTATATTCCAAAACTAATGTGCACCACAAAATGTTAAGCTTAAAGAAAAGAGAGATCAATTAACACTGGAATATTTAAGGGAGACCTTGTAGAGGAATTAGGTTTGAGGAAAGGGTAAGATTTGGATAAACACACTATTTGAATATTAACTTAGACATTCCAGAATGATAGGTATCATATTTCACTAAACTTGGTTCCTGTGGTGTCATTAGGTGGTTAGAAATGTTCAGTTAATCATGCAATAAGATAGTTTTCCTATCTGCCTTTAGAATAAAAATGAACCCAAAGACATGCTTCTCTATGGTATGAGAGGCCAGAAAGAGAAAAATCATAAAGTGTGACTATCAAGGACTCAACTGTACTCACAGCATACCTCTAAAGAAGTTTAATTTCACCGTCCATTCAGATAAGATGATAAAATGTGCCAATAAATGAGTATTAGACTTACATATTCATCAATTGGATCACCAACAGTGGGAGAATAGATGATCCTGTACTGCTGAACTGGCCCATCAGCATGATCCCAGGCTACCGAAAGGCTATTAGTTGTTTCACCAAAGACTCTCAGGTTCCTTGGTCCACTCCGTGGTACTAAATAAATGAAATACAATAGATTTTGTTGTCTGCCTGTGAGCATTACCTAGGCCAGATTAAGGAGGTTGCTTGCATGTGTTTCATTCACCATTCACTTGGGTGTTTCCTCCCATATAATAAAATACACATTTATGGTTTTAATGTGAAATCATAAACAGTGTATTTCAGAGCTATGGATACATGTTGAACTTTCAGTGACCTAGAGCTAGCTTTGAAAGGTAGACTAGGAAAAAGGAGAATTATTTTAACCACTATAACCATATCTATTCGATAAAACATAAAGACTAACTCCTCACATTTCCAAAGTCCCCATTTGGTAAGAAGACTCACTGCAGACTAGAAAGAGGGAAAAAAGGAAGATGCAGGGTAGAAGAGGAGAAAAAGGGGAAAAACCCCTCCTTAACTCATGTCCCAAATGAGAACACAAACAGATGAAGTTCACTTCACACAAACAACAGTCACAGACCCAGTGTTTTCGCCTGGAATGTGAAGGTAGGGGATCCCAGGCAGAAAGCACCCATCTCTCACCACCCCCTCCCATCTGTCACTCAATCAGAGAAGCCCTGCCTATCTAGCTACCAGGGAATGGAATGGAGAAAGGATTTCTGCCTCACGCGTTCGGCCCTGGGCAGGGCTGGGATTTCCCTCTCCATCCGAGTATAGAGCCACAAGGTTCACGGAATAGAGTGTGTCCGGAATCAGCCGCTCCAGATGCACCATGCGTGTGTTTCCTGGCACCACTATCTGCAGGGGAGGAAATGCCAAATTCTGCCTGACAACAACTCAAATGCTTACCAAGTCTTCAGTTAGTCATCACAATAGTATTTATAATAAAATGTTGAGCCCAGCCACATCAGAAGCCAACTGTGCTTCTCCATGAGATCCACCCAGACCATATCACTAAACAAAATTTGTCCTCAGAAATTCCCTTTCCAAAAATAGTGACCTCATCCTTGACCCTTAGTAGCTTCAGTTATCTCCATTTATATTTATTATAAACATTCTCAAATATAACATGCAAGGCTCATGATATTTCCTCAAAAAACATCCTGCATGTTAAATACACACAAGAATAGGGACTCTTACTTGTGGTGGGGGAGATTTTGTGTTGAAATACAGACTCCATGCAATGCATACAGGTAAAGTTGTCTTAATATGTCCTACCATACATGGACATGAAAATCAATGTTCTTATCAAATGCATATATTGTTTATCATTTGTTTATCTTCATCAACATTGTTTATTTTTGCAAAGATTTATAAGTTAAATTAGTTTATAAATTTACTTTCCCATAGGTATTCTGATACTATGCTTATTGAAATTAGGAATTTCTGATTTCTAAATTGTTAGTCTACTTACAAAACTGAATAATGTTATGAATGAAAGATAGATTGGGCAATTTGTGAGAACCAGTGAAGGTAAATTTTAAAATATTTTCATAACAAAGACATACTGACAAGGTCTAACAATTATTTACATTTATTACTGGGTTTTTAACCCATCCAACTAATTCACGTTTTCCCAAAATTCTTTTTATTCTTACTAACCCTATAATTAATACACCTACCTCAAATCATCAAAAACAATAATTTAAGTATTATACACTGGCATGTTTGTGGTTTGTGTTCTCCCAGGTTATCAAACATGATACAAACATGTGACTACATTCATCAGGAAATGCAGTTTCCATGACAAAATTACTTACAGATTCTGAGGGTCTTGTGCCATCCACAGGAGAATACACAACGCGATATTGCAGCACAGGTCCTGGTGCAGGGTCCCAGCGAACATCAAGGCTGTTAGGTGTAGGATTGTATACTTGGACATTTCTTGCCAGTCCTCTCATCACTGAGGAAATGAAGGCCAACATCTTTTTCTTAAGTCTGTTTATATATCTCAAGCTTTTGTATCACTTTTCCAGAACCTACATTCTGTAACAGAGCAAAACGCTATCTTCTTTATATTTCTAATTACCTACACACAAAGGCAGATTAAAACTCTCCAAATCCAAATTTAATTAAAGTTAGCAAGCATGGCCTTTGTCTATAAGGAAGCAACATTGTATTCAATTAAAAACAAGTTAATAAAAGTGGTGGAACTGGATTGTCCATAAAGGGTCATGGGATGGAGAAAAGAAATAGGAAAAGTAGTTTCAGTTTTCCAATATAGGTAATGGAGAGAGGAAGAAGAGACATTTTTTAAGAGTCAGCCTTCTACGTAAAATCTGATAACAGCCATTAAGCTCATCTGATTCGGTCAGCTAGTTACAACCATTCATTACTTCTTCATTTAACAATTGCTACTCAATATCTTTGTGATTAACAGAAAAGGTAAAAGGAGAGAAAAATAAGATATACCCAGTTCTCAAGTGCCCCAATAGGAATTTAGAAAAACTTACCAATTAAATTGATGTACTAATTCCAAACTCTAATTTAATCAATAACATCATCTTCCTAGACCACTAATCTTTTACCAAAAGAAGACATCCATGCTTGATTCCTTTTAACCATCAGCAAGTATATTTTTAAAGCCAAAGAAATACTTCTAAATCTGCACAAAAGCCTTTAAGCAATACTACAAAAAACAGTAAAACCACTATAAATGGCTTTCTAAATGAAAGCATACAGATTTTAAGATCGAAAAAGCACTTCAACAAACAAACCAAAGACATGAAATTAAGTAATGTGCCGAACAGATTTCAACAATTCGCACTATGAAAGCCAATTATAACAGTCCCTCACAACAATTTATAAAGCATAAAGCAAAGCTCAATGAATTTTTGTCAATGAAAGAGATTAAGCAAAGTAGTACACTGATGATTATATGCACTTTTACAAATCCTAAAATTATCATTTCAAAAGAAGATGCCATTATAAATTTGTTATTTCACAAAACGTTAACATTTGGTGTTAGGAAGGTGAACTATGGCTAATTTTTATGTTTTTAATTCTGTGACACCAAACTTTCCTAATTCTCTTTAATGGGCCTTTATGGCCTTTATAATGAAAAGCAACATTTATGATGAAAAATTAATTTTTTGGCCATATTACTTACATGTCCTTCCAGTATCTGATGTGCGTCCCCCATCACCTTCAGTATAAACGGGAACTACCGTCACAGTGTACGAGGTATCTGGCTGGAGATTCCTAAGAATGGCATAATTGGTATTCCCGGGGATTGGAACCTAAATATTTTAATAAAACATACAGCACTGACTTGAAAAATCTGTGGAAGAAATAATAATTCAAATAATACAATAACAACTCAAGACCAAGTCAAGAAGCAGGTTCTGTAATATTAGGAGGTAATAATGTGCCCCCACGTGACCTGTTACAAGAGGTTACATATTTCCCTATACCCCTCCAACCACCCAATACTCCCCGTTTAGAACTTCCCAGAAGAGCTACTTCTTCCCCTGACCAGGGGGAAGAATCCTGGCCCCAATCCCTGTTACCCAGGCTCTGAGGCATCAACTATTTACCCTCTATCAAGTCTTATTAAATGAATATGAAATTCTTCAGCTCTAAAGTAAACTGGTTAACTCCTTCAGTTCCACTTTTAAATCACTCAGCTACCATTTAAACAAATTAGCATTTTTTACTATAATAAATAATTACCAGTTCCTCTGGACCATCTGCTGCTGGTGCATAGAAGAGCTTGTACTGACGAGGATTTCCCTCTGCATGGTCCCAGCGGACATTCAAGGTGCTGGTAGAAGGGTCATACACTCTTAGGTTCCTTACGGTGTTTAGAGGTTCTGAAACGCACAGAAATCCCATCACAGTATAGTGCTAACAATCAAGCACACATGAAACACAGATTCACTGATAATCTCCCAGGCACCCTAGAACATAGCAGGCACCACACAAACATTTGTTGAAGTAGTGAATAAACGACACATACTGTGTCTGCGTCAGTCTGATGCATATGTCTCATCTATCCACATGACATTTTTGTCTTAGAGCACCTTTCTATCCTAGAAAGTAACATCTTTCTCCACAAATAGAGACAAATAATTCCAAGCAAGGATGTTAAAAACTATTAATATGGCCAGGCACAGTGGCTCATGCCTGTAATCCCAGCACTTTGGGAGGTCGAGGCAGGCAGATTACTTGAGGTCAGGAGTTCAAGATCAGCTTGATCGACATGGTGAAACCCCATCTCTACCAAAAATATAAAAACTTAGCCAGGTGTGGTAGTGGGCGCCTGTAATCCCAGCTATTCAGGAGCCTGAGACAGGAGAATCGCTTGAACCCAGGAGGCGGAGGTTGCAGTGAGCCAAGATCATGCCACTGCACTCCAGCCTGGGCAACACAGCAAGACTCTGTCTCAAAAAATAAATAAATAAATAAACTATTAATATTATTTGTAAATGAATTTTTAAATATTAGTAAAACTTTATGTCACCCCAGTGTTTCCAGATAAAGAGATGATTCCATTCTAATAGTAGCTATTAAAGAAGCTATAGGAACTCAGGTTTCACTTACTGGTCTTGCCTCTTCCCGTCATCCGACCTCCTTCACCATCAGGATACAAAGAGGATACGGTGATAGTGTAAGGAGTGTCTGGCTTCAGTTTCTGCAGGACCACACTGTTCTGCCGTCCTCCTATTGTGGTCTTGAGTAAAAAGGGTCTTGGTAAGTGTTAGCCTTGCTCTCTCCATCTCACTAATCTGTTAGAAAAAGCTCTTTCTACAGGGAAGCTGTTTGAGACCCTTGTCCAGTTCTAGAATTACGAACCAGAGCAAAGGTTTAAAGTACATCTTATGGTATAATTTTAAATGTAAAATATGCACCTCAAATCATAAAAAGAATTCCAAGCTTTAAACTGGTGACCCCAAAAAGATATTTCAACTTGCTAGCCACCAGCACTGCAAAATTTCATCCAAAACACATTTCACAGAACTCTTCAAAAAAAAAAAAAAAAAAAAAGGCATTAATCATAAGTGAGCTACAAAGAGACTTTAAGATACCAAAGAATTGCATAATTTTAGAGGCTCTACACCACTTAATATTATTCTTACCTTTTTAACAGATGTTTTTATTTGCTTTAGAATCACATTAAAATGATTCAGCATACAGTATAAAGCTCTTGGTGTTTCCCCCAAGAACACTGTCACTCTAACAGCCTTAGTTGTGTTAACAACATGACCAGACCTTTTGCCAGGCCACACTCGATCAGGGGTTTCCAGTTGTCTCCATCATACCAGCCCTGTGGTATGAAGCTTTTCAATTTACTCTAATTATGGAGCTTAAACTTTTTATTCGTTACTTAAGGCCATCTAGCTATCTTGTTGAAAGAAAATTTGTACAATTTATTAACAGCCTACCGAATTCAGATGTTTATGTCATACTAATTAAAATCGCATGAAAATGGCACACTGCCCAAAATGAGTGCACATGTAGATGGCTGGATGTGCTAGAACAAACCAGATGTTTTCAGTAGCACCCATCCACTCAAGTAGTCCGAATTCCAGAGAAAAAAACCAGTGAATCACGGTCGTCATCCTCAATATGGACAAACTGAACTACCATGGCTAATTTTAACAAATGAGAGAAAAGTATCAATAACAGTATAAGCCATTTTGATAAAAACCTGATGCATAACAAATCTGAAAGCCTACTTAGGAGAACTGACCTTATGAGTAAGCAGAGGGGCATCTACCAACCTCCCCCATCCAGCTCCCCAAAATAATTCTAGCATCAGTTATTCATCATTGTCATGATTTCACGGACTAGCGTTAAAATCCAAGTACCCCCCAAAGACTAACAAAGCTTAAGGGCTTCATACTTTCCAGAGGATAAGTTTATGAGACTCTTTATGATAACAAACAGCTGGAAGACAGTAAAAGAGACTCAGGAGAAGCAGTCGGAACATTAATGTCCCCAAGATGGGAAATGCTAAGAACAAACTTCTCCTGACTTGTAGTTTTACCAAAATCTGGCATGCCATAGAAAAAAAAGAAGTTCTGTTTCTGAAATTAATATATCAGTCCATCTAATTTGTCTTATCTTATTTTCATATAAAAGTCTATTGATTACAGTTGATATTGTTTATTAATGATAATCTATTTACCTAAAACAAACAAATAGTCAGTCCAAATGCATCATACTACCTAAGACTGGAGCTATAAAAGCCTCAAAAGACCAACTCAAAGTCACACTAGAGATGGGAAGGTTTCTGATTCAGCTAAGCTTACTAACTGGGTAGTATTAGAGATCTTTAACCACACACCTTAGATTAATGCCAATCTCTACCTTGGCTAATACCTCTAAACTGATAAGAGATATGACCCATTTGCTTGAGCTTGGCAAGTCAGATGATTAAAGGTTAATAACACATGTGTCTCTAAGGCTATATATAAAAATATTATAGCCAAAAAAGTCAATAAAACTCTGTACCTCATCAAAACCAGAGATATATTTTGAAATGAATCAGAAAACATAATCATACCTATGTAAAAATCATGGGGCTTCCTGACCTAGGATAATACATGCAGTTCTAATTATATAGTTTACAAAAGGCAAAGTTGTAGAAAGCCCAAAACCAGAGAACTAAAGTAAGAGGGGTAAAATGGAAACAGGCTCTATTAAATAAGGAAAGACTAGGAAGAGAAAGAGGATGAAGACTGAGTTTACAGTCCTTCCATCTTTCTTGGGGACCTCCATTTGGATAATAGAAAAATGAAAAACAGTGTAAATTAGGTTAACAGCCTCCCATATCTAGAAACACCAGATCTAGAAGATAGCCTATGACATGCAAAAAAAAAAACAGGGAAAAAATCAGATAAATAGAAAATAAACATTATAAGTAAGTTTAGCAAACTTTCAGCACTTGATTAAGTTACAGAGAGGAATGGAAGGTCGACATAGATACAAAAACTATCTGGATATCTTCATGGATAATCCAGCACTAATAGTTTTTAAAGGAACTATGGATGCATTGAGGCACATACCTCATGCTTTGGGACTCTGAGGAAGAGCAACTATCATCTCTCATGAGAACATCCACTGAGTCTCCATGATGGCACTCCACGTGGAGTGCCAGCTAAAGAGTCAGATGATTCCATCCAATGCAATAAATCTTAATATCCCTTAAAAAGTAAGTATGACTAACTAAACACTGAGGGGGGAAAAGAGTTTGAAAAGAAATGGGTAGAATTTATGCAAATTATAATTTTTATTTAAAAATTACCGTTTGCTCATTGCCTTCCCCTGTGGAAGGCTGATAAGTGATCCTATATTTCTGCACACGACCACTAGCAGGATCCCACTTAACAGTCAAGCTGTTAGATGTTGCATTGTACACTTGAAGGTTTCGTGGGCCACTTTTGGGAGCTGAAAGAAGATTGTTGAAAAACAAAGTAAGCAGACAGAACAATGCCTCCCCCTAAAATATATACAGCTCCCAAGGCAACCAGAGAATTCTATGCCTCTGAGTTTATAATGAAATTTGACCCCCTAATAAAAATGGTGATTGATTCTTAAATGACTCCTTAGTATGGACTTTCATTTTGTTTCTGTCCCCACAAACGTGACATGTAGAAGTTCCAACTTCCAATATGATGGTATTTAAAGATGGGGCCCTTGGGTGGTAATTAGGGTTAGATTAGGTCATGAGGGTGGGGCTGCCATAATGGGATTAGTCTGTGTAAGAAGAGACATAAGAGAGCTTATTCTCTCTCTCTCCACCATGTAAGAGAGTGAGAAAGTGACAGAGACTGAGAAAGAGCTGGCTAGCTATAAGCTGGGAGGAAAGCCATCACCCAGAAATGAATTGAATAGCACCTTGGTCTTGGACTTCTTAGCCTCCAGAATTGTGAGAATATAAATTTCTGTTATTTATGCCATCCAGTCTAGTCTTTTGTGATGGCACCCCAAGGTGATCAATACACTCCAAAACAAGTAGTAGCAAAGCAAAGTTTTTCAAGAAAAGCCTACTTAAAAGAGTTCTCAATGAACATCTTAGGATTTAAAAGCAGATAACCTATTTATAATGTATTTTATGGTACTTTTCATTCATACATTCATTCATTATTTGTTCATTTAAACAATTCAGCAAATTAAATTCTTACCTTGTGTTGTTAAGATAGGCACTAAAAGAAAACAGAATTTAGGGACACATTACTAATATAGCTATAGCCCTATTTTTAAAAAATTAACTTTAAAACATCAATGTCCTATTTGAAAGCTAAACACCTACGTGTGCGCTCACTGCCAATCAGGTCATCACTTTCTGACTCATCAGGATAGATGGCAGTAATGGAAACTTCATAGACGGTGTTGGGATTCAGGTTTTCGAACATCAAAGTATTTTCATCTCCATTTAAGATGGTCTTGGAGAAAGAGGACAAAAACATACCCACACAAAAATAAGTCTCCACTTACATCATACACACTCAATGTCAGTTTGTTTACATTATTTAGCCAGATATTCCTCCTGCTCTGATGCATGTCATGAGCTCAAATGTCAATAAATGCTTATTGACAACAAAAGTAATACTTCTTTAAAGTAAGCTTCCTTACAAATTAAATGGGACATGAAAGACAAAGAGAAATATAAAGAGAGTTAACTACCTCCATCTTATCTGAGCTTCCAAAAGGTGCCCAAGTTATTCTGTAGAGAGACACATCTGAGGCTCCATGATCCCAGGTCCCTCTGAAACCCTCTGGTGTTACTTCAGTAATCCTTAGGTTTGTTGGGGCTGGCACGGGTCCTATCATGAGAAAAGGCAAGCAAAGTTTTTGAATGTGAGCTACAAATGCAATTTAATATAATAAAACTTCCTTGTTTTATATTAATGGACATCTGAAAACTGATTGAATACATTGCTTAGAACCAAATATTTTACCAATTCCTAGAGCTCTAAAAACTGCAAGCATTCTGTGGATATAATAGGTTATTAAGGATATTCTATTTAAATGATGATTTTTTTAAGATACCATTTAGTACCTTTCTCCAACTTTTTAAGAATCAAATCAACACCAGGGACTCTTTCACACAGTAATACACAATACACAAAGCACAAACTCAGCCTACATATCAGAGTTAATGGACCTTCTCCAGTCTATCAATAACCCCAGAGACATACACAGACTCCGGGTTAAGAAGTCCTTCTTAACTAAGAATGTCATAAACTAGGTAGGCTAACATATTATACATCAAAGATGATTCTCAAGGAAATATTCATGTATTGTTCATAATTTGTTGTTCTGATACCCAAAGGAAACAGTTTCATTTTTATTTTTAAAAAACACACATATCACTGCAGTTTAAAAATGAGAATGTCTGCCTAGCTGTAAACAACACTGAAGTATTGCACTCTGACAATTGATTAGAACATACATACATACTGCTACACATACAGTGAATTCCAATCTAGGAGTATTGCCACAGGAAAGGAACTCTGAGCATGTTACGATCCAGGTAACACACACACATAGCTTCTTCCTATAGATCACCAACCTTACACATGATATGAAGCAGAACATGCTGACCCTGTTCAGAGAACTGAACACCTGGAGACCCAAAAGACTGCTGGAATCCCCTTTCACAGCACCTCCATTGACCAGGTCCTCTGGCTATTTTGCAGCACAAGCATTTTTTATGTCTGCCACCACTCCTGAGCTTTCATTGTCACTTATTTCTCTCTTTTTTTGGTAATCAAAGCTAATTACACAAAACCCAGAGCCATTAAAAATTTGTTCTAATGATTACAATGGAAAGGCCCATTCAGATAAAGAGAGTGGTACTATTTCCACCAGCACAACTGCAAAACAAAGTAGCTATTAAGAATGTACTTTAAGGCCGGGCGCGGTGGCTCAAGCCTGTAATCCCAGCACTTTGGGAGGCCGAGACGGGCGGATCACGAGGTCAGGAGATCGAGACCATCCTGGCTAACACGGTGAAACCCCGTCTCTACTGAAAAATACAAAAAACTAGCTGGGCGAGGTGGCGGGCGCCTGTAGTCCCAGCTACCGGGAGGCTGAGGCGGGAGAATGGCATAAACCCGGGAGGCGGAGCTTGCAGTGAGCTGAGAACCGGCCACAGCACTCCAGCCCGGGCGACAGAGCGAGACTCCATTTCAAAAAAAAAAAAAAAAAAAGAATGTACTTTAAACATATCTGAAAATTATTTGGAAATCTTAAGGTTTGAAAATATATATTAAAAATATTAATCTACTGTACTAAATTACCTGTCTCACTAGGCTTTCTTCCTGACTTCCTTTTCTGTTCACTACACCTGTTATGCTATTTTTATGCAAAGTTGTCAGTCTACTGATGCATATGCATCAATTCTCAGCTCCAGCCATGACCCTTACCAGGTAAGAACTTAAGCCAAGAAAACAAATGAAATTGCTAAGAGATCTAAAATGGTAAGAAAATAGCAGAGTCAAAAAGGGAGAAGTAGATATGTCTGGAGTTAAGAAGCAGGTTATGGTCAGGCGCAGTGGCTCAAGCCAGTAATCCCAGCACTTTGGGAGGCTGAGGCGGGCGGATCACAAGGTCAGGAGATCGAGATCATCCTGGCTAACACGGTGAAACCCCATCTCTACTAAAAATATAAAAACTTAGCCGGGCGGGTGCAGTGGCAGGCACCTGTAGTCCCAGCTACTCCGGAGGCTGAGGCAGGAGAATGGCGTGAACCTGGGAGGTGGAGCTCGCAGTGAGCCGAAATCAGGTCACTGCACTTCAGCCTGGGCAACAGAATAAGGCTCTGTCTCAAAAAAAAAAAAAAAAAAGATGCCCTAATTAGGTATAGGCAGCTGGGCACTAAAAAACATGCTATTGAGCCTTTAGTGAGGAATTTTCTGGAAAGGAGGAAAAGGTTCCAGACTATAGTATCAGTCCCATCAATAGATCACAGGATGTGGCTGGGCAAGTTGCTTAAATTCTCTAGACCTGTGCTGTCCGCTATGGAAACCACTAGCCACATGTAGTTGGCTATTGAGCACTTAAAATGTGGCTAGTCTGAATTGAGATGTGCTCTAAGTGTAAAATACACACTGGATTTTGAAGACCTGTTACAGAAAAAGGTAAAATGTCTCGTTAATAATTATTGTACTGATAGCTAATGAAATTATAATGGATATATTTGGATCTACTGGGTTAAATAAAACATTATCAAAATTAATTTCATCCATCTATTTTTGCCTTGTTTAATGTGGACACCAGAAAATTTACAACTACATATACAACTCCCATTATTTTTGTTTGGAATACTGCTGGCTCTAGGCCTTAATGTTTCTTTACTGCTATTTGCATTATGTAATGGGCTGAGCACTGGATTAAGTTGTTATGTGCCAAGCACTGGAGATACAAAGTTGAGCAAAATGTCTCTTCCTTCATTAGGAGAGAGCAAAGGGGAAGTAGAATCCATAGCAAAAGACCAACAGGCAATAATGATTGCATTAAATACTATGGAGACATCACAAGAGGGAGAGGAACTGACATCTCCAGGAGCTGCAACAGATGGAGCAGGAAGCAGGGTCCCGGCAGGCTGCCCTGTCTCCCCCAGCACTCCACTCATAATGCAGTCACCCCTTCCTCTGAAATCTGGCAGCACACAATCTCAGTGCCACCTGACCTTCCTTACATGATCTCATGTATTCTCGATTAATTTTTTTCTTATCTCCACAACTAAATCATGAATCAGTGAGGGCAAAGACGCTTATGTTTTGTTAACCTTGAGAACACTTCACATATAGTAAGATACTCCAAAAAATTTTATAAATAATGCATCTTTTCCAAAGCAAATGTGCAACATATGTCAAGAAAACTTGCCCACCCCACTACACATATATGCACACACATACACAGGTGCACATCAAGCAGTTGTAGTTCGAAGATAAATTAATGACAGTGGTTGATGGAAAGTATCATAAAAGGAATGGATGCAAAGATAGAAGATGGGACACCTTGTTCCAAAGAAAATAAGTGAAAAACAATCTATGAATCCAAGCATTATTAAATGCCGGCAAAGGTAGCATTAAGAAACAAAATGACCCAGTAAATTGAGTTACACGTGCATATAAAGTGTTATTTCCCATTATCAATGGAGCAGGAGCACAACTCACGGGTTGTTTCTTGAGCAGTCACTGGAGGAGACTCCCCTTCATCATGTACTGCAGAAACGCTGACTGTGTACAGGGTCTGTGAGAAGAGGTCTTTGAGGGAAGTGCTGGTCTCTGATCTGTCCACCTCTACCTATAACAGTAACAGAGCAGTGGGACTACTTTTACAAAGGGTTTACTTTTGATATCTCTCTGTCGTTTATGTACCTGTCAGCATAAGAATATAAAATCTGTGATCAGAAAAGAGTAGTGTTTTCCAATTTACATGAGAATACAGAAACTGGACACAGTTTAAATATTTCCAAACTGGAAAAAAATAATGTATGTACTAGACCATATGGCACATGATTGTCTAGAAAATAATGACTGCCTATGTATTCAAACAACCTAACCATTTTTCCACCTGTTTCCCTTTATATCACTGCATTATTTGTTTCAGCAATGGTCTCTTATGCACAGCATTATTTCATTTGCTATGCACAAGAACCTTGTGAGATCCACTGGCCATTGTACCCCTTTTAAATGAAAATGCAGAATGAAATAAATGTGTGCACCTGTATAAAGTAGCTTTTGTATAATCCACAAATGACCAGAAGAACCAGTAACTGAGTGCTTAGAGAAATGACTCCTATGTTCCAAAAATGCCTCTGAGATTCTGACAGTAATACTCCCTCAAGCACACACAAGTTTTGCTGGTTCGTGAAGTCCTTCTAATTTGCTGTAACTTTGAATCCAGTCATCATGGAACTCCCAAAAGAACACTCGCAAAAGGACACCCCTCTAACAATATACTCCTTCTTTCTCTGTGTCTCTGTGTATACTCCTCCCTTCTCTAGTGTCCTATCTTCCTGTTATCTGACAAACTCCTCCTCTTCATTGCTGCATCCTCTTGCTACCTCTTATTTTTAGAAACATTATGACATTTTCTAGTAATTCTTAGAATAGGGAGCCATATAAGGAATCTGGATGAGAAGGAAATACCATTTAGATTTGATAACTTTTTATCTACCAAGGGATGATGTTTTTGAGATTAATATCACGCAGCAAAACATTTCTGTTTTGACAAGACAGTCCAATATATTATTGATTTTCAAAAACTGCTTTATTAATATCACAAGTTTTCAACACTTTGCTAACAAAGTGACAAGTATACAAAACATGCTATCATCCATACTTGATAAAGTTCTTTTTTAAAACCTACTAGGAAAACAAATATTGTCATATCTACTATCATCTTCAACCTACCTCTTTGACATCCTCTTCCGGTGTTTTGTATCGAACAATATATTTACGCACTTTTCCAGGCACAGGTTCCCAAAAGACATTCATAGTGCTGTGAGTCACATCTCTGAGTTTCAGATCCTGAGGTCTGGGTAAAGGCACTAGAGAGGCACAAGATATAAAATCCAGATGTGCTTCTCAACCACAAAGCTCTAAAGCATCCACGCAAGCTTTCAAGAAGTTGTTTGGAGAAAATTTAAAGGTGTTTGGCAAAATAACTGAAACAAATAGCTATGATGATAAAAGTACCATGATTCTATCAGATAGACTGAATTCTTCTTAAGAAGGTTTTTCAAAAATAGAATATATTTAATTTTCTGTTATCACAAGGCTAATTTCTCATTTATATATTACTCTTCTTCCACACTATTTAAACAATCTCTTGCTGCTCAACCCCATAATAAATCATAATTCATCATAAATGTACAGCTCATGTTTATCAGATATTTAACTCAATTAAGACAGAAAACAAAATTAATAGAGTTATGCACCCTTAAGAACGTGACAGAAAAAAAAAGTTACAGAGTGAAGAATGAAGATGAGCCAACATTAAGCATCCAATAAGCTTATATGAAAACCTAGACACCTAACTTGTTAGAAGAAAATCCAAATGATAAATGCTTACCAAATCTAACATAACTTTCCATTAAAAAGGGCGGAAGGAGAATAAGGAATGAGGAGATTTTCTCCAGTAATATGAGATGTATTTTGCTCTTTCCAGCTGCCCATTTGACTAGTTGAACTTGTAGAGACTCTTTCTGACTCTCATTCTGACTCTTTATGTCTGTCTTCCTAACTCTCTAGCTCCACTTCCACATTTCTGCGCCTCCATCTCTTCAACATTTTTGTCTTGTGCATCTCTCTCTGCCCTCCCTTCCTCTACTGTTCCAATCCAGCATCATACCCAAGTTTGTGACCATATTTTTTAATCTCACTGTGACTTTGGGTCTCCTCTCTCAGCACTTTCAGAACATGTGTCTATCCCTGGCTGACTCCCCATTCCTTCCATCTGCTACTATCCCATTTTCACAAAACCACCAGCCCCAGACAGGATCTAACATATAAAGGAGGATCAATAAATATTTGTTTGTTGTCAATTAATTTACAATGACCCATCCTGTAGGGGATCTTTCTTTTCTCTGCCCCATCATGCTCTGTTTCCTTAATCCCTTTTTCCTCCTTGAAGTTCCTTCAAAACTCTTCATTTTCTCAGAAGCGTGGGCCAAGACTCATTAAATTTAAGCCAACTCATCTATCCCTGCATATCAATCTCCCCAAGCATGAAGCAAAATACCAGCTGGGTAAGGCAAGAAGCCTAAGTGTAATCATCGTCACTCTTCATGAAAAAAGCACCTAAATGCTTAGTGAAACAAGACAGAAGTACACAAAAGGCTGACCAACACACACAAGAGAAATGCAAACCAGGAAGGAGTCCATATGGTCTATGCTGCTTTGTATTATTTCATAATGGCATTCCCAACATCCAGCCCAGTGACTGGCACATAATAGGGGATCAGTATGTCTTTGCATTGGGTAAATTGATTAATTCACTTAACGGAAACAGACTTATTCATATGTACCATAGAGTTTCTACATCAACAAGAACTTGGAGCACCTTGATATTAAACTCAATGTCTTCCTCCAAAATTACACTCACTCAACATTCCATTCTCATCAATGCTATATGTCATATTTCATGGATCTAGGACAACATCATTCATAAGATGCACCATTGTCTTACGTTGTACATCCTGACTGGCACCTAGCCAAGAGCAATAATAGTAAGACACCATTGATTGCAAAACACCTTAATTTTAGGCATGTTAAATGTGAAAAAAATACACATCCTAGAGTCAATTTGAGATGCCTCTATAAATCTAGAATTGAGATATTTATTCTCAAATTTGATTGTCAAAAGTAATAACTCTGTAACTTTATATATAAAGTATCAAATTATTGTTAGCATCACATGAAATAAATTCTAATGAACATTAGGTTCACAGCAATAAGAAGGGAAATAAAACTAGCAATAGCTTACAGGTGACTTCTCGAACAGTGACGGGTTCACTAGTGAGGTCGTGCAGGACAGCCTGGACTGTGACTGCATACTCCGTGTTGGGAACAAGGTCAGTCAGCTGCATGTCGTTCACTGTTGGCCCCAAACGCATCTGCACATGGATATGCAGAGCAGAAATAAGATGTTCAAGTCAAACTTTTCCATTTATCTTTGGGATAGTCAATTGAAGTCTGTTTGTACTAGATTATAATACAGCTTGTATTTTTCATTTATAAGATTACATTTTCTTTTCCACGATGATTTTTTCCTTTTTTTTTTTTTTTTTTTTTTTTTTTGAGACAGAGTGTCACCCAGGCTGGAGTGCAATGGCTCACTCTCAGCTCACTGCAACCTCCACCTCCCGGGTTCAAGCAATTCTCCTGTCTCAGCCTCCTGAATAGCTGGGACTACAGGTGCATGCCACCACACCCGACTAATTTTTGTATTTTTAGTAGAGATGGTGTTTCACCATATTAGTCAGGCTAGTCTCAAACTCCTGACCTCAGGTGATCTGCCCACCTCAGCCTCCCAAAGTGCTGAGATTATAGGCATCAGTCACTGTGGTCAGTCCACACCAATGTTTTCTAAAATGTTTTGCAGACCACAAACTTACTTTTCTATTTTTCCATTTTGTATGTAAAGTTATAAATGAGTTCATAAGTAACTGCAGTATAATAGGCACTATAAAGCTATAAAGTCTTGGGAAGACCCAATGTTAAAGAAACAAACATCTTTCACCTCTTTGGGTGTTGTTGGCTCTGTGTCCTTAACAGGTTTGTATGACAAGATGTAGCCAGTAGCTCCTCCCACAGGCTGCCACTGCACATGCATGGCGGTAGGACCAACGTCATAAATATTCAGGCTGACTACAGGCACTGGCACTTCCAAAACAGAAAAGCAGACCATCAGTCTAGTTCCTTTCATTCCACTCATTTTTAACCATTGTTTCCTACACACTTATTGATATTTGTATATACTAGACAGTGGGTTACTGTGACAAATCAACAAGAGTTAATATAATCCTTCCCATTGCCCAAAAAAAATCGAACTTGCACTGCCCATTGCACTTCATATTCAAGACTACATGTTACCACTATTTTATAGAGGAAAAATGTTAAAGTTCAGGTTTCAAAACACATTCCAGTGAGTCTATACAATGGATACCAACTTCCCGATACATTACTCTCCTTTTCTGGAACATCACTAAGTTGACTATTTCTATTCTTCAATCACAGAACTTTATATATATGTAATCAACACTATTTTTTATATTTCTTCAAAAAATAAGTTTCAAATAAGAACACTATACATGAATAACTGGAACACCAGGGATTTATAGGCTTCTTGAAGATAAACCCATGAAGCAGAGAAAAAAGTTTACAGTCTCCCTATAACACCCATATTGCTTCCAATTATTTTTATTCAAAGATTGAGTTCAAAGTTTTAAGAAATTATCATATTAATCCTGCCAGTTATACATTATTTCTCACCTCCTATAGTCTAATATAAAGGGATATAAGAGAAGAGATAAGGATCTAAAACTTGAGCAGTACATAAAGTCACTTCTTGCTCTAGAGAGTGATGCTTACTCCTTCTTCTTAAAAATGGCTTTCCTTCTTCCCGCTAAAGCCCAACCAAGAAGCAAGAAGGAGGAAAGAATATTTTCATACGCCTCTGGAAGCATTACCAGGAATAGGAGCAAGGAACATCTACCCCAAAAGTGCTACTCAAAGCCAAAGCCCTTAGAGTTTCTCTAGCAAAGACCAGATGTCAGAAAGAAAAGAGATCTCACTGGCAGCAGGGAGCTCTGGCCATTAGCAAAAGTGAAATCGGTATCGCTGTACAGCTCTTCTTCCTGATCTTAGGCCCACTCCCCACATGGTATCCTTCCTCATATCTTACTCCTGATGTGCTTTATTCCTCAATAAAATGCCATCACATAACAACTGAGTAAAATGTAAAATTATCCCCCTGAAAGGTATATTTGCATTTTAGGAGATTTTCTTGAAAGCAAAAGTCTAAAGACTCTAAGAAGTGAATAACTCCATTAAAGGTTGTTTTCCCTCTAGATTATTATGTCAGTGACCCCCTATTCCACAGTGGGGCTCCACAATGGCAGGAACAGCCAGTAGGAGTAGAAAACCACTGAGCATTTTCTGGGCACCTGCACAAAGATGGCACTCAGTAAATATTTATAGAATGAATGTTGAATAAAGAAATTATTTGGAAGGTAGGCAAAAATGGGCCATCATGCTTTATCTTGGGAAAGAAAGCAATGAGAAACAATTTTCTAATCTGACTTACAGGTTTTTTCTGTCCCCTTCAGAGGCTCACTATATTCATCTTCTACCACAGAGTACACATTGACAACATACTCAGTTTCAGGCTTCAGATCTTTCAGCACTGTGCTAGTTTCCATTCGACTCACATAAAACTAGGGGGGAAAATTAAACAGAGCAACAACGTATGTATAATCAGTTCCCATTTTCCTACAATACTTACAAAGTAGTTAACTGCAATGAGCTTAGAAACTATATTTTAATTAGGCCATTGTCTTTTGTATTTGGAAACTATCAGATTACAATGAGATCTTGGACAAGTCATATAATTTTTCTCCCAGCTGTTCTTTATTTGTAAAATGAATGGGTAAAAATAGATCATCTTTAATGTTCCTTGCCAACTCTCTGATTCTACTACAAATTCATAAATAAATCAAGCATCTTCTAATTAAATTTTAATGAAAAAAACATAGTGATATTCTACAGTTCTTAAAAACCATAAGAATTTAAGCAAAGCTCTTTCCCTTTAATTAAAGCCAGATGGAAGTGCCTGTCTAGCAAAGTCAAGAATAGAAAGCACTATTCTTGACTCATTTCTGGCCCCTCTTCATCCCTCTTGCCCCTCACCTAACATTATTCTCAGAGCCCTAATGAGGAGGATCCAATCTCAACATAAGGAAGAAGCTGTAGGTGTTCCTACTCACTTCTTGACGTTTCCCTCCAGAAACTGGATAGTATTCCACCTTGTATCGATCCACACTGTCAGAAGGTGGTGTCCAGCTCACTCTAAAAGAACGATGGGTTCGCTCAGAAATAACTAAGTTAGAAGGTGCTTCCAAATCACCTACACATGGAAATAAAGGGTATACACTTTTCTCATTATTGTAGAAAGGTGACAACATTTGAAATTACATTGAAACAATATTACGTTCCATATTCTAAGCTTTCACACACTTCTTTTCACATACTAAGTAGCTACAATAAATCCGTATTAGAGGCTCATCACCTGTAAGACCTCTATGAATATGTGACTAAAAGGTTTTTTAGCCTTAGAAGATTAAAACATGAGCTCGTTGTCTTTCCTTAAAACCTGATCCTCCTCTTTCTTACAAACTTTACCAATTTACAGGTCACTGAGACTGAAGACCCGATATGGTTTGGCTGTGTCCCTACTTGAATCTCATCTTGAATTGTAGCTCCCATAAGTCCCAAGTGTTGTGGGAGGGACCCAGAGGGAGATAATTGGATCATGGGGGTGGTTTCCCCATACTGCTCTAGTGGTAGTGAATGTCTCACGAGATCGAATGCTTTTATAAGGGATTTCCTCTTTCCCTTGGCTCTCATTCGCTCTCTTGCCTGCCACCATGTAACACCTCCCGTGTTCTTCTTCCATGACTGTGAGGCCTCCCCAGCCACATGGAGCTGTGAGTCAATCAAACCTCTTTCCTTTATAAATTACCCAGTCTTGGGTACGTCTTTATTAGCAGCATGAGAACAGACTAATACAAGACCTCTGAATCACCTTTTGATAGTTTCTCCTCTCTCTATCCTTATATATATAATCAGTAAATAAGAATTTAGGTCCTGACAATTTAGCTTCTCCATTGTCCCTATCACTATTGGCACCACACAACTTCCCTGCCCTCATTATCATTTTGTTTCTATATACTCGTGTCTTTTCTCCTTAACTAAAGGTTATGCTCTGTGAGGACAGAATTGATTTTTCATTCATTCTATTCTCTAACAGGATCTAGTTGTATAATAAAGGAAACTGACAACTGTATCACTAGAGAGAATGCAAACAAACGTGTGTCTTTCAATCTGGGAATATCCTACCACCTGTGATTGTACTCCCTGTGGGTGGACATAGGTGAAATGACTAATACATAACAGGATCTTGAATAAATGCTGATGAAAATAGAAATATTAAGCTCAATATGTCTAACAGGAAAATGGCCCAAATAAAAGTTAAAAGAGAAAGGGATTAATTCAATAACTCCATAAGCATGGCAAATCATTCTCATATAAACTCTTTCTACTTTTTGTGCAAGCCAAAATTGGGGAAAGCCTTTCCATTCTTAGTATCTTAACTTTTATTGTACTTGGGTAAGAGTCAAACCTACAAAATTATCAAGTAATTTTACTGTCTGGGAAACTAGAATGAATGCAACTATTACATAGTTCATTTAAAAAAAAAAAAAAAGCCAAACAGATAAAGAATGTTTTCATCCCCACTCAAAGTTCTGTCCAATGGAATAAAACTACAACTCTCTCAGCCAGTCAAGAGCCAGAAGCCTACAAATTCTGGCTGCCAGGCTGGTCTATTTCTCCAGGGAAAAGGTCAATCTGTTGTTCAAAATTCAAAAAAGAAAATCTGCAAAAGTTAGGAGAAAGAAACCCAAGAGGGAACATTCAAATAAACATACCCCAAGCACCCAGAGCAAGTGAACCATTTCTATCACGTTATTTCTTAAACTTATTCCAACTTTTCCAAAACCAAATTAAATTAATGAAGGACAATTTTACCATAATCTACATGTACTTAAATAAAATTTTTCTTACATAAGAGCCATAATTTTTATCAGTAATTTTCAAAAAACCTTTAAATTTGGTGATTACCACGTTTTGTCCCATGATTTACACAGAGTAATCATTATGCATCATCCTTTGTCAGTATAAATCCAGCTCTATAATTTTATCTCAATATCCTAATTCCTTGGCTATATCTACTTTTTTAAATACCCCTAAAAACATCTTTAAACATTTGACCCAGACTAAGTAATTTTTCTCCAGATCTCAGTTTCTTCACTGGTAAAAAGAGGTTACATAATTTCTAAATGTCTAAACTGTAAAATTGTAGCTTCTCTTTATATTTGGGGATTATAAGTGTAAAGTTTCAAATCTGATCATCTATAACCAAGGCAAAGCAAATCAGATATAAAGACTGCTCTTTTATTTCTGCTCACATAAGGAAATCAAAAAAAGGTACCAAAACTGAGGAAAACAAGAGTCTGGGAACAACCATTTAATAGCAACGTAGCAACTAAATGGAGTGAAGATGCTTTACAAGACAACAGGTATATACCAGAAAAGAAAGCATCTCTCCGTCTCTTCCTACCCCCTTCTAATTTATACATCTATGTTGTGTGGGGGAGGGTACAGGTATGCAGGATATAAACTAAATGTATCCTCAAATAAACTAGAAGTCATTGAGGTGCCATCATGAGAAACAAATCAGGAAAAAATCTGGGACTAAAGCAGTGATTCTCAACTGGGAACAGTTTTTTTCTGCAGCAGACATTTGGCAACAACTGAAGATCTTTATAGTTGCCACAATTTAGGGGATGCTACTAACATCCAACCGACAGAGGCCCTTCACACTGCTAAACATTTTATAATGCACAAAATAGTTCCCTCTCCTTCACCCAAAAGAATAATTATCTGGCCCAAAATATCAGTAGTGCTGAGGCGAGAAACTCTGGGCTAAACTTACCTGGACCTTTGACACTGTTACACAAATTAATGGTGAGATCATCCACTATCCTGGAGAGTGACTCAAAATCTGCCACATTGTATGCATGGGTATCATCAGGATCAGTTGCAATCATCTTTAATTCGACTTCATCAGCATTTTTAATACCTTCAAAAATGGATATATACAAATTAAAAGCACTTCTCAGAAAAAAATTAACGGAACAAAGCAAATGATTTATGGCTTTCTTAATTCATGGCTTCTTTCGGTCAACTATGAAGGTTTAATAATTAGTTAACTAAAACATACATATTATTTTTCTCAGTAATAAAACAGAAACAAAGGATAATACAAACTGAAAGCTCTTTTAAATTGGCTTCTTCCAGATGCATCTAACACCAATTTCCCACCAAAAAGTGTCTCTTCAGTGTTTTTTGTGGAATGTAAAATAATGGATATCAAAAATAAACATGGTTCTGTGGAAAACCAAGTAGGAGTTTTTCTGAATCCTATTAATAGCACATTTTTCTTCCTGATCTATTAATTTTCTTTTAAGAAACCATGTGGTTTTGGCCCAATATAAGGAGGACAAAAATGAATTAACTTCCTGGAACATTATTTTGATAAATTATGTGATAGAAAAAAATGGTTTTCTTTTCATGCTTCAGATAAAACTTTTAACTACGAAAAATAGCCTCGGCACATTTGTAACCCCAGGGGCATCACTGTCCTTTCCAGTGCATACCAATAGCAAATAGCTCCACTCCCTCATCCTTGAGTTTCTTTGAAGGTGCCTCAACATCATCTTGTGATTTTCCATCAGTAATGAGCACACCAATTTTTCGAGCTCGAGGTCTCATGCCAGCTTGGGTCCTGAAGCTCTGTTGGCGAATGAAATTCAAAGCCATGCCTAGTGGGAATTTTAAAAGAGAATCAGTCACATCACCATTCAGCCACAAACCTTGACCAGAAGCGTGAGCTGAAAGAGTGTCAGACAGGCCTGACTCACCTGTGAGAGTATTGCCTCCTTTGTATGGTAAGTTTGCCACAGCTTGCAACAAGCTCTTCTTGTCTCTGTGAGCATTTAACTGCCACTCTGTTCTGGGATCCCCACTATACTGAGCAAGAGCTAAAATGACACCACTGGCATTAGTGCATGTGAAAGAGCAAGATAAAAATGTCTAAATGGCTCCAATGTTGTCAGAACCTACCAATTTGTACTCTTTTGGGGCCAATGTCAAAGACTTCCACAATACGAGAAATGAAGCTCCTCACGGTTCTAAAATTTGCCCGGCCGATGCTCCATGATCCATCCACCAGCAACACAATGTCTGCCTCAGCTCTGGTGAGACACTCCATCCCTGACATGGCAATCATGAGACAAGACAGTAAGAAGCAAATTGTTGGCGAGGGTACTTCCTTGTCACACCTCTGCCACTCTCTGGATCCTCAGTGTTGCCTGTCTCAGTACTATAGTCTAGCTCAGTGATGTGGAGTACGAGAGTCTGAAAATATGTCTATCTGATTTATTAACCTCAATTAACAGTCTTAAGAATCAGCAGTTCCTCCAAAGATTATTTCAGTGGCCAATCTTTCCTTTATCTTTGACTTGATTTCCTGCCTCTTTCATAGAAACTGGAGACTTGAATTAAGCCATTGTTGAAAATTTGATGGGCTCACAAACTCAAAGGCTGAAATAGATAAATGGGAATGCATAGCTGTCTAACTAGTATTATGAAGTACTAATAACTTTAATAAAATTTTAATGTGGTCAAACCATTAGATGTTGCATTCTTCTGCAATATTTAATGGTCATAGCAGACAAGAATGAGATGGACTGATAAAACATGTAAACTAAAAGAAGGTTTTTGTGAGCCAAAAATTAGTTTTCCAAATAGGTAAGCTGTTAGGTAACTACCACATGTATATGAAGGATTAGACACATAACTTTTAAAATTATACCTTTTTGAAGTAGAGATATATTTTTTAAAACCCGATATATTATTATTCAGCTATTAATCATTTAAATTTATGATCTACTATGAATAAAAATCAGGTAAATATAGATGGTGAAGTTTGCACATTTAAAGAATCAAGAAAGAAGGAAGACAATTTAGAAAAGTATGCAAACAAATATACAAATTGAGAGCTATAGACAAGCACAAACACTGATACAAAGGAAAAGCTTGGGAAAGAGAAAATAATCCCAACATCCTCAGTGTACAAGCTACAAAATAAAAATATAAGTCAGTTAATATCATCATAAGAGAAACAATAAAACATTAATGCAAAATACCAAGAATTGACACTTGATTTTATCCACCTCCATTTTTTTTAATGTTCTTCTTTCTAAAAGCTTATATTACCACTATAAATTTTCCAATTTATTGCAAGGTTAACATTTGGTCTTTACATTACAAAAGAAATCATTGGAAAAAAATTAAATAATGCTCATCACACTATAAAATACAAATGTGTCACTCATATATTATATACTATATCAGGATTAAGGATTCCCAAATACTATCCCAAGGAAATAAGCCCTTACAAGCCTGCTCCTGCTCTGCCCAGATCTACTCATTTTTAGCAATAATGAAAAATATCAGAAGTAAACTCTGTCCAACACCTCCCTCTCTAAGAATGTTAAAAACTAGCTTTATGTTCATAAAGGCTGTAATTGTGGCAGGGACAGAAAATCTAAGGGGCTTATGTTACCATTTTGCTTCCCAAGTCATAGTTGCCCACCTATTTATGTAACCTAACACTGCTTACCCAGCCCAAATAAATCATTTCTGCAACGACTTTTACAAAAGAAAACTGCATCTTAGTCACTAAAAATAGAAAAAGGTACAATATCTACATTTAGTAAAAACTTGTCTTTAAATAATAGAGCTTAATTATGCAATAATGCATAATTTTAAATTTGATATTTAAATGCATTAATAAATTTAATGTGTAATTTTTAATTATGCATTATTACATAATATAAAATTACTACATTAATAATTACATTACTAATATAATTAATACATTAATAATTACATATATTACTCTTAAAAATAGATTTATATAATAATTTAAGTATGAAATAATGCAATGCTGATAAAAGAAGTATAAAAAAATACTGTCAAAAAGTATGCTTGACTGGATGTTTGAAGTTTTTTTGCTAAGTATGTAAATTATTGAAATAAATTTTAGTGTAAAATTTGTATTGCTATTTTCCATTGTATGATACCCTAACACTCCACATTTGAAATCGTTTCTTAATGTTGCTTTCCTGGAGGAATGTAACTCAATTTCTTACCAGAAGACAAAATTGGCATTACAGTTGTGTCAGAAAGGGTTGTCATTTCTTGTCCAACAAGTGGTGAGCTTTCTCCTCCATCAAACATTCCAAAAACATTTACTTTATAGGTGGTACCAGCCCTAAAATGTTAAAGTATATAGCCTGTGAGAACCATAGGCTCAAGTGGTAGCACTTTTGTTTTGCTTTGTTAAAGACATTCATCTTGATTTATAAGCTTTCACTATGAAGAGTTTATAGTGTACAACATTATAAGAGAAGAAAAATAATTTCCGCCACTTTCTCACTTAGCTTATCCTGTGAGGGAGGTGTCAAGAGAAACTAGACAGCAAGCATTCCAGAGAACACTAGGAATTCACAGCACTGGTTTCTGTCTTGCCTTTCTAGCAGATGCAGAGTCTTTACCCTGCCTTTCAGCATGTCAGGGAAGGGTCAGACTCTTCATTCTTACTGTTTCTAAGCAATGGGCTTTAAGAAAATAATTGAAGTGCTGTACCTTGCAAGGTAACATAAGACAACGCCTCACACAATGCCTGACACATAGGAAGCTCAATACATTTTATCCTCCCTACTCCAGTAAAAGTAAATCACGAGCATTTTATATAGATTTCAATAGTCTTGAATGAATGATTGAAAAACAAACTTTCCAAAAGACTACACTCAGTAGTTCATCCTTTTTACTGTAATGAATGTAGGGTACTGTTCAAACTGAAACTTTCTTGTTTTTCACTGCACAGCCTGGAGCTGGACCAGCCTTGCCCTCTCCTGCCAGCTGGCACCCACGAGGTCCTGCCTTCTTTCTCCTGTATGGCATACTGGAGGGGGATTCACACTCAAAATTTCAGCATGAGTCCCTCAAACCTTGCCAAAAGGTACAGCAACCCCCATACTTCCACATGGCTACAATTTCGGTGACATTGTGTAATAAGAATGTTAATTTTTTAAAAGCAGGATGTTATTGAAAACACCAATTCTGACCACTTAATAACAAACAAAAATTATTAAACATTACAAAAAAATCCTGCTCAGGCCTAAATTCTGTTGCTGACCCCTGGATCCTAACTTCAACTCCAGCAGCACCAAGCATAAGAAAACAGCTTTAGCTGATTTTAAATACTTTGCTGGCAAACAGACATATAAGTGATATTTGTGTAAAGCCTACTAATTTACATAAGCTATTCAACCTTTTAAACAAATTAATTTCATCCTTTGAGATAAACGTAGTTAATTCCTACCTAAGTTCCTCCAAAACAACTGTGTTGTCATAGGGTCCAACCACTAACTCCCCCAGTCTTCGGTCATCCCCCGTAGGGTGGAATGTGACCTTATAACCCTTCACTTCCCCAGGGGCAGGCTCCCAAGTCACTCGGAAGCTTGACATGGTTGGGTCAGATGTTTTGAGGTTTCTGGGAGACTTAAATCGAGAAGCTGTAAAGACAAAAATATTTTTAAAATAATATCTATAAGACTAGGCTTTGGGGTTTCTTTTTTATTAGCCCCACAAAAATGCATATCCATAAAAAGGGTTTAAGTCTGGTAGCACAAAATAGCACGTTCCATAGAAGTCCTGATAACAGAATGCTAGCTAAGTAGAAGTGTAAATAATTCTCACAATTCAGATTAGATTTGCATGAGAACATTAATATGTAGAATCATTTTACCAGGAACTAGATTGGTAAAAATAATATGTTAATTAGACATTGTCTAATAATTATAATTTAACTTATTACAGAATCAGTTTTAAACATTTACAAATGAAGTGGACACACCAAAGTCATCTTTTAAAACATTACCTTCTCTCCCCCTCAAAACATAACTATTATTTCGTACCTGTTGTTCCTGATCCTTGCCTAAGCTTTCCTTCTCCCGTCTTGTAAATCGGAAGAACTGTGATGTCATATGTGGTCTGTGGCTGAAGTCGCTTTAACACTGTTGAAGTGACTGTGGGGGGCACCTTAGCAACCATTTGCCTCCCTCCCCCATGGGGGCGATAGACAACACGGTAGTTGACGACTTTCCCTGGAGCTGGTTTCCACGTAACTCTCATTGTGCTTTCTGTTTCTTCATCTACTTTCAGGGTTTTGGAATCTTGAGATACTGTGAGATAAAAGGAAGATTAAACTGTATACCATGTTGAAAAAAAATATATGTTCACCTCTTCATTTATGTGAAAAGAAACTCTCTGTGGCTTCTTAAATATGTACCCTGTTCCATTGCTTAGCACTGTAATCTCTCATAAATTCATGATGGCGTGTGAGCCTAATCTCATTGAGAGCTCAGCAAGATGTTTTCGTTTTATCTAGCTAATACTAAAAACTGGAAGTTCATATTGCAGAGATTTCCTATTTGCCTTCTAGGGACTTTAGGAAAGAAAACATCCATTTCCGGAGATAAGGTTTTAGAATTTTTATTATATTTCCATCTGTAAAGAATTTATCCAGTAATAATGCTGTGGAGAATACTAAAAATTATGAATTCAGGGTTGGACATTTTACTTGGACTTTTTCAGAAAAACTTGCAATCCATAAATGACTAGCCAGAGTGACTGTAGTTAACACCATTCTTATGATTGCCATGCACATCTCAGACTATGAGAACGAAAGAATAGGAAACTAACACTTCAAAATATCTCAGGGGCTCTAAAGATAAACTGGTATATGCTGAGTATTTCAGAAAGCACTATCTGTAAATAGTGTTTGCCTAATATGTAATAATATGTAATTATTTATTAAATTCTCTTTTACTAATGTTTCACAATTATTAATAACTCTATATGAAACAAGTAACCAACATCCACAAATAACCTACAACATCCTATTTTTATACATAATTAGAGTTCATAAGCAGGACCATTTTATTCAGTTCAATAAACAATGTTCAAAAGAACATAAACATGTTCTACAGAAAAAGATTAAGCTAAACAAAATTCAAAATAAGCAAAGAATCTTCCTGATTGTAAGAAAAAATTTCACGTTCAAGTGGTCAAGAGCCATTTGAAACAACTAAGAAGCCTGAAAAAAAAAAAAAAAAAAAAAACTAAGAAAAATAAAACACAATAATTTTCAGACACAATATCAGTTGGCACAGGACACTCATCCCTAAGAGAGATAAGGAACAAAAGGTAAGAGGTTCTGTGATTGCCCAGCTAGCTATTGCCTGGAATTTCCAGTCCCCAGTAAAAGAAAGGGGAATCCAGATGGAGCCTGGTGGCCTCCCTTAATTGTCAAGATGTTGTTGCAAGCATGGAGAGCCCAAAGCAACCAGAACTTGAAGAATAGAGTACTGTGAATGAGAGAGTGCCACAGAGAAAATACTTGAGCCTTCAACCTAGGATAATCAGTGCATATGCGTGAGAAAACCACCCACAACTAGGGAAGAAACCACCTCAAAGGAGCCCAGGGAACAATTTCTTGAGCTCACACAGGGTTAGAAATGTTTCCCCTACCCAGAAGAGAAAACTTCACAACTCTAGGGACAACATGTAGGTATTTAATAGGTGATTGTCTCAATAATGGGGCAAAATTAGTCTTAAACTAAAACAGTTTAAAAGCAAGTGTCAGATCAAACTATTTCCAAGTAACTTAACTGTATTCCAGAATAAAACTTAAGAATATTTATAAGAACATAAAAATATCTAGCACCCAAGCAAATAAAATTCACAAAATCTGACATCTAATAAAAGTTACAAAGCACGCCAAAAAGGAAAAACTTATGACCTGTATCATGGATTGAAGGTCTCCCACCACTAAATTCACATGTTGAAGTCTTAACCTTCAATGTGATGACATTTAAACATGAGGCCTTTGTGGAGGCAATTTGGGTTTAATAAGGCCATCAGAGTGAGGCCTTAATCTGATCGGCTTGGTGACTTTAAAAGAAAAAAAAATGAGACACCGAAGAGTTCTGTCTCTCTCTTTCCACATTCACAGCCTGAGAAAAGGCCATATGAGGACATAAAGAAAGGTAACCACCCACCAGGAAGAGAGCCCTCACCAGAAATCAAACCCTGCCAGACCTTAATCTTGAACTTTCCAGCCTCCAAAACTCTGAGAAAATAACTTTCTGTTGTTAAAGTCACTCAGTCAATAGTAATACCTTTTGTTATCGCAGTCCAAACTAAGACAACACATAATAAGAAGAAAAATCAATCAATAGAAGCAGAACTAGAAATGACATATATTACAGAATTTAAAAGGACGTTAAAACAGTTATTATAACTATATTTTATATATGATAATGGTAGAAGAAAGATTAAGCATTTTAACTAGAGATATAGAACATATAAAAAAGACTCAAACATTTCTAGAGATAAAAATAATATCTAAAATGAAAAACACACAAGATAATATTTACAGCAGATTAAAAAATATAAAAAATGAATAGTGAACTTGATGGCATGATAATAGAACATGAAACACAAGGAAAGAAAAACAATTTTTTAATGAACAGAGCATCAGTGAGCTGTGTGATAACTTCAAGCAGACTAATATATGTGTAGTTAATTGGAGTTCCCGAATAAAGTGGGGATGTAATAAATAAAATATTTGAAAAACTAATGGGATGGACTTGTTCAAATTTTACAACAACCATAAACTCACACATCCTAGAAGTTTAGTGAACCCCAAACACAAGAAACATAAAGAAACTATACCAAGACACATCATAATTAAATTGCTTAAAAATCAGTAATAAAAATAAAATCTTTAAAGAAGCCATATTTTTTAAAAAACACATAACATGTATAGAGGACAAAGATAAAAATGATAAAGTAGGTAAATTCAATATATGGTTATGATGGTTATGAATTATGCTTCTGAGAGATGAAAAAATATAATTTCAATCAAAATTATATTGGCTGCAATTTTTATTTTTGGATTTAAAGAAACTAAGAGAACTCTCAGTGAAGTCCATTATTTTCTGGAAATATTAAAATTTATTTAGATTAATTATCAATTTGCTGTTATTATTCTCCAGGTAAGTGAAATATTAAAAGGAAAAAAGTTTATATATATAAAATATATATTATTATATAAAAATATATATATGATATAAACACATATTTATGTATTTCCAAACAAAAAAATCTAAAGACTTTACCTGGAGTTCTGAAAATGGTACAAGAAAGAATAGTATATAGAAAAATAATCTATTTGGATTATTATCATCACTAGTTGTCACAAATATCAAATAAATTGATGGATGCCTAACAGTTTTCTAGAAGGGGTTGTGCTACAAGTACGTTTCCTCATCTTTTGTTTCATCTCTTAAATTTTTACTCAGTGGAACAAGACATTGTCTCTCTTACAAAATTTTTACACCAATTTCACACAACTCAGAATTTAGAAAAATAAAAAAGTTAAATTTTATGAATGCTGATTTAAAAAGAAACAAGTTTCAAAAAAATGGGATACCAAGCTTTAACATGTTTCCAAATTTAAACATGTTAATAACAGCCAAAAGTGATATGTCATACCTTGATATGCCTTAATGACCTCACTTATATTCCTGCCTTTTAATTAACTCTTTAAAATGAAGAAACTGAAATGAAATACAATACAGCATATCTCATCCTAGTTTTAATGGTAAACTGGATTTTAGGGAGAAAAAAAAAACAAACCCTTGTTGGTTTCCCATAACCAAAGAGTAAGAATTTTTACATCATTGTTGGATACCACACGCCATTAAATGCTGTTACACCCTCTCACATTGTAAGTTCTTTTCATGTGTTAGTAACTATCATGAGAAACTTTCAAACACCCACTATACCACTGCTAAGCCAGCTGCCATCAATTAGAAGGGCAACAGAAAGTGTCCCTTCTGCTGGCTTTCTAACCCCAATTCATGGTTTTCATTTATCAATGTATTCATTTCATTGTATCAACAGTCTGCATACCATGTCCCTGAGTTTCAGGTGAAAGCAATCTTAAAGACGTTCCCAGAATGCCCTCTTGGAAGCATATGTGAAACTCTAGGAGCGTAGGCTAGGAGTTCTGCTGAGTTATCCACACCTTAGGATTCCTCTACCACCTAAACAGCAGATCTCACTCAGATTTCTGAAAATACTTTCTAACAACAACAAAATGATGGTAGAACAAAGAAAAGTCCATGACTTCTTTCTTATTTACTTAGACATTTCAGCAGTTTTCACATACAGTTGCCCTTTGGTATCCATGGGAGATTGGTTTCAGGATCTCCCATAGAAACCAAACTCCTCACATGCTCAAGTTCCTGATGTAAAATGGTGTAGTATTCACACAAACCTATGCACAACCTCCCTAATACAGTAAGCCCTCACCTAATGTTGTTAAATAATTTCTTGGAAACTACAACTTTGAACAACTGACATAAGGAAACCAATTTTCCAGAGGTTAATTGATATAAACAAGAGTTAAGTTCCTACATCATATTTCTGATCACAAAAACATCACCAAACTTCTCAATAAAAAACAAAACACTTCTCATATGAAACACTGATGTATGTGTGAGCTCTATATACATTTCAGAAAGACAAATGAAAATCAGTAACATAATTATTCACCCATTTATTCCAGTTAAGGATCACAGTGGACACAGCCTGTCCAAGTAGCTCAGGGCGAAAGGGAGAACCCCCATCCTAGGCACCTACACACACACCCACACTTACTCAGACTGGGACCATGTGGACATGCCAGTTCACCTAACGTGATGTGGCAGGTAACTAGAGTACCTGGAGGAAACCCACATAGACATGGAGAAGATGTGCAAACTCCACACAGATAGTGACCCACACCAGGAATCAATTCTTTTTTCTCATCAATGTTACATTATTCAAGAATCTGCTGAACTTTAAATCATCTCTAGATTACTTATAATACAATGTAAATGTCATATAATGATTATACTATATATTTATTAGCATTATTATTTATTGTTGTGTTGTTATTTCTTAATGCTTTTTTAAAAATATTGTCTATCAGTAGTTGGTTACTTTTGCACATGTGGAACCTGAGAATATGGAGGGACAACTGTGACCTAAAAATGAACATTTCATTCCTGCCAAGCCTGCTCCTTCTTCAAAAGAGGCTTCCCACAGCCAGTATCATACTAAATAGGCAAAAACTGGAAGCATTCCCTTTGAAAACCGGCACAAGACAAGGATGTCCTCTCTCACTACTCCTATTCAACATAGTATTGGAAGTTCTGGCCAGGGTAATGAGGCAAGAGAAAGAAATAAAGGGTATTCAATTAGGAAAAGAGGAAGTCAAATTGTCTCTGTCTGCAGATGACCAGATTGTATATTTAGAAAAACCCATCATCTCAGCCCAAAATCTCCTTAAGCCGATAAGCAACTTCAGCAGTCTCAGGATACAAAATCAATATGCAAAAATCACAAGCATACCTCTATACCAATAACAGACAAACAGCCAAATCATGAGTGAACGCCCATTCATAATTGCTACAAAGAGAATAAAATACCTAGGAATACAACTTACAAGGGATGTGAAGGACCTCTTCAAGGAGAACTACAAACCACTGCTCAAGGAAATAAGAGAGAACACAAACAAATGGAAAAACATTCCATGCTTGTAGATAGGAAGAATAAATGTTGTCAAAATGGCCATACTGCCCAAAGTAATTTATAGATTTAATGCTATCCTGATCAAGCTATCATTGACTTTCTTCACAGAATTAGAAAAAAACTTTAGATTTCATACGGAACCAAAAAAGAGCCCGTATAGCCAAGACAATCCTACCCACAAAGAACAAAGCTGGAGGCATCACACTACCTGAATTCAAACTATACTACAAGGCTACAGTAACAAAAACAGCATAGTACTGGTACCACAAACTTAAAGTATAATAAATAGACCAATGGAACAGAACAGAGGCCTCAGAAATAACACCACACATCTATAACCATATGATTTTTGACAAAATTGACAAAAACAAGAAATGGGGAAAGGATTCCCTATTTAATACATGGTGTTGGGAAAACTGGCTACCCATATGCAGAAAGCTGAGACTGGATCCCTTCCTTACACCTTATACAAAAATTAACTCAAGATAGATTAAAGACTTAAATGTAAGACCTAAAACCATAAAAACCCTAGAAGAAAACCTATGCAATGTCATTTAGGACATAGGAATGGGCAAAGGCTTCATGACTAAAACACCAAAAGCAATGGCAACAAAAGCCAAAATTGACAAATGGGATCTAATTAAACTAAAGAGCTTCTGCACAGCAAAAAAAAAAACTATCATCAGAGTGAACAGGCAACCTACAGAATGGGAAAAAATTTTTGCAATCTATCCATCTGACAAAGGGCTAATATCCAGAATCTACAAAGAACTTAAACAGATTTACAAGAAAAAACCAAACAACCCCATCAAAAATTTGGCAAAGGATGTGAATTGACACTTCTTAAAAGAAGACGTTTATGCAGCCGACAAACATATGAAAAAAAGTTCATCATCACTGGTCATTAGAGTAATACAAATCAAAACCACAATGAGATACCAGGTCACACCAGTTAGAATGGCAATCATTATAAAGCCAGGAAACAACAGATGCTGGAGAGGATGTGAAGAAATAGGAATGCTTTTACACTGTTGGTAGGAGTGAAAATTAGTTCAACCAGTGTGGAAGACAGTGTGGTGATTCCTCAAGGATCTAGAACTAGAAATACCATTTGACCCAGCAATTCCATTACTGGATATATACCCAAAGGATTATAAATCATTCTACTACAAATCCACATGCACACCTATGTTTATTGTGGCACTGTTCACAATAGCAAAGACTTGGAACCAACCCAAATGCCCATCAATGACAGACTGGATAAAGAAAATGTGGCACATATACACCATGGAATACTACATAGCCATAAAAAAGGATGTCCTTTGCAAGAACACGGATCATGCTGAAAACCATCATTCTCAGCAAACTAACTCAAGAACAGAAAATCAAACACCGCATGTTCTCACTCATAAGTAGGACTTGAACAATGAGAACACATGGACACAGGGAAGGGAACATTACACACCATGGCCTGTAGTGGGGTAGGGAGCTAGGGGAGGGATAGTATTAGGAGAAATATCTAATGTAGATGATGGGTTGATGGGCGCAACAAACCACCATGGCACATGTATACCTATGTAACAAACCTGCACGATCTGCGCGTGTACCCCAGAACTTAAAGTATAATTTTAAAAAAGTTAACTTGGGAAAAAAATAGGCCTTTCTGTTCGTCAATGTTTAAATCAACCAATTAGCCAAGAAATATCGAAAATTTCTTAGATGCTCATCTTCTGAGATACAGAGATTTATTTAGTTTCTGCCACCATATTTGCTTTCGGCGACAACACATCTCTTGTAGATATTTTAAATTCCAAATAATTATTTGAAGCCTCCAACTTTTTGAAAAAAGATAAAATGGAGGATAATTTTTGGAGAAAAAAAGCCCTCTAAATACATACACTTTTATAATTTCTCAGCCACATGAACTGTATCTTTACTCCTACAAATAAATTCAGCTCTATGTGTCGTATGTGACCTAAGTTTACAATACAGCTTCTCTTTACAAGTGAATTTCCTCAAAAATAGAGAATGAATTTCTACCACGTTCTTAAACTACATCAGCCAATATATTCCAGACACAAGATTTTATTTACTACCAATCATGTAAATATCTGAGAACTATGTCTTCTCACATATTTAAATTTCCTGTAAAGAAGTTGATTTTTTAAAATCTGGTGAATTAAGATACAAATTTAAACTTGAACATCCAACTGAGCTTGCAAATGATAAAAAGAAAATGAACTTAGACACAAAGAGTTTAGTTTAAGGACAACTTAAAATCAGGATATAGGACTTAACTGAAATTGCTCATGGCACTTCTCTCTCTCTCTTCCTTTACCAGAAAAATCACCAAATTCCTCTACTTCTTTTTTATAGAAGGAAATGCATGAATGCCCATTCTTTCTCTTTTTCCTAAAACCTTCCCAAAACAAAAAGTTTAAAGTTTTCTCCTACAAATGCTTAGAAATGCCCATGCTTAACAAATGACATTTGGTTTGGTTTCGTTTGGTTTCAATTGTTTGTTTTTAATAGATTTTATATTGTTTTAGAGCAGTTTTGGCACAGAGATTGAGCAGAAGGTACAGAGATTTCCCATGTACCCTTTCCCGCCTCCACACATGCACAGCCTCCCCCATTATCAACATCCTTCACCAAAGTGGTACATTTGCTACAACTGTTGAACCTACACTGACACATCATTATCACTCAAACAAATAAGCTGTCAGGAAAGTAAATTAAGATATCCTGACACATCCTTCACCAGCCAGGTGATTATGATAGGTCATTCATAATTATTTACCAAAAAAAAGAATATTACTGAGATTGAGGTAAATCTCAGCCACCAGAAAATTGAATGGACTTTTGATTTGACCTTACCAAATATAATAGGAATAAAGTAAAAAAAAAAAGGAAGAAAGAAAGAAAAAACTAAGTTAAGTCTTGGTTGTATGATAATCATAGTTTCAATAGCCATCCATCATTTATCAATCATCTCTAAGTGGCTAGGTACCATGCTGACCGCTTTGTATATTATTTTATACAATCCTCACAACTCTAAGAGACAAGATTTATTATCTGCATTCTACAGATTAGGAAACTGAGGCTCAAAGAAGGTTAAGTAACTTGACAAAAATCATGCAGCTTTACAAACGTGGCTGAATTCTCTTCACTTCATAGCTTCTGGTCTTTTTAGTAGTTGGGTATTCTACTAAGTCAATCATTGCACCAGAAAAAAAAGACAAATATAGGTAGTGGAAAGAGATTTGATATTTCCAAATTTGATATATTTTTAGATACCTACTCGGAATTAAAGCCAAATTCTTTAAAGATCCTAATTCCTCAGACTTCATTTATCATGTAAAGAAAAAAAATTCAAGTGATTAAACTGCATTGTCACTTGAGCTGATAACTATTGGGTAGCACCAACACACACCCAAACACACCCATAATGTTACCTACATTCAGTTGTGGCATCTCCAGTCAAAGGTTCTCCTTCTCCACTGCTGTAAGTGGCAAATACTGAAATTCTGTATTTGGTCTCTGGCTGCAGATTTTCTATCATAGTATGGATTGCATCTTCAGGAAGATTTTTCTCTCCAGTGTCAACATCATCATAAAGTGATTTCCATGAGACCCTGTAACCGCGAACCATTCCTGGAGCAGATGTCCAATAAGCCCCAATTGATGTGTCAGTGATGTCTTTAGTAACTAAATCTCGAGGAGAACCGCGTTCTAGAACAGAAATTAAAAGGAAATCTTTTTTAAAAACGTCTAGCAGGTATTTACGTATTAATATTCATTGATCCTGGTAGAGATTCTGACTTGCTGGACTCAAACTCAATTTGTCTAAAATTGCCCATTTCTTCTTTCTGAGTTGTCCATCCTATTCTGTCAGTGGAATAGATTGATGCAATAAAACTTTAGAATTATATTTGATTCCTACCTCTTAGCCTTGCCGCCATATGCCTAGTTAGATAATCTTATCCTTCAGGACAAGTTTGACATCCAAATTTGAGGGAGTATTTGTCGTTAAAAAAAAAAAGTTCCAAAGGAAAAAAACTGTATCTAAGTCCCAGAATTTTATCACATTTTAGTTGGCCTTGTGGCATGGCCCATTGTTCACAAAGATCTTTATTTCGTTACCATGATCTTTTCCTCTCTGATCTAATTTAAATAAACTCATTTTCAATGCATGATTTACAACAACTGCAACAATCTCATATCACTTACAAAACTTAATTTCAACAACTGTTTCTTGGTGAAACTTGTATTTGCTCATGAAGTTTAAAAAGTAGCAGTGCAAACTTTCAATATAGCTTAACCCTAACAAAACTAAAAACAACCAATTCTGGAAAACTTAAAAGTGATTAGTCACCAAAATAAAACATACCACTTGTTCTAGCTGATCAAAAATGTCTGCTACTAAATTTTGGTTCTTTCATTCAAAAAACATACAACCCAAGTGGAAAAATATGGAAACCTCAACTTAATAGGAGGCACAGATATCTTTCAATAAAACCCTCACTCTCCATATTTTAGATGTAAGATAAATATACAGGTCACTTTATATTGGCTACCTTTACTAGGCTTAATGCCACAGTATGACATAAATACAAAACTCTCTGCTTCCCAGCATACGTCTTACCAGTAATTGTTGCATGTTCATGCAAATGATATATATTGCTCTTAAAAGAATTTTTAAAACTATTATTTTACTTAACTCGAAGAGTAAAAATGAATATCTTAAAAGCAGTCATAATTTAACAATTAAATTTCAACACAAAAGGTAAAGGTAACAATGAATGAAAAAGAAATCTAGGTGGACAAAAACATATCATATATGCTTGGATTTAGAGGGGAAAAAATAAATGAAACAGAAGCTGGGCAGCCTACCAGACCCCAAACCCAAATGGAAAATTCTAACTCCATTAAAAATAACTTTAACTGCTGACAGCACATCTCATCCCTGGAAGGAAATTAGTTACATATTTCACTGCAACAAAGAATACTTATGTTTAAGAGCACATTGAATTTTTTCCCTCAGCTCTTGAGGCTAATTCCCATTTGAAAGTCTTCTTTAGGTGTTTTTACTATGTAAATGGTCATATACCTTTATATTTTCTCTACTTGGAATATAAAAGTACAATTTTAAACTGTTTGTTTTATTTGGTTTCGTTGTGGGTTTCTTTGTTTTGTTTTTTATCTGTTTTGATAATCAATATCCCAACAACTAGTCTGTAAGTTTTAAACGTACAGCACGTTTTTCGTTTGCTTGATATACACCATTTTCAATATGTGCCTTTTCTTCTAAATTTCCTCAATTGTAGTCAGGAACAGCTGTTGTGAAATGACCTTGCTTGAAAGCAATTTTGCATTTAAATGACCTGCATTAATGACGTTTCAAAAGTATCAGACAAATAAGGTTAACTAGAATGTGGGAATTATCTTTCCAATTAACACTGGGGTAATTTTAAAACAATTTCAACTTTTATTTTTCCCAAAGGTTTTGCTTCTCAACCTATTTTTCTTTCTACAGCACTAAATTTGTGACATTGTTTATTTCCATGACAACAGCCATCAATCTCATAAACACAGGCTAATGATTTCACTGTGAGAAAAATAATAGGAAGAGAATTGTGGTTGAAGCAAAAATACATTCACAAAGATATTTCTGGGCTTAAAACAAAAGGATCTAAGATCACAAGACTTGTCTCCCTATGGATTTTAATCAACTATTTTAACACTCTCAAGACTTGTAAAGCTAGAACAAAATACTAGTAAAATGCAATGAAGACTTTTCCCAAGGTTTATCAATATTCTGAAAATAATCTACAACAGCAATTTTTAAGATGCAAATTAAAAATCAACTAAAGAATATTTATAAGCTCTAATTAATGGCATGACAACACTATTTTGAGTGAACACTGAATAAGTTCTCAGTCTCAGAAAAAAACTCACTAAAAATTGTAGTTTCTGTCTGTGGTATATAAAGGCAGGCACTGTCACTACAACATTCCATGTGAGTGACACAGCAACATAGACTCCAAAGAAAGGAGAAAGATAGTTCAATCCAGACACCACAATTGAGAAGATAAGCTGCTTCATATGGGTTTCTTACATGTCAATCAGTCAGTTTGATAAGAATATTCCTAAATATTAAATCCATACTGCTCCCCAAACACATTAATAATTTTTTTTAGGGAGGAGGGCTGACTATTCTATCTGTTACGTTACAACCAGGAATTTTGAGAACAAGTTGTATTCATGACAAGTAAAGGTATAGCCCTTGAATTTTTAAAACATGAGATCTTGGTTTGGCCAAACATTATATTACCAAAACATGAAGCAAGTGGATTGCGCCCTGTGGTACAGCTGGCAGGATGGAAACTGGCAAGTGGCCGAACTTGTCTTGGGGCCAGGTGTGCAACCATCTGAGCAGGTCATCAACAGGCTATGTCACCTCCTGGGGCCTTGGGGCCCACAACAGCAAAATAGCTGGACTGGACTTGAATCGATAAACAGAATTGCCTAAAAAACCAAAGGCTGGACCCTACCCAAATCAATTAGATTGGAATACTTGGGGATGCACGTAAGTACTGGTGCTTTCTAAACATCTTTTAAATCTGCCCTGTGATTCCAAAACCTCTACAATTCTTTATTCTTTCCCCCTTTTTGCTCTTCTTTCTACTTCTCCTCTCTGAGGTCTAGAGAAGCATTTATTAGGGAGGTGTGCTGGGTCAGTGTGGGAAGGAACCTCAAATCTGCTTTCACATAGAAACGGTGCTCCTTCAAGATAAAGACAGGTATGGTGAAAGTAAACTGGTCAAAATCATTACACACATGATGCTCTATAGGACTGCTGGGTGGTTTGTATTTTGTGTGGTTATATTGCCATGTACAGAAAATCACTGCTTTAGGTGGAAAAATAATCTCAAGGCTGACCCTCAGAGAACAGAGGAGATGATTTAAGCTTTTCATCACATCTCCATGGACACATGTGGGATGTTCACTGCTCTCTTCTCCCCTCCATCTTGTCTCAACAGGAAATGGCTCTGAACACACACATGCCTCTTATTGAAGAGCTGAGCATATTTTCACATGAATGAAGTTCTAAGTGTTACCTAGCAAGGCATTTACTTGGTTCAATACATTGTCATTTTTGTCCTGAATCTAAGGAGCTCCAGACATCAGTAACTACAGGAAGAAATTATCTGACTTGTTTTGGTTTAGTTTGGTTATATTGGGTTTAGGCAAGAGTCTCTTTTTAGAGTACCTAAGAGGGAATAGGAAAGAGAGAGTGAGAAGTAAAGATGTGAGAAGACCAGTCTGTAGGCCATCTCCAGGAGAGGTTACTGCTCCTCAAAAGAAGAAAGCATAGAAACAGTGGCAGTGAACAGAAAGCAACCCTAGTAGACATTTTGCCATGTAGTCACTACCTTTCCCTGAACCTAGATCTACTTTTGCTCTAGCAGAGGTTCCCTCCCTTCTGAGGTCCTCCTCTTTCTTCTGTGCCCCAAGGTTTACAAATATGTGTGTTATGGTGCTGATATTTGTTTAGGGTTTTTTTGAATAATATTTAGTCTCATACTACTTGCTCTCTTCTGTTCTGGATATATGCCTGTGCTCTCTCTATTAATTTTATCTCTGGTAATAGAAATTCTGGCAATCATTTCAAACAAGTCATCATCTATAATGATGATATTCCTTTATTTCCATTCCTTTGATTCTATCTTGACAGTTTCCCTTACACCTTATTCTTCCTAGCATAGTATCAGTATAGGTATAAATGTCATAAGTTTAAAGGTATAAAACTCTATCAGGTTTTGAAATTTGGCTACTCAGCATTTCTGTCCTTATTATAAAGCTTAGTTACATCTATTCAAAAGTCATTTTTCTAGTGTGTGCTTGCATGTGTCTCTGTGCTGCTGCTGTGGGAAGTCATTCAGACAGGTCTACTTCTCATGATCTGAACATCCTGAAGGAGTTGATTCCTACACTGCTTTTTTCCACATACCAAGCCAAAGAAATAATGCCTCATTTAAGTAACTTTCCTATGTTTCCTTATCCCTTTTCCATTTTCTTTCTGAAAAGCAAATTATCATCCAATTCAAATATAATTATAACACAAATTAGCCAATGATACATGAAAAATTAATCATCATGAAATAAAACTGTATTTCATCTTATAGATTGTTCCAGCCAGCTTTCATTGAGTTTCATACACCACTTTCAAAAATAGAAGTCAAATTGAAAATGTAATGTAAACTCTCTTCTAAATCAATTTGTCTTTTCCGTTAGAGCTCAGCTCAAAAGTGATCCAACTTTCCACAGCAATACAGAAGATCTGCTTCTGGATAATGTTCGTGTGGAAATACATTTGATTTACAACCAATGAATCAGAGCCACCATTCCAAAGGACAAAGTTCACTATTGATAAGTTAACTCAGCTACTTTAAGCTATACACAGTTTTTAAAAACATCTTAGCAATTAAATCACCATTCAACTTCAAAGTCGGCTTGAGCAAAAAAGTGTTTCTTCCATGATTGTTACCTCTCCACATTGACTTCAATTTTTATCTGACAAGCAATTAATTCACAGGAAAAGGAAATAGAAATTACTGTTTGGTGACTGTGCTAAAGTTCCCTGGCAACGTCAGTGTTATTATACCCAGAATGTATGATTTTTCAAATTATGAGACAGCAGTAAATCAGTGAAAACACAGAGGCCTTGTTTAGTCCATCTTTAAGGGCCTCATGTTACTCAACATCATGCAGAATTCCTGAGATGTGCTAAAAACCTCATTGTAACAAAATGTCAACTGAATACACTTGGTTTGATCTGTAGGAAGCCATTCATATCTAGGACGTTGGCAGGTTGCTACAGCAACTGAAACAAAGGAAATTCTAAAAAGTCATATTTTCCGTAGCCAAAAAACAACGCTCAAAAATTTAACAAGAAAACATATTATTATCAAACTGAAATTCTCATTCATTTGTGGTAAATCTCTGAATTAAAAATGGGCATTATTTATTGAGAGATTTATAAAAACAGATTTTCCTCTAAGTACTAACAGCGGCAATTAAAGGTTCTTTCAAGACTTGAAGTGTGATTACATATACAGTAGTGTTTTTGTAATTATACTGTCTAACTGCTCTAACAACAACAACAACGGGGGGAAAAAAACAATGTAAATCAAACCTAATGATGTGTGCTCACATTCCTCTAAAGTTTGGATCTGAAATAGTAATAAACTCTGCCTTTGTGACTCTATTGCCTATAGTAGTACAGCCAACCATGAACTTCCCCAATGCCAATGCTAATAAATCTCTCTTCCAGCAACAGGGGAATTTTCTGATCATTGGCTGCATTTCAAAAAAAGTACTAGGAAGCAGATTCAAGTTAGGGATGGTTGTAGACCACACTACATATTTTTTTAAATACAAAACAACAACAACTTTCTTTCCTTTTGAATTGAGAGTCATAATGCATTTGAGGTAATCTATAAGATGTCCAACCTACAGAATGCTCTTGCCGGCTGACACCATGCCTCTGGATAAAGGAAACATTCCTTCAAGTTCTGCTCTTACCACCTCCTCTCCCAAGAGAAAAACAGATTACAAAAACAGCAGCCCTCAAAAGCAGTTGCCTGGCTCTGTTTCTGGGCTTTCCACTCCCTGCATTTACCATCATATCCTATTCCTGTATATGGTATGTGGATTTGGCTGAGTTAATACAATAAAATGAAATGGAATAACCAGGGGCAAAAATCTTCTATTATTTTCATTTAGTCACAACTATGCTTTCACATATTTGTCAAGTTTACCACACATAATGCAATGGGATAAATATGTTAACAAAATCAGGCTGGAAGCCCTTTCGTTAATCCTTCACTGCAGTAAAGCACTTTAGCGTAAATGAACAAAATGTCTGTTGTAAATTATTATAATTTAGTTAGGAATTAACTGTATTTTTTAAGCAAACTTGCAAATTATCTAGCTTTCCTTCTTCTCAGGAAATAGAAAACAATAGCTTTTAAAATTTATTTTACTATCTATGTATTTCCCTTAGAGATTGTTTCTGATCAAAGACACGTGCGTGTGTGTACACTCACACATGCGTACAAGTTGATAGATTTTCTATACCACTTGCGAAGAGCTATAATATTATAAACAATTTATACATCTGGCTTACAAAAATCACAGCCTAGTAGAATGCGCTTCCTGTAAAATTAAAAAGTACATTTTGTTAAATGCAATTTTTAATGTATTATTCTTGGCAAAAAATGCCTTAATTTTTAGAATTGAGAAGATTTTTACTGAGTATAAGTATATTTTTAAAAGCAAGAAAGCACAAATGAATACGAGAAGGTTAAAAGGCACAACCCGAAGAAAAACTATTAAATTATTTCCAAGATACTCCTTATAAAGAAGAAATGTTCACAAATACAATCTATATCTATCCTGTAAAAAATAAAGAGTGAAAGTTTGTCCTCCAAAAATATCTTATGAACAACCTATGCTAAAAGCTCGTGGAAAGCATATGGAGAAACAGAACTTCAAAAGGTCCAAAGAAAAGGACAAATTTCTCCAAAATTCTGGATGTTGCCCCAGATTGTAAAGATCACCTGCTTTTGTTGTTTGGATTATGTCTGTGTACTTAAGACAATTTCTGTTTCTACTATTTTTTCCAAAACTTTTGTGTCACCAATTATATTTGAAATACTAAAGCTATAGAGTTGACAACATGGGTTTACACTGTAAGGGTCCACTTACATGCAGATTTATTTCAAGCAAATGCAGACAAAAATACAATATTCACAGGATGCAAAACCCATCTATATGCAGAGGCCGACTTTTCATATATACAGGTTCCCTAGGCCCGACTGTGGGACTTGAGTATGAGAGGAATTTGGTATATGCAGGGGATTTTGGTATATGCAGGGGTCTTGGAACCAATCCACCCCACCCCACCCCAACCCTGAGTATACCAAGAGGCTTTTAGATATCAGATCTAAAGTTAATAAGCTATGTCCTCTTGATGAATTTTGTAGACACATAGTATTTCACAGTTTCCAATGAGTTTCACTTACATTCTCCCATTTGATCTCAACAATAACTCTGGGAGGAAAGAGGGAAGATAATCATCCCTTCTTTACAGATGAATAAACTAAGGCCCAGAGGGGTTAAGGTTTACTCCAGGTCACACAGCTAAGTAGTACAACCAGGTCTCTTCTAGTTGTAAGTACTTTACACACTGGTACCTAATCTTTCATTTAAATATTTTTCTAGAAACAGATTTCATGGACTATGGAAATTTAACTCTTGATCACTATCATTATTATTATCATTATTATTATTATTATTTGAGATGGAGTTTCATTCTTGTTGCCCAGCCTGGAGTGCAATGGTACAATCTCAGCTCACTGCAACCTCCTCCTCTCGAGTTCAAGCAATTCTCCTGCCTCAGCTTCCGAAGTGGCTGGGATTATAGGCATGCGCCACCGTGCACAGCTGATTTTTGTATTTAGTAGAGACAGGGTTTTACCATGTTGGCCAGGCTGGTCTCAAACTCCTGACCTCAGGTGATCCATCCACCTCAGTCTCCCAAAGTTCCTGGGATTACAGGGGTGAGTCACCGTGCCTGGCCGATCACTACTATTTTGATTAGTATTTTTAAATTATTTGTTTTTCTTTCTTAAGTCTTGAAGTTTCTAAGAACTGCCTATTGTATGTCCTGTCTCACTAATTACAATATCTACAACCTTCCAAGCTCCTGGATCCAACAGCTTTGATGGATATTTTGCTTAGTCACTGTGATTTCATATTAGAAGATACTTCAGATTCATTTTCTTCCTATAATCATTTAAAATAAGTCATATAAAATATGATGATAAAGAGAAGGAAAGCTATTGCTGATAGTCCATGTAGGCCCCCAACTATAGGACTGAGTCAACATCATGGGATTTTTAGCATTACAATCCATTCTTATTGCGGTTCAATTAGATGTGTATTTTCTCTCCCTTACATTATTCATGTAGTAGCTGTGTGAAGTTAAACCTAAGCTGTGATTATATCTCAAAAGATCCTAAAAAATGTAAAGGTCTCTGACAATTAACTCTAAAGAGCCAAGGAATCCGCTCCAGTACTGCTGATGTTTCTTACTAAGTACTTTATCGCAATCACTTTGAACATTTAATACAGAACAGAATTTCAGAAATTATGTAGAAAACAAATAGAAATGTGGGTTCTTATATTTCTTGAGCTCTTATGCATGGTGAACGAAAAGAGCGCTTGAATGGAAGTCAGAAAATTGTTCCTATCTGGACCAGAAAGATAGAACTAGCTGCATAAACTTGGGCAATCCAAATCTTTTTACATAGATGTTTCCCAAGGTCCCTTCCCACTCTGAATGTCATATACCTATTCTCCTTTTAACCAACCCATGGAATTATAAACACATTTCTTTGGCTTTATTATGCATCCAGCTCCCCAAGGCACTTCTTAATCAAGTTTAATTTTTTCAGCTGCTTACATTCTACATCTCTGAATAAAGACAGCTTTATGGTTATTCATTTTTCAATATACATTCTTTTTAAGAGAAAGGACTGCACACTTCTGGATTCATTCTCTGAAAACATTTTAAGCTTCCTAGAGGCAGCACCACAAACAAGTTCCTAGATTTTCAGAAAATATGATGGTAATTACCTTCAAGTGTTGTTCCTTCACCAAAGAGGGCATCTCCAGCCCCAGATGCATATAAGGCTGTCACAGTTAAGGCGTATTGTGTCCCTTCCTTCAATCCCCGCAGCACCGTATTGGTTGTATCTCCCCTCACAGTGACCTCTTGAGTTTCACCCCCTGCCGCTGGGGTATATGTGATGAGATACTGTTTCACTTTTCCTGGTGCCCCACTCCAAGATAATTTCATAGTAGACGTCGTAGGGTCAGAAACTCTTAAGTCTCTTGGATTCCCTCTAACTTCATTAAAAAATGACAACATCATCAAAACCCATTATTTAATAAAATGACTTGAAAAACATTTTGTTACTTTACATACGCATGTGCACTACAACAAATTTATATCCTGGGTGAGACTATGACAATTTTAACTGTTTACTAGCCAACAAAGCTTAAGCATCTCTAAATCAGACCCTATTATGTTAGTAGAAACAAGAGGAAAGATATCCAGTTCCTTTTCTGTGTTTACAAAGGTTAAAATCTTCCAAGTAAAATCTTTCATGTTAGAATATTTCCTATGATAGTTTCCTTGTATTTCCTTAAAAGTGGAAGAAAACACTATAAAATGTGTACACGTTGATTAGTATTACAATGCAGACTTTAATTCCTTTAAGAAATCTTTAGCAAAAACAGTTAATCAGTGTAATGCTATAAACATCGAAAGGAACTAATTCTGATATAATAAAAATGATAAATTATAAACATAATGCTGTCCCTAGAGGGAAAAAAGTAAGAGAAAAAAACAGCTCAGTGAGACCCAGCCTTGGGTACAAATCCCCAGGGACCACCCATCTTTTTGTAGCTGTGATGTCTGCTATTTCATGACTTTCCTTGTAGATTGGTCATGTCCTCTTTGAAGGTTCCTAAGGAACCCAGTCCTACATCACTCTCCACTGAGCATATAAAAGCCAGCCAGTTTTACTCCAGAAAATAGAAAGATGAAGAGGTATTGGGTCACATTATGGTGCCCAGCACAAAGAGCCCTAGACTCTCAGCAAGAGAGAAAAACAATGAAGTAGTCACACTTCACCAATGAAAGACAGGAGGAAGAAAGCAGGTAAAAGAGAAAGCCTCTGTAGCAGAACAGACTATTGAGCTAGGTTGCAGGGGGAAGAGAGGAGAGTGAAGCAGTGAAAGGAGGGAAAGAGATGCAGTGGGAGGAGGGAGAGAGATGCAGTGGGAGGGAGGGAGAGAGATGCAAAGGGAGGAGGGAGAGGGATGCAGTGGGAGGAGGAAAAGGGATGCTGTGGGAGGAGGGAGAGGGATGCAGTGGGAGGGAGGGTGAGAGATGCAGTGGGAGGAGGGAGAGTGATGCCATGGTAGGAGGGAGAGAGATGCAGTGGGAGGGAGGCAGAGAGATGCAGTGCA
>NC_045438.1:97165610-97199862 GCF_002776525.5 Piliocolobus tephrosceles | reverse complement strand
GTGATACAGTGGGAGGAGGGAGAGTGATGCAGTGGGAGGAGGGAGAGTGATGCAGTGGGAGGAGGGAAAAGGATGCTGTGAGGTGGAAGAGTGAAGCAGTGGCAGATGGGAGAGTGATGCAGTGGAAGGAGGGAGAGTGATGCAGTGGGAGGGAGTGTAGTGGGCAGTGGGAGCGTGATGCAGTGGGGGAGGAGGGAGTGGGTAGAGTGATGCAGTGGGAGGGAAGGCAGTGAGACAGAGAAGGGTGATGCAGACCAAGCTATAATGGATACTCCTTGTAAATGTCTGCAGTAGGGCAGTAAAATCCATAAACTCAGATTCACCATTTATTAGCTGCATAGTCTTGATTTATTATTTAATTTCCTCAGCCTCAATTCTCTTATAAAGCTGAGATGATAATAATAACATAAACACTATGCAGGGATTAAACAAAATATATGAAAAGCCTTTTGTACAGAACCTGACACCAGACAGGTACTCAGTAACTTTTCATTATTGCTAATGTGTTCTTGGCTTTATTATTGCTATTTTAAAAACATTAGAGCTAGGAAATAAAATGAAAAAGTATGAATGCCTTATTTTGCCCCCAATGAAATCACATATTAAACATTAATAATTTCAACAAACATCAGAATGTATCCTGGGATCCTAATCATCCCATCTAAAGAAAAACAAGTTAATGTTTAAAAATCTTTCTTAAGAAGTAAAATACAATCTATTTCAATGGTGCATAGCAGTTTGATTTTTAATTCTTAGCCATCCTTCAATTCACATTAAAACATTTAATAATATTATTTTTAAAAGAATATTGAGACTATATCCTAGCATTTATTTTTATTATTTTTTGTTTTTGTTTTTGTTTTGAGACGGAGTCTGGCTCTGTCACCCAGGCTGGAGCGCAGTGGCCGGATCTCAGCTCACTGCAAGCTCCGCCTCCCCAGATTCACGCCATTCTCCTGCCTCAGCCTCCCGAGTAGCTGGGACTAAAGGCGCCTGCCACCTCGCCCGGCTAGTTTTTTGTATTTTTTAGTAGAGACGGGGTTTCTCCATGTTAGCCAGGATGTTCTCGATCTCCTGACCTCGTGATCCACCCGTCTCGGCCTCCCAAAGTGCTGGGATTACAGGCTTGAGCCACCACGCCCGGCCTTAGCATTTAAATTCTATTGACACAAGGCTGGGCGTGGTGGCTCATGCCTGTAATCCCAGCATACCGGGAGGCCAAGGCGGGCAGATCCCCTGAGGTCAGGAGTCTCAGACCAGCCTGGTCAACATGGTGAAACCCTGTTTCTACTAAAAAATACAAAAATTAGCTGAGTGTAGTTGCACGTGCCTGTAATCACAGCTACTTGGGAGACTGAGTCAGGAGAATCACTTGAACCCGGGAGGTGGAGGTTGCAGTGAGCCGTGCCACTGCACTCCAGCTTGGATGACAGAGGGAGACTCTGTCTCAAAAAAATTAATAAATTAATTAATTAAATCTATCAACACAAATAAATAATGTCATGATTAAGTAAAAAAAAAATTTACACTTAAGTCTAAAAGGACTATGGTCTAACATACTCAAATAATTGAAACAAAGTGTCTCATGAGTTTTTTATCTGGATAGTTGTCCCAATGTTCCCTTCTAGTCTAAGAGTTTGGTTGTCACCATATGATAAGCATATTTCCTCTACCTTCTTCAGTGGCTGCATTTCCAGTTAATGGAGAACCAGGACCCGAGAAATATTCAGGAATTACAGTTACTTCATATTTTGTGTCTGGAATCAAGTTCTCCAGCGTTCTTCTCCTCTGATTGGGTGGGGTGGTAACTTCTCTGCTTTCTCCACCAGCAACTGGTCTATATATAATTCGATATCTTAAAACTCTCCCTGGAGCTTGCGTCCAAGTAATTTTAAAACTATCTGTAGTCTCATCTGTCACCTTTAGGTTTCGAGGTGCTCCTTTTACTGAAATACAAAAAGAAAAACAGATGTTAAAACATAGATTGACTGACTTTGTATGAAAAATACAAAAATTACTTTTTTATTACTAAATTATACCATTTCTCTAAAGAAATCCATGAGCAATTTATTTGCAAACATCCTGGTTTCTGCATTCATTTAGCCAGAGATTAACTAAATTCTGAAATAGCAAATATGAATTCTACAATATCCAGAAACAAAGTACTATTAATTTTTAATTACATAAAGATGTATATAATAGTAAACTTTTAAAATAATATTCTATCAAATGCTAAATTTATACCACTATAAACTTCAAGAATAAAAACAATTCATTTCTTTGAATATAAGCAGACAAGACTTGCACTCTTACTACATTTTCTCACGAAACTAGGAAAATAACACCTAACACCCGGCTCTACCATATCTACCTACCCAACCAAACTGTCTTATCCAGTCAGTCCCACACTAACTTTTTATCTGTATAGTCACTTGACTTGGAGAATAATTGGACCATACACAGGATGGAACAAGCAGAGAATTGGGTACTTAATGAATGCTCATTAGATCTACATCTTGAAGCTAAGGTGCACTATGGGTAACATCCACAGACTCATAATTTTAAAAGCATTTTTCTTTAAGCCCAAATGAGAACATCATTTGGTTTTGTGTTCAGTAAACATGTTTAAATGACCCTCTTGCTCAATGGGGCCAACTGTCTCTATAGACAATATATTCAGGAAAGATAAACTAAAGGTCTTTGTCTTCTCAGTCCACTGGGGTGAAAGCCTCATACAACATGCCTGGCATGTATCACACAGACATTTAGAAGTTTACTTAAATATTCAACACATCAATAGATCACTCCAGGGAGAAAGAAAGGAAGGAAGTGTATCTCTCTAGAAGAGAAAGGAAGGAAGTATATCTCTCCAGGAAGGAAAGAAATGGTACTTGGCCAACTTAAACCCATGATTCATTTTGTATGGGAAGGAAAAAGATTAAACAAGTCAGAACAAATCAGCAGGTAGACTGATGGGTTGGAATCCTAGCTCTGAAGCTTAATAGATATGTAATTCTGAGCCGTAGATTACGCTAGCAGCAAAACATGACTATTTATAGGATTATTTAAGTGGTTAAATGAGATAATCTACGGAAAACATTTAGCAGAGCATCTGACACATAGCAGAAGCTCTATAATTGTTAGCTTAATGAAAGTATTACATTGGAAACTTTCTTATCAACTAAAGAAAATTTAAATCCCAGATTCCATTACAGACAATATAACTGAAAAGATATTACCCAACTCCATTGTAGTAGCCCAATGACCAAAAACTAGAGTGTGTATGAATGGAGTGACTTCTACTCAAAAACCCTGAGACAAGTCCTCTCTTGAGACAGATTTCCCATTCCCTTCCCAAAATGCTGAAGAGAAAGGGTCAGGGTCATTGAGTAGTAGTGTGGGCATTACAGGAAAAGCATCAGAAAGTCAAAAATATCTGAGTATGGCCTTCTTGCTTATATGACCACAAAAGTCATAAGATGAAAGGACTTCTTAGGCCATTTAGATTATGTAGTGGCCTTCAGGAAGAAATATACCTAAACCATGAAAAAAAAAAAAGAAAAATAGAAATCTTAGAAATAGAAAAAATATTCTCTAGCTTTTATCAGTATAGTATGCCAATGTGTACCATCCCTGTCAGCAAATACTTCTGTATAACCATCTTAAATTCCTCACACTATTCTTTCAGGATCTTTACCTCCTATTCCCAGTCAAAAGAGGAAACAACAATTGACATCTATTGTGATACTTTGCTATGCTAATGTTAAAGAATAATTGCCTTGCCTTAGTCTTCCACTAACCAACTTAAATTGGTGCCCTTAAATGTCAAACACAACAAAGTGTGTCCAAATATATTCAACTCTATCCAGTAAGGAGTACATATGTAAAGAAATACTGCTTAAAACATTTGGCAAAATTTGCACACCATGTTCATAGCAGCAATATTCACAAAAGGTAGATGCAGCCCAAATATCCACTGATGAATGGAGATAAACAAAATGTGAAGCAGGGCGCCACGGCACATGCCCGTAGTCCCAGCTACTCAGGAGGCTGAGGCAAGAGGATCATTTGAGCCTAGGATTATGAGGCCAACCTGGGTAACACAGTAAGAACCCCATCTTAAAAGATATGTGGTGCATACATACAGTGGAATATTATTCAACCATAAGTAGAAAGGGCATTCTGACACACGCTACAACATGGATCAACCTTGAGGACATTTACTGTGTGAAATAATCCAGGCACAACAAGACAAGTACTGAAAGAGTCCTCTCAAGTAAGGTAGTTAATCAGAAGGAATTCTGTCTCTAATTCCTAGAGACAGAAAATAGAATGGTGGTTTCCAGGAGTAGAGGGAAGGAGGGAATGGGGAGTTATTTCTTAATGAGTACAGAACTTCAGTTTCACAAGTTCTAAAGATGGATGGTGGTGATGGTAGCACAACAAGGTGAATGTACTTAATGCCACTAAAATGTGCACTCAAAAAATGGTTAAAATGGTAAATATGTATACTTTAGTACAACTTTTTAAAAGAAAATAAATAATTGATAATATACTTATTACCAATATATACACGTGCGTGTGTGTGTGTGTGTGTGTATATATATATATATATATATATGCCATAACTCGGTAAGTACAGTAAAAAATTTCAGAAAGATTTAAGACATGACATTCCTGAAATGTGGGACCAAAAATGATGGATAAGCAGTATTTCAAAAGTTAATTTCATAATTATCAATAGTTCTCTAGGTCTCTTAACTTCAAATTCATCAAAAGAATTCTAAGGTTTTTTACTTAAAAGTTATTTTTCTCTTTCTAAAAAGATTTATGAAAAGCTGTCTTTAAAAGATGCCAAATCTTACAAAGGCATTGGCAATTCTGAACTATAAAGCAGATGGTTATTAACTTTGTACTGCAATAAATTATTCATTTTTGAAAAACAGTGGCAGAAATCCCCATCACACCTTCTTCGGTGGTCTCCTCTCCAGCTAAGGGAATGCTGAAGCCATCCTCATACTCCGCAGTCACATTGACCAAATACAGGGTCTCTGGCTTCAGGTTGCTGAGAACAACACTGGTGCTCGATGCTGGTTCCACCACAGTGACCTCATCATCCCCAGTCGCTTCCTTGTAGGTGATGTGATATGAAAAAACATTTTCTCCAGCTGGAGACCAGTTGGTTTTGAAACCATAAGAAGTCACTTCTGAAAAACTAAGATCCTTTGGAGGGACGTAAGCTATTAAAAAAAAAAAAAGTTAAAAATGTTTGAATCTATAAAACAAAACCATAACCAATATTTAAATGTTTATAAAATGGGTTATATTAATTTGGGATAATGGTGCTCATTGAGACCACTGCACTGAGTACCTCATCTACATTTGACCATTGAGAGAAAGCCCACCCCCCAACTTACAACCCAACAAGAGATCTTGATTATTCACCTTGAGTATCCATAATACTAACTTCTGCTATTTAAATGAGTGATTAAATTTGAATGTGAATTTTGAGATTCTTAAAGAAGTAGCAATAGAATGGCCTTGCCCACAACTGGAATATTTAAACCTTAGCAGACCTAAAATGAACCATCCACATTTTCCCATTCATCCCTAGTACTTGGATATTAACCTTTGGTGGTTTGCAGACAAATATTTCAAAGTAAAAATTAAGGAATTTTTCCCAACAACAAAATGTTTATTAAACGAAGCAGTTATTAAACTAAATCACAGAAAGAGACAATGTTTAACACATACAGTATATCCTTGGGGGCACACAATCAAAATGGAGAAACGAGACAATGCAACATTATTAACAACCATAAGAAAAAAAAAGCTGGAAGGTCATGGGGGCTAATGCCTATAATCTCAGCACTTTGGGAGAATGAGGTGGGTGGATCACCTGAGGTCAGGAGTTCAAGACCAGATTGGCCAACATGATGAAACCCCGTCTTTACCAAAAAAAAAAAAAAAAAAATAGAAAAATTAGCTAGGCAAGGTGGCACACTCCCGTAGTTCCAGCTACTGGGGAGGCTGAGGTGCAAGAATTGCTTGAACTGGGGAGGCAGATATTGCAATGAGCATAGATTGCACCACCGCACTCCAGCCTGGGTGACAGAGTGAGACCCTGTCTCAAAAAAAAAAAAAAAAATAGCAGTACATAGGAAAGCCAACTGATGAAAGTGATAGCATGCTAGTGCTAAGACAGTTACAGTTGAGGAAGGCTTCATAAAAAGGATGGGACTTTTTTATTATTATTATACTTTGAGTTCTGGGGTACATATGCAGAACATGCAGGTTTGTTACATAGGTATAAACGTGCCATGGTGGTTTGCTGCATCCATCAACTGGTCATCTACATTAGGTATTCTAGTAATGCCATCCCTCCCCTAGCCCTCCCGACAGGTCCTGGTGTGTGATGCCCCCACCCCCGTGTCCATGTGTTCTTATTGTTCAACTCCCACATATGAGTGAGAACATGCAGTGTTTGGTTTTCTGTTCCTGTATTAGTTTGCTGAGAATGATGGTTTCTAGCTTCATCCATGTCCCTGAAAAGGACATTAAACTCAAGGGATGGGACTTTTAAGTAAACATTGAAAAGTAGATCAGGCAAACGAAGAAAATTCCATATGTGACAAATGATGCCCAAAATGATCCAGGAAATGCATAAAAAGAATCCAAAGGTGCAGGACTATATTCTCATCACCTTTGAGTTGAAGGACCCAGTTCAGTATCCAGCACATAGTGAACACCCCATACTTGGGACTTAGATTCTAAATGACACATACATATGACAAAACTTGTTCCTAAACCTGCTTGAGGATCTAGGAACAGAAATATCTCATGACTCTTATGAGTAAACGGCTTTTTCACCAACTAAAATATGATCCATACCCAGGAGAAAGTAATATCTCAGAGCTAAGTAAACTAAGTTCAATAGTTTTCAATAATGTAGAAAAGTTACTTTTTCTTGTCTATAAAAAGAATTGAAGAAGCACATAATCCACAATTTTAGAAACCAAAATGCTTTGTTCATGAAGAAATAACTTTTACTCTCAACGTCTACTAACCTTTCTTCTTTATAGCTGCCAATTCTTGCTCAATTCTAAGGCAGATAGACTGTGTGAGTTCAAAAGATATCCTCTGAAAAGCATCAAAATCTTCCACTGTGAACACATGGGTCTCTGCGGGAGGAGAGGCAATAGCTTCTAATTCTGAGCGAACAGCATCCTTCACACCAACTGCGAAGATTTCAACATCTGAATTCCTTAGTTTTATCGCAGGATCTCTGAAAGCATCTGATGATTTCCCATCCGTGATAAGAATCATGACCTTTGGCACATTGCTTCTTGATCCCTTGCTAGGCACAAATATTTTCTCTCTGACATAAGTCATTGCTTTGCCAGTATTTGTAGATCCTCCTCTGTAAGGGAAGGTGTTTATTGCTTCAATTATATCTTCCACTTTGGTGAATTTTTTCAAACTGAACTCAGTATGAGGATCCCGGCTGTATTGGACAAGACTAATCTGGACCCTATTTGGTGAAATTTCAAAACTTTTTACAAGAACTTCCAAAAAGGCTCTAACTTTAACAAAGTTTGCAATCCCAATGCTATAGGAGCCATCAACCAAAAACACAATATCGGCTTTTATATCCACACCACGTGAGCATTCTGTAAAGAGAAAAAAAGTACATTAAACTTCAATACATATTCATCATTAAAATATACATATCTAGCTTTCTTAGTAAGCATGCTTCTTAAAAAAAAAAAAAAAAAAAAAAAAACTACTGCAAATATTTCATTCAAAACTAAGTCCTAACAAGTAAGGCATTCTGTCAAACAGACCTTCATATATTCCAAACACATCATGCACACATTAACTCACCCACTTGTACTTTCATTGGCTGAGTCTTCTCCATTATTGAGATAGGTTCACTGGATGTCATTCCCTTCATGGCAGAAACACTGATCTGGTATTCTGTGTCTGCTGAGAGGTCACGAACACTGAGTGTGGTTGTCTGAGGCCCCACACTCAGAGCGTGCTGTCGGCTTCCTGCTGTCATTGGTGTGAGGATGACTTTGTAGCCAGTCACTGGACTAGGAGATGGATTCCAATTTAGCTTAACGTATTTTGAAGAGACTTCCATGGCAATCAAATTTGAAGGAGGCTCAACAACTAAAAAGTTACAAGCAGACAGTGATTAATAACAGTGAGATGTAACCTTATTAATTTGGTCTTTAGGTTTGGACCTTCAAATCTCCTTATTCAAATTAATCCTGAATACATTGAAAAGAGTTGCCCAATACCCTCCTCAGTCTCCAATTTCACATGTCCCTATCAAACCAAAAGTGGCTTGACACTTGGCTTTTAGTCAAATTGCTGAGAAGTTAATGGAATAAGAAAGTATTTGGAAGAAATTAATGTTGGGACACCTCAGGCCTAATTCTTCTCTGAAACCAAGATTTCCATTCTGGTTTTGGTATTCACTCATTGTCTTCATTCTCAAGTACCAAAGTAGGCACTTGATAAATATTTGTTAAATCAATGCTTCATTCAATTCTTTATGGAATTTTTCTCTCTTAATGACATCACAAAAGTGGAATCTTTAAAAGATGCTTTATAATATGCCAAGAAAGATAAAACATTTAGTAGTTCTTAAATGACAAGTTCTTATAATTTTAAACAATTTTATTTTCACTAGTTTCAGGGTAAGAAAAAAAGTTCAACTATGTTCACAGTGCCACCAAACAGAGGGGAAACAATGACTTATAACATGCATATTGACACACACATATCAATCCTCTAAAAAATGGTGATCCTTACTCAACATAGGACATAGTCATGCATTTGACTGTTAATATAAAGTATTTTAATATATTTCAGACGATATCAAAATTCTGGATTTGTCAATGGAATCAACTTCCCAGAAGATATAGTTCTAATTTTTTACAAATCAACCTGCAAGAAGTGTGTGTAAAAAGGCCCAAATTTACACATCACCTCCTCAAAAAAAAAATCAGATGTAGCACACAAAAATGATGTTTATACTGAATAGGCAAAAGCTGGAAGCGTTTCTCTTGAAAACCAGCACAAGATGAGGTTGCCCTCTCTCACCACTCCTGTTCAATATAGAATTGGAAGTTCTGGCCAGAGCAATCAAGCAAGAAAAAGAAATAAAAAGCAACCAAATATAAAGAAAGGAAGTCAAACTACCCCTGTTTGCAGATGACATAATCCCTCTAGAAAACTGCATAGTTTCAGCCCAAAAGCTTATTAAGCTGATAAACAACTTTAGCAGAGTCTCAGGATATAAAATCAATGTGCAAAAATTGCTAGCATTTCTATACACAACAACAATCAAGCTGAGAGCCAAATCAGGAATGAACTCCCATTCACAATGGGAGTTGTGAATAATAGAATAAAATACCTAGGAATACAGCCAACTAGTTAGGTGAAAGATCTCTACAAGAGGAACTACAAACCACTGCTCAAAGAAATCAGAGATGACAATGGAAAACATTCCATGCTCATAAACAGAAAGAACCAATATCATTAAAATGGCCATACTGCCAAAAGCAATCTAGAGATTGACCGCTATTCCTAATAAACTACCATTGAGATTCTTCACAGAACTGGAAACAAGTATTTTAAATTTCATATGGAACACAAAAGAATCCGAATATCTGAGGCAATCCTAAGCAGAAAGAACAAAGCTGGAGGTGTGATGCTATCTGACTTCAAACTATATTACAGGGCTGTGGTAACCAAAACAGCGTAGTACTGGTACAGAAACAGACACCTAGACCAATGGTACAGAATAGAGAATCCAGAAGTAAGACTGAACACCTACAAGAATCTGATCTTCAACAACCCTGACAAAAACAAGCAATGGGGAAAGGACTCCCTATTCAATAAATTGTGCCCAGATAACTGGTTAGCCATATGCAGAAGATTGAATCTGGACCCCTTCCTTACACCATATAAAAAAATTAACTCAAGATGGACTAAAGACTTAAATCTAAGACCCAAAACTGTAAAAATCCTGGAAAACAACTAGGCAATACCATTCAGGACATAGATTTCATGACAAAGATGCCAAAAGCAATTGCAACGAAAACAAAAATTGACAAATGGGATCTAATTAAACCAAAGAGTTTCTGCACAGCAAAAGAAACTCAAAAGAAACTACCAACAGAGTAAACAGACAACATACAAAATGGGAGAAAATTTTTGCAAACTATGCATCCAACAAAGGTCTAATATCCAGCATCTATAAGGAACATAAATTTACAAGAAAACAACACACAGCCCCATTAAAAAGTGGGCAAAGGACATAAACAGACACTTTTCAAAAGAAGACATCCATGTGGTCAACAATAATACAAAAAAAAGTTCAACATCACTGATTATTAGAGAAACGCAAATCAAAACCACAATGAGACACCATCTCACACCAGTCAGAATGGCTACTATTAAAAAGTCAAAAAATAACAAATGCTAGTGAGGTACTGGAGAAAAAGGAATGCCTATATACTGTTGGTAGGAGTGTAAATTAGTTCAACCATTGTGGAAGACAGTGCAGCAATTCCTCAAAGAACTACGAACAGAAACACCATTTTACCCAGCAATCCCATTACTGGGTATACACCCAAGGAATATAAATCATCCTATTATAAAGATACATGCACACGTATATCCACTGCAGCACTATTCACAATATCAAAGACTTGGAATTAACATAAAACCCCATCAATGATAGACTGGATAAGGAAAATGTGGGACATGTATACCATGAAATACTATACAGCCATGAAAAAGAATAAGACCATGTCCTTTGCAGGGACATGGATAGAACTAGAGGCCATTATCCTTAGCAAACTAACACAGGAACAGAAAACCAAATATCACATGTTCTTGCTTATAACTGGGGGCTAAATGATGAGAACACATGGATACATAGAGAGAAACAACACACACATTGGGGCCTATTGGAGGGTTGAAGGTAGGAGGAGGGAGAGTATCAGGAAAAATAACTAATAGCTACTAGGCTTAATACCTGGGTGATGAAATGATCTGTACAAGAAACCCCCCCTGAAACAAGTTTATCTATGTAACAAACCTGTACATGTACACCTGAACTTAAAAGTTTAAAAAATGAAAATAATTTTAAAAATATATATATATTTAAAAATTATGTTTCAGTAAAAAGTAGTAGGAGGGAAGCCACAGAGATGCCACATGGAAATTTGGCCAAACCTGAGGGATACAGAGGCAGTACAGGCTAGTCCAGCAGAAGAGAGAAGCCTCAGGTTAGTCCAGCAGAAGAGAAAAGACACTAAAGAGAAATGTGAACACCTGTGATGCAGCCCCAGCGCCCCCTACACAGGGAAAGTTCCAACAGTGGCAGAAAAAAAGTTTGGCCTACCCTTGCATACATGCAACTGCACCCCAGGAAGAATTAAACTGTTTAAAAGATTGAGTAAAGAGAATTAATCAGAGAAAAGTGGAGGTGAATGAGATGGATTTTATAATAATACAAAGCAAAAAGGTTAGACATTAGACAGTAAAACAAAGGAACAGATTGAGAGTCCATGAAGTAATGAGAAGTTTTGAGACAGAATTAGGACCAATGAACATTTTGACAAAATGTTCAGAAATTGGAGATTAAAGAGTTTGTACGATTGAAGATGTCACTATTTAGAATTTATGTTTAATCACTTAACGATTCTCAGGCTGAGAGGAGAACAATGATGGAAAAATATAAAGGCTTTAGGTTGTTATTTTTAATGTTCAAAAGGATGCTTTTGAAATGTCTCTTCTTTCTCCCATGTATTTAGAAGTAATAACTAATAGAAATGGGAGAATTTTCTAATGGAAGGATCACATTGACTGACCTTTGAAATATTCTTAAAAGCTTTCAAAACATTACACAGAGCATAATGATAGAAAACCCTTGTTCTTAGCCAGTTAACAGAAACATTTTTATTATTCTAAGTTGCAAATGTCTTTCCAGCCCATCAACGTTTAAATCAGAGTGCAAGATAATTAAAGCAAGTACCATAATAGCATAATTAGACAGACATTCAATGTATACAAAAGAGTCTTAAACAAAAGAGTAAATCATAACTTGTCACTCCCAAAAAAATTTTTAAGAACTTTGCAATGATACATTTTATTGAATGTTCTACTGGAAGGAAAAACAATGCAAATGGTATCAACAAATTGAGTTGCTAAAAAACAATGCAAATGGAGTATACAATTGGAGAATCACTGGAAGAAACATTTAAGTATGTCTACTTCTAAGATAACTTTAAAACTATAAATACTCAAACAATGGAAAAGACTAACACATGGGGAATACTACACAGTCTACTCACCTTCTTCTCCACTAACCAATTCACCAAGTTGTTCATCAACACCTGAGCACACCTGGGAGATGATCTCATTCTGAATATCCACAATTGCATCAAAGTTGGCCACATTGAAAACATGGTTCAATGAAGGTGTGGAGGCAATTTGTTTGAGTTCTTTTGCATCTGCAGCTTTAATGCCTTTGAAACAAAAGGATAAGGACATATTGAAATGGGAAATGTGCCAATTGACTTGGAGGAGTTCTTCGTTTTCTCTGTCTTTCACAACTGAAGACATATTCAAATCGTTATTAAGTCATAAGCCAGATTGCTTTGCTTCATAACGAATGTGCAACTGTGCAGATGACAAAAACATTTTGTAATTTGGCATAGAGTGGCCAGCCAAAGAGGAAAACAAATGGTTAGTTAAACAGAGTGGGCTTTCATCCCAACCATACCATCACATGTCTTTGCCATCTGTAAAGATAATACTTTTTTCTTCCAGAGTCCTGAATAAGCTGGAGCCCTCTGAATTCTTCAAGTATTACATAATATAGGAAACATATAAAAAACACTTAATGATAATACAAGGAGGATCTTTATTAGAATCACTGGCCCAGCATTCTTTGAAAAGTAGAGAGCTGGCAAAGAATGTGAATACCACCTTCCTAAATACATATGCTAAGGGAGTTATATAAGGGAAATAGATAAGCAGAATTTTTACTTAAAGAGAATTTAAGTCTTTAATATTACACTATAAAAATGCAGTAAACACTTCTAATAGCATCCTTCCTTAAGGAATCAATATTTCATCTTCCTAAACATTAAGTATACTGCAGGAGCTGTAAAATGGAAATAATTAACTGAACTTAACCTACCCAAGGAGAAAACTTCAACTCCAACATTACGCAGCTCTCTTGCTGGAATTTCCACTTCATCCTGGGATTTTCCATCCGTAATAATAATTGCCACTTTAGGAAAGCCAACTCTTGCCCCAGCAGATTCCGTGAAAGTATTTTTAACTAAATAATCAATGGCATCCCCTAAAGGGAAAAGAAACATGTTCATTTACTCTGTACTACACAATTTTTCCAAAGTCAAAAACTATGCGAATAATGTCAAAAATATTTAATACGTACTAGGCAATGCGTCATTTCTTTCTGAAACAGACATTTCATTTATTTTTAACTTTAAAGAAATCTGTAGAACATACCTGTCATTGTGTTGCCACCTTTATATGGAATTTTTTTTATTGCAGCAAGAAGCTCATCCCTTTGGTAGTACTGATTTAAGTTAAATTCAGTCCTGGTATCAGAGCTGTACTGAACAACTCCAACTCTTGTCTTCTCTTCCCCAATGTCAAAAGCAGACACAAGAGCAGCAATAAAGTCTAAAATGTACTTGAAATTATTTCTTCCCACACTCCAAGAGCCATCCACAAGGAAAACCAGATCAGTCCAGGCACTGACAGAGCATTCTGTAATACATTTGATATCTTTTTAAATGATGTTTTATTAAATCAGCTCATCAATACACGCTAACATTGCAAGAATGTCGGCTCTTTAAATCGTTCTGTTCATTAGAACATATTCACCGATTGTTCTTCACCCACATGCACAAACGAATATACAGTTTTACTAACAACACATAGAAGCATTTTCAGTGCCTTTATCAAGATGAATTCATGGAACTAGATGTCTTTAAATTGCTATATGAGACATTATACAAAAAGAGATACATAGATCTATAACCTGCTCTCCAGGGGCATAAAGTCCAAGTATTCACGCTATCAACCTATCCATTTTTATAAACTATACCCTCACTCTTCTTTACAAGTACAAATTTTATAAAACATTTAGGAGTCACACAAAAGAAATACAAGCAAAGGGTTTTTATTCCTTGGTATTTATCAACAAATAAATACAAAATAATTGCTGTACCATTCAAGGAAGTGCAGTTGAGTTGAAGACCTAATTTGTTAAGATTCTATTGCACTTTTCAATATAATTATCTAAAGTTTGTATTAGGGTTAGTCTAGAGGACTAAGGGAGCCTAACAGAAGTAAAAACAAGCATAAAATTATGCAAAATAGTCAAAATATCTAGTTCTAATTATCAATATGTTTAAATTTGACAATTAAAACCTACTTTTAGTGAACAAAGAGGGTAAACAATTATTTTTATTCAAAAGTTAAAAATCCATGTGGTATTCTGAAATTATCAGAATACAATGATCAGCTTTTATAACTGAATATGTTATCTTTCCTTCTCTCTATGGTAGAGGTCAGGTTGGTTTTATGAAAATCTGTATTTGTAATGCAATACCAAGTGAATTTTCTGAAGATGAGTTTGTCCTTGCAGTCAGTTGGTAGGTAATAAAAGAAGTATTTGGCTAGGAAGAGAAGGAGAGGGTGCTGGAAAATTTTGCTAGCCAAATATAAGTTGTATTCTCAAATAAGTTTTGCACACTATTTAATAGGTCAGTTCAAGCCTATTTAAAAAGTCAATACTTGGCATAATACTTCAATTTAAAAACAATACTAATTGTTGAAAATATTAGCATCTGAAATAATGATAAACAGTGGTCTGGAGGGAATATTTCCAGATAAAGAGACTTTTGTGTTTATAATCTTTTTATTGTCATTCTAGGTCATAAATCCAAGTTTTAGAAGGTGACAAAATTAGAAGTCCAAGAAATCCCCTAAGGATCTATCCCCATAAGTCAGACAAAGCAATATAAGACAAAAGGAGTCTAATAACTGCAAGATCTAGACTAAATAAAATTGCTTTCATCTTATTACAAATGCACCAATTTATAAGAGGTGTGTTACAGAGACTCTGAAAAAGGTTACAACTTTTTCAACTAAGGCCATGTAAATAACCTAGACAGGAGCATAACATACCCATGGACTTAGAAAAGTATTTTCATGACAATTGTATTGCTTTGAACACTAGCTGAGGGCATCTCTCTCATGTTCCAGCCTTGTATTTCTCATATATTCCTAAGTACCACCTAATGCTATCAGTTTGTCTTTGAGAAACGAGCTGAGTCCTGAAATATGCTTTGTTTTCACCTATTGCCAAAATCCTGCAGGAAAGGTTGAACACACACAATTTCAAACTCTCCCATTGAAAAGAATATCTAGTAAATAGAATGAAAAACTGGCTAGAATGTCAGAACTTAAGTTATAATGGCTTAGTTATACATTATTCTTACATTGCCTGTGCTCCTTCTAGATAAAGCTTATAGAAATTAATATAGGAGTAAGATCAATCTATGTATATAACTGGAACATTTGTTCTATCCTATATTTATCACTTCCATGAATCTAAGCAAAAATAGTACGAGAAACACTCACTTTGTATCTCAGTTTTTCCAGGTTTCTTCTCCACTGGCTTTGTCGAACTACCTGTTTGAACTAAGTTAAAACTTTATTATTACAAAAGGAAATGAACCCAAGCAGACATTCTCTTTAAAATAGAATAAATGTATTATATTAGTTTTTGCTATTGTCTCTTAAAAGTATGGTCCTGCCCAGCTGGTCAGAGAATACTGCCAGATAATCATTCCCTTGCAAGTAACTTATTTTAGTGATATTTTGAGATATTTCAAAAAGATATTCACATTGTTGTCCAGCAAAGTTTAACATTTTTAATGGTCTTCATTTATAACATTCCTGCTGTTTCCAGAGACCAGAGTTCTAAATCAGGAATGAATTATTCATGTCCACTAATAACTAGGATAACAGAAAAAATAGTTAGTACTGGTATAAATTAACTCTGTATCACAAGAGATTAAATCTGAAGTAGGAAAACCTTTCTGCAAAATAAAAAGGATATAAGTATTTTAATTTATATGTATGCTTACTTGTTAGTTGTCCTATAACTGGTACACTTTCTTCTACTTCATCATATGAAGTTATTGTCACCACATACTCTGTTTCAGGTACAAGTTCTGACAATAAAGTTTCAGTGGTACTAGCTGCAAGGGTAAATTCTTTAGTAGGCCCATCTGGAAATATAAAAAGGAAAAATCATTATTTTTTTTACTGCCTTCCAAAACTAAAATTTTGAATTTTAGAAATTTAATAAATGGACTGGTATTTCTTTTGTTACAATCATATTTAATACTTGTTTGAGAATTCAAGACTTTTCTAGTTTAAAGGTATACCAGAATATCGAACTAAAAATCTTTCATTGGTTTTGGAGACTAATGGGAGATAACAGTTTTATAAATACAAAGAAAAAGAATTTAATTTTAAATTATGCATTGGAGGACAGCAGAGAGAGAGAAATAAGAGATGAAAATAAACTCAAGGAAAACAAACCCCAGAGGTTAAGACCAACCCCTAGTAGGAAATCTGTGTAGAAGCAGTGCATATTCCATACTCAAATGGCTACATGCCTTAATTGGTAACATTGACCTCTGCATTGACTTAAGCAGGTATCAAATATTTCAAGGTCCAGTATATTAGGTGTTTACTTATATTTTGGTAATTATGTACTCCCTTCTAGATTCTGTTAATTCTCAATTCAATCAGGAAATATGGTGGTTCCTGGGAATTACGTGCCTGATGATATTTTTAATTATATTGTTTTCATCAAAATATAAATAATTAGGAAAGATAGCAGGTGCAATACACGGCTGAAAAATGCTCTTGGTTTGCAGGTGGAATATGCAAAACCAACCAAGATCCCCAGAGGACATCAAGACACTCAGACTCTGCCAGGTTGGGTAGTCCCAGTGTCAGTTTTGGAATTGCTGGGTGTCCGTTATTCCCAACAGCTGGAAACTGTATGGACCCTGTGAGAACTGATTTTCTGCTTTGGAATGAGTAAGTTAACTGCAAATATATTTGGGGAGAAAGATTCAAAGAGAAAAAAGTAAATTTTTGACTCCTTTTTAAGTTTTTAAATCATCTTTTTTAAAAAAGCTGTATTTCCTGGTAAATCAGTATGTAAAATCACTAGTATTTTTAAAGGCTAAAAGATAAATAAACATAGTTCTAGTAATAAGCTGTGTTGACATCTTCCATCTCTACTGTCAGCCAGTCAAGACTTCTTCTTACCATTTAGCCAATGTTAGTGGAAATGGTCATTTTCTCATTCCATTTTAGAACTAAAAATTAATCAATAGAGTTTGGTTCTCCACATTTTGGCAACATTATTAACACTAAAGACAATGCCTGAGAACAAGCCAAACAAGTTTTGTTTTCCAAGGATTCAGCCTAGTGTCTACAGAATCCACCTAGCCAAAGTAAATTCTTATCTGTCATCATGGTTGTTTACCATTATCACAGAATGATGTTTCCTGGATACTGAAATGTGTAGGACACTGGGTAAGGTGTAACAACTTACTTCATCAGCTGATACTTTATATGCTGAAAAGATTAAGTAATTCAAGAAGAATGCCAAGGAATGAGGATTTGATTTTATAAGATCAAAGATTACTAACAATATTTTGATCAGGTAAAAGTAGAGTGAAATTTTAATAAGAACAGCCTACCACAGCAAAACATATTATACTCAATAACATTAAAATATAATAGTGGCTACTAGGCTGGAAATCTGAAATCTGAGTTCAGTAAATGTCTGGTGACATGGATCAAATCCCTCAGGCTTCCTAAAGCTCAGCTTCTTCATGATGAAATGGGAGAAGAGGTGGAGATTGAATTACATCATCTTGATGCTTCTGTCCTAAAACCCCAGTCTCAAAACTTACCTGTTGTAGGGTCCACCGTTATTCTGTAACCCACAATTGGATCAACTGGTTTTGCCCATGACATATGAACAGTATTTTCATCTACAATTTTAAAATTCAAGTCTGAAGGTGGGTCAACTGCAAGAGAGAGAGTTTATATTATTAAGGTTTTCAATGTCACAAAATGGTCAATTTAATTAATAAAGAATTGTGTTAAGCAAAGCTTTCTAAAATTGTCTTTGCATAAATTTGTTTCCAACAAATATAAAAGATATGTTGTTGGATAATGAAACTAAAAGCTGACAAAACATCAGAGAGTATACATATTACAGAAGACAGCACAAAACACTTTTGATTCTTGAGTTGCTAGGTCATTCAAGAATGGCCAGCAAAATCAAGCATAATAGAAACATATTTGGATACAAGTACATACAAGTACAATGAAATCACATATAATAACCACATATGCAAACAATTCACATAACAATTAAAGGAATTTCGATACATGCTGAGTGCATTTTGAACAAGCATGCTAAATCACAACCTGCTTACAACCAGAGAAGTTAATTCAAAACATTGACATAATACGTTTTTTCCCATAATATGGACAAGAATCAATGATGGTTTTGGTTCATTCTCTGCATTATTTGCCTTGTAATTATTCATTGTTATTTGATGAATCTCAGTATGTAGCAGAGATGAAAAATATATTTTAATGAAAATGAGGAATCATGGGAAACAGTTATATCTGACAAGGAAATATACATTTAAATGTATATTCATATTCATAGGCAAGTATTCAAAAATAAGTGATGTTAATAATTTGTAGGCATATAAATAGTGATATTCAAAAGTTTATAAAACTAATATTCTGCCTGTTTACACCAGCTTGCTGAATGTTCCAGGGTGTAAACCAACACTATTATTTCCTTTGCAGCAGGTATACTCCATACTAGAAAGGGCATTTTAGATTAAAATGCCAGTATGGTCCTTTACAAAACAATGGTTAATTATGAAAAGACAACATCAATGTATATTTATGGACATTTATTTACAGAACTTAAAGAAAACAGTGAAGAAGGATCAGTGATCTGAAGACATGACTGCGCATAAAAACTTGGAAAAGTCAATGACAGGAATAACTGAAAAGTACAGAAAGAAATAGTTTACATACAAAACTGTACAGCATCATGCATGTGTCAATGAAATGTTGACTTGTTTTTAGTTTCCCACAATGAACAAAAGCCTCCATGTACAATAGTCATTACACAAAGACGTTTCCTAAATATTTTATAATGATATTCTCTCTACAATGTTCATGCCTCATCATGCAGCATTGTACTGACTCACTGTCAGTGCATGGTTGATGAATTAAAAAGTATTACTCTTGAAACAGGTCAACGAATTAAGATGACTTTCAGCCACACTCTTCTTAAAATGTTTTAGTCTGAAAGTATTCCTTGTGAGTCAGAATTTTTGCATCTGTTTTGAGAGATTACAATTTCCTTTTAGGTTTTTCCAAAGGTCAATTAAAATACACTAGTAGCTTTGAGACATGAGTCACAGAATTTAACTGGGGTTAAAGATTTACGTAATATTAATAACATGTTTTAATGGAAATAATTAAGCAAACATTTGCTTTAGTGGACTGCTGCCTCCAACTATAGGAGATGGCTTTTTATTTTTATTGGATACACTAGTATTGGAATGAATGTTATATTCTTACTATCCATACACAGGCAGTGAGATTAGACTATTAATCTACATGCATGGTTTAATTACTCAACATTCTTCGGTCTTTAATCATATTTTGAGGTTTAGCTGTACTCATCACTTAGTATAGCATGCATGCAACAGATGTTAATAGGACAACGAGCATTAAGAATATCATTATAAAATATTGTTCCAATAGCAATGGCTCAGGACAAATTTAATGCAAAGGCAGACACAACTGGCCTGAGCATGCTTTTAAAAAAAATCAGTACATGGAAAAACAGTACCACCAACCTTGGAAGGAAAATGACCTGAAGCAGCGGACATTAGGTTAAAACTGCTGAAGGGCAGCAGCGGCCCCCCTTGTTGATATCCAAATGACCAGGATTCCAGATAAACTGAAAAATTGACTGTGGGGAAAAGTCTTTAACATTTCAGAGGATCTTGAGGTGTTCATAGAAACTGTGGTATGTGGGAATCAAAGTAGGAAAGAATGGCCAACCCGCATGGGTACAACAGACAGCCTGCTTCACTTTTCTTCTGGCCAATTTTATTGCATGTACAGCTTTTCAGGCTTGCCATTCTATTTGTACATTTGTTTGTTTTGTTTCATGCAAAAATAATAATAAAGCATATGTGAGTGTATGACCCATGTTAACATAAATCAATGCTAAAAATGTACGTTATTAATTTTGAAATATTTTCTTTTACATAAAAATAATTCATAAACACCATCACATCATCACAGAGTCTAAGTGTTCCCTAAGACAATGCTGATAATGCTGATGCTAGAAATTTTCTTGTTTTTTTGTTTTTGTTTGTTTGTTTGTTTTGAGACGGGGTTTTGCTCTTGTTGCCCAGGCTGGAGGAGTGCAGTGGTACAACCTTGGCTCACCACATCCTCAGCCTCCCGGGTTCAAGAGATTCTCCTGCCTCAGCCTTCTGAGTAGCTGGGATTACAGGCGAGCTCTACCATGCCTGGCTAATTTTGTATTTTTACTAGAGATGGGGTTTCTCCACGTTGGTCAGGCTGCTCTTGAAGTCCCGACCTCGGGTAATCCGCCCGCCTCAGCCTCCCACAGTGCTGGGATTATAGGCATGAGCCACCATTCCTAGCCCAGAAATTTTCAATTATGTACCAGCTGCATGTGGATTATAATTACAAAGAGCCATAGATGCATAGGATGAGAATCCAAACCAAGAGAAACAGAATGAAAATTATAAATAAATAACAATCTTACATATATTCATAAAACCTGAATACTGATAGTGAAGAGACTAAAATTTTAAGTATTTTTACTCATAGTTTAATTTCATATTTACAAAATAATGTTTTTTGTTATCAAAATACTATGCTAAGAAAGGCTCATTCTGATGAGATTTTTGTTACATAAACTTTTGCTACATAAATCCTGTTACATAAACAGGATTTAGGACATTTTGGGAATGATAATAATAGCTGACACTTACTGAGTGTCCTCTATAACAGGCAGAGAGCTGGTTACTGTGTTGCCACTTTTTCCTTGTAAGAACCCAGTGATGGGCCTTATTATCCCTGCTTTACAGATAAATCCTTGAAATTCAGAGAGATTAACACAGCCAATAGGCAACAACACTTGGATTCCATGGTCTGACTACAAAAACATACAGTTTTCTACTGTACTAGATTAGATTACATGCAAAGTAGAAGAAATAGTTCCATCAAAAATTAACTTTAGAAAACAATATTTATAAGTAGTTGCTTTTAAACCATTTATGCCTGAGGTTGCAATTTTCTGAATTTTTGTAATCAGACCTTGGCAATGACCTTGAGCAGTAGGATATAAATAACTCCCACATGCTTAGCATTCCAATAATGGAACACTAGACATAAATGGGTTTAATATAGACATATTTTTAATATATACATAGATTTGTAAATATAAACAATATTTATATGGAACTGATTTATATATATATACATGAATAAGTATGTGTGTATATATTATACATATTACATATTATTATACATATATACATAAATATGTGGTATTCAGTTATCTCCAATTCAGATATAGATGGAATTTTGTATATTAACTTTATACACTTGTTCAAGCATTTAAAACTAAAGAGTCCATCTTGATATATAACTTTTTGAAACATTTTTAATAGGGCACCCAAAAAGGGGCTATGTCCAAGAAATTACCAGCCACTGCAGAGATGAATGAAGAGAAGGATGGATAGACAGGTGGAAAGATGGATGAGCGGGAGTAGAGGAGTGTAATAAGTATTGGTAAGTATACACAATGTGCTATAGATAAATCAAAGCTAAGAATACACTACTAAAATATCTTGATGAACTAGTAAGATCTTTAGTTTGATATCTGTGATAACAACACTGGAAAGGATACTACCTTAATAGTAGAAACCTTGACAAGTGTGCAATATGTGATGAGTTAACTATATTCTATAGGCATTAATTTATGTTTGCCAAGCAAAATTAGTATAAATTTAATGATCTTTGCCATGATATAGAAATTCATTTCATTTGAGTTTTCAAGGTACCATAAATAACCAGTTGAAAAGATAATATTTTAGAATAAGCTACAGATTATTTTGTACACATTATAAAATGTGTCCTCTCATTAAACTTTCTGGAACAACCAGTTGTTAAGCACAAAGAAAGCACAGTGCGACCAAACCAGCACTAACCTAGGACTAGAAGACTGGGGTCTTGTCTGTTTTTCATATCTAAGTAGGTGCATTAGTTGACCAAGTGATTCAGCCTCTCTGGGCCTCATTTTCTCATTTGGAAAATGAGAGTAGAATAGATGATCTCTATGTTAGCCTCTAGTTTGAAATTTCTGTTATAACACAAATTAGACATAGGATTATAGAAATATATGCAAAGTAGTCTCTTAACCTAGACACAAGACAAAGCTATAACCACAACTCACAGATGAATTGATAATATTCAATTGTTTATTATATATTATAAACTATAAATCAGACTAACCAAAATTAACACTCCGTTTTTCACAAAACCTGCGTTCATCTCTAATCCTAGATTAATTAGAAAAGTGTCCAATTCTCAGGGAATACTGGCCATTAACCTTTAAACACAAAGTGTTAAATTTTCTACAGGATAATTAACACACTGTATGATACATGAACCAAAAATAATTCATACATTCTACGCCACTCAGATATGGCTGATAAAGTCTATGCAGTGATACAGTTGATAAAGTCTATACAATGGCTAAAAATTATAAATACTGAAGTGAAAAAAATCATTTCCACTCTTATTTCTATAGGACAAGGTAACATAGTATGAAAAATATAGCTCCTAATACAAATAAGCAGAAGAAAAACAAGACAAAAATATTACCACTATAAAAAGGAAGAAATGCAAAAAGTGAATGCCAAAACATTTTAATTAATGTTTTCAAAAAGGTATTGGGTTTTTAATATACAAAACATTAAGGTCATAGAAAATGGTGATAAAATAGTATGAATGTAAGAGTGCAAGTGTGAGTCATGAAAGGAAAAGAAACTGTGGCTACTTTAGGACTCAGATTGAAATGGCATGGTACCAAATAGAGTCCCAAGTTGAAATTTTGAAATGCCCCCAACAGAAATATTTCAAAGAAATTCTGGTCCCAGCCCAGTGTCCCCAGAAAGGCTTTGGACACAAATTTTGTTAGTCTTTCAAAGGCTCCTAGCACCACTTAGGAGTCAACACCAGAGCTGTGCTGTCCAGCACGGGAGCAACCAGACATGTGTGGCTATCAAGCTCTTGAAACGTGGCCAGTACAAAATAAACAGTGTTGCCTGTAATCCCAGACTTTGGGAGGCTGAGGCAAGTGGATCAATTGAGGCCAGAGGTTCAAGACCAGCCTGGCCAACATGGTGAAACCCCATCTCTACTAAAAATACAAAAATTAGCCAAGCATGGTGGCAAACCCCTGTAGTACCAGCTACTCAGGAGGTTAAGGCATGGGAATCACTTGAACCCAGGAGGCAAAGTCTGCAGTGAGCCGAGATCAAGCCACTATACTCCAGCCTGGGCAACAGAGCGAGATTCTGTTTCAGGAAAAATAAAAATAATTTAAAGCATAAATTGCACTGCAAGTATAAAATACACACCCAATTGTCAAAGACGTAGTATTCAAAAAGTCAAATATCTCACTAATAATTTTCATATGGGCTCCATGATGAAATAATTTAGGTTAAATAAAATACATTATAAAATTTAATTTATCCTGTTTCTTTTTCCATTTGGAATGTGGCTACCAGAAAAAAAAATGTAGGTTACATATGTGGCTTATATTTGTGGCTCATACCATATTTCTATTTGACCATGCCAAACTAGAGAATAAGGCCAAAAAATGAATCCTATTAAAATATAATTATTAAATACTAACTTAAGGAGATGGGATACAAGAAAAGACACAGTTTAAGAAAGCAAAAAAAGAGCTGTACCATATGGAAATAAATACAAATTAAAAAGATAAAATATAATATGGGAATAATCAGAAATGTAGATAGTAAGCTGTTCTTTTTAACTGCACTTTGCTAACCAGCCAATATCTAATTCCGAATCAATTTTTTCCACTTACATCATTTCCAGCCTAATTCTTTTTCTAAGAATTCTCAACTCTTTCTGATTTTCAAATAACTATTTTCTTAATGAGCAATAAATGGGCCACTTCAGTGAATTATCTAAAAATATCTGTAGTAGGGCCTCCAGAAGTTCCTCAAATAAAATTCCTTCCTAACAACGACATAGAAAGGAACATTAAAAGCAACCTCATCTTAATATTACTTCACAGAGGTCACTCTGAAAAGACTCTACATTCACAAAATATTTATCAGCTAAGAAAAGTCAGCACGTTTCTGTCACTTTTCTAAACATGCCATACATTTTGGAAACACTCTGCTTCCCCTAATCTATTTTTTTTTAAACCTGTAGTCTCGAAGTAGAAAATCAAACACTATAGAAATCTTGAAAACCTCGGCATAATCATGCAAACAACTATACTTTCTCACAGCCTCTAAAAAAGCACAATTCAACCCAGAACTTCCACAGCTGTCACTTGCAGAAGTGTTTTTTTTTCCTCCCTTAACTTCATCAAGGGTATTTCTTTATTGAAAAAAAAAAAAGATATCTTTCATGACATTACCCCATTTACCTTGCAGAATAAGAAAACTAATTTTTCAGGTCTCCAATGACAACTGAGGGACCACAGAAGTCGCCATGGGGTTGACATATAGAACTGGCTTGTTTGAACACTGAGAAATTAAGACATCAAGTGCACACAACAAATAAAATTGGGTGGGACATCTAACAAAAGCCCTCCATTTTCTAGAGGAGGAACCACAGGGCGCCGTTTTGGAAACCCATCTCACAGCGCCCCACCGCCTCCGCGGGGAGGTCAGACGCACCGGGCTCTCCCAGAGGAAGGCAGAAGGGAGCAAAGGCAGAACACTGGAGGTGGTGCCCAGCAACTCCGGTGCGCGCTCGCTTCCCAGGCTGGAAACCTTGGCCCAGGCTCAACCTGTCTGAGCTGGGCCAGTCCAGGCCACGCGCCTTGGAGCCCTGCGAACCAAACAGGGACAGCCGCGATCCTAGGTCAGGCGAACACCCGGGGTCCCGGATCTCCGCTTGCCAGCCATCATCCCCCAGGGTGCTTGGCTGCTGGCTCATCTGCCCGCACCATCCGCCCCGCCGACTGAGCTCCCCACAAAGCACACAGAGGCGCAGAGCCAGCGCTGTTGGAGTCTTTTATTGTGTTCTGTCACCGAGGTCGCAGCCCCGAGACAGGTGGTTGGTTACTAGCCAAGCGAGCGAGTGCGCCCGCTCTTCGGGGCTCCTGGGTGCCACCCGGAGGTGTCCTGTTGGTTGAGATGATTAGAGCCGTCGCCCCCTCTCGGGCGGCTGGTCCTCTCATTAGGCGGCAATGCAGGTGGCAGTGTGGACAGCACACCGCAGAGACAAGCTCAAGAAGACCACACAGCACTGTATGGAATGCATTAAGCAGAATACAAAAGAGCTGGACCTGAGAGCTGGGAAATGGACAAACCTCAGGAGAAAGGGGCGTTTCTCTGGAGGAGAGAAATCACCGGAGAGAGCACGAAGCGCAGGGAAAACAGAGCAAGCAATAGAAGCAAGAAAGATGTGTTTTTTCCTTTCTCGAATTTTGCATTGTCACTCGGAGAAGGGGAAGGGAGCCTTTTACCTTCTGCCTCAATGGAAGACAGGAGCAGGGCCGCGCCCAGGGCGGCAAGCACTGGGGGAAGCCTGGTCCGCATCCTCGGCCTCCTCCGAGCTTACAGCGGCATGAAGAGCTCTGCGGGAGGAAGCAGTAACCGCATCAGAACTGGGTCTGGGCAGGCCTTGAACCAGGTTAGAACTGGAGCCTGGACCTAGTCCAGAACCCGACTAGATCTGCCTTAATAACCACAAGGCCTACTCCAGCACATAATGGGCCTATTGTGAAGCAGTGGAAGTGAAGTTCGTCTACAGAAGTTTAATCATGGCCCTAGGAGGAAGTTCAAGTTTAAAAAGGGTCCTGTTCTCCTGGAGAGTGGTCCTGCTTAGCATCCCGGGTGAAGCTGGAGACTGGTCCTGCTTAGCATCCCGGGTGAAGGCCTTACCAGCCCCCACATGACTTCATCCTGCCTGGGTAATGGCTAATTCAGAGGTCATTTTATCCTTCACTCAACTAAATATCTCTTCCAGCTGGGGATTTTATTTGGCTGCTTTTTCCTAGCTGCTGAACTTTTTAGGTAACTGTACTTTAGTGGTCTCAGGGTAATTTGGAAAAGTATAATAAACCTTTTTAATTCTCTTTTTTCTTCATGTTGTTCTGCTTTCAAATATGTAGCTCTTTAAGATCTGAAATGGATTATACAGAAAAATGTAAGGCCCAGCTGAAACCTGACCCTCCTGCTAACTGTGTTGTTTTCACATCTGATAAATCTTTTACCTGAGATGAGGGAAAAACAACTCCAAAATACATAATAACAAAAAAGGGCAGCAAAATGGAAGAAGCAAGACACCTTTATCTGTTTTTCCAAGGTGTTTTTAAATAAAAATTATCAACAATAATCTTTGTATTTAACTGTTTATTTAAGCTGGAAGATTATAAGTATATATGCCCCAGAGGAGAATATGTTCTGTTCTGATTTTTTCTAATTTTGTAATTACATTATTAATTCCTTAAAGAATCTTATTCATCTTTGTGGCTTCCCAGCACACAGTAGGTACTTAACCCATGTCTACAGAATGGAATCTCCAAAACAGTCTAAGGTTCAACCCAAAGACAAAAGCTACTAGCAAGGAACTGAACTGGGAAGCTGCCAGTGGCAAAACATAAAAAGAATTGAGTCTGAGGTACATAAATTATTGTAAGCCAACAGCCTAGGCCTCAGGAAAAATGGAGGGGGATAGGAGACTGTCCTGCAATGGGAATACAAAAATGAGCCAAAGGTCGAGGCCTCTTTGAGAAAAGAAACTGACAATCTCCAAGGATGACTTTCCAAATTACTGGCACAAAGCATGAGGGCAGCTTTCCTCAGCCTGTGTGTAAATTGTATTTTAAATGTCTGGTGAGCAGGCGTGCCAAATTGCCTAGAGCTCCTTTTTATGAAACAGAGATTAAAATTTTGGCACTGCCCTAGGTATCTAAGGGGTCTAGCAATTTCTTTCTTCCTAATTAACAACTGTTTGACATTTCTAACCCTCTTCGACATCAGTGAAAAGCAAGAGGTGAGACTGGCCCATTGTTCCAATCTTCTGGCCTTAACTTTGGTATAATAATTTCCAACTCAGTTGGCAGTCGTGCTTGCGAAAAGTTGAAGGCGAACGATCGACCCACCGAAAAGCTGTGAGCAGATTTTTTTTTTTTTTAATAGCTGAACTCAACAAAAACCTGAGTGGAAACACTTTTGCTGGGTCTCGATCGCCACCTATCGGTTTCCCGACTTAGCGGCAAGAATGAATCATCTCGCGCCGGGATACCGAAACGCAGTTAGAGCTCAGCCAGCCAGCCAAGCATCCCGTCCATATGTTTTAAAAAAGAAAACGCTTTCTCTCCTTTTTAGCCAAAACATTCATTTCAATGCTTAGCAACACTTCATTGAACATTCTCAGACATAAATATCTGAAAGCGGCCGCCCCTACGTGGCAGCGAGGATTCCCTCACTTCACCCTCATGAATAAAAATGAGTCCATTGGGTTGGGAGTTGGGGCTAAGTGGACTCGTCTCCTTCTGCCAACTCGTCCCCTCCCAATTCCCCGCTGGAAGAACCCAACTCCTTAACTCCCGCGTCAAGTTAAAAAGAAAATCTCTCACACACACAGACCGCGTGCGCGTCGCCTACCTCCTCTCCCACCCACCACGACCTTGGCATTAGCCAAAGGAGAGCTTAGAGTTTATTTCCTTTCCTGTCCCATCCTTCCCCAGCATTCATTAGAAAACTACCGAGTCCAGGTCGAGAGTCTCCCTGGCTCAGAGTCCCAAGGACGCCCTCTTGGAGGTACCTGTTCCGCTCGGTGAACCAGTCGGGCGCCCCACGCTTTCTGATCCCCACAAGTTTAATATTTGAGTGGGAAAACGCCGCAGAGATCTCACAGACCCCGAATAGGGCCTCCACCAGTGCACCGGGAGGGAGTCGGAAAGGGGCTTTCTCCCGGAGCTGGGGAAAGTCCGCCAAGAATGAGTACCCTAGAGAGGGCCTAACCCTCCATCTCGGATGCGCTGAAAGGTAGGGGAGGAAAGGAGCCAGAACACTCCACTAGGAATCTGTCTCGAGATGCCACACACACCCGTGCAGCCTTGACGAGCTGCAGAGCACTCAGCGGGCCCTCCAAAGAATTCCGCACCGTGCGTCATCAAAATACCTTCCCAGCGCCCCCGCCGCAAGCCTGCCCTCCCCGACAAAGCCACAGCCGCGAGATAACCACGGCCCTGCCGCCCCAGAACCCGGTGCGCCCTCCATTGAAATCGACAGCCTCCACAGATGAAACTCCTCTAGAAACGGAAACACTGAACGGGATGCTTCGCGCGCACAAAACCTTGCTCAGCTCTTAAGAAAAGCAACATTCCCCTCTCCCTCAAAAACCCCCCAAAAATCACAAAATCCCAGGATACAAGGCAAAGCTCAAGCCCATGTACACTATTACAAGTCCAAACTGTCCTCGCCCAGGATTGCTCACCGCTCCAGGCAAGGTGCAAGCTAGACGCCGTTTCCCGAGTTGTCTGTAGGAATGACGGGGTAGGGGAAAGGGGACAGAAACCGGGCTTACCTGAGGCGGCGGCGACAGGGTGAGGTAGAGGCAGCGACAGCGGCTTCCTGGCGTCGGAGAAGCTGGTGCTCGGTGTGGCCCCCACACGCCCCGGCGATAGGCGCTGCGCTCCAGGAGCACCTAGCGGCCGCCGAGGCGTGGGCAGCGGCGGGGAAGTCCAGGAGGAGGAGGAGAATCCCAGGAGGAGAGGCGGGCGCGGCAGGACGAGTGGAGACCGCCTGAGCCTGCAGCTGCCGGCGCGCGGACGCGTCTGGGGCGGTTCGCCTTCGCCAAGTGAGAAGAGACTCCGCGCCGCGGGCTACTTAATAGAGGGCTGTTCCCAGCTCTCAGTTTACTCGGTTACGAAACGCCTGAGAAGGTGGACGGCTGCCACGGGGTGATGTATGCTCCTCCGGCGGTGAAGGAGGTCTACTTTTGGGAACGTGTGCATACTTTGAGCATTCCTTCGGCGTGAGGTGGCGATCGCCGTAGTAGCAGTGCCCCGCCGGGGGGCGGGGAGGAGGAGGGAGCAGAGAGGGGGACAGCCACAGCCGGGTTCCCTGCCAAGGGAAGCCGCGTACTCCGCCACTTGGGGCGGACTGGGAAGCTCGGGTTTCCCTATCCCTGCGATTTCTTTAATGAATTTTTCTAAATTAAGAACAATGGGAAGGGGAGCGACTCGCATATTCAGAAATACAAGGATGCGTAACCCATTCACCCCCCGCTCCTGCCGATCTCCATCCTTCATCATCACCACCTCCACCTTCCTCCCCCTCTGTCCTGGGTGCACTTAAAACCGATTTACAGGATTTCCATTAACTAACTGTCTGTACATGCGGCGCGCCTTCTGTCTTTCTCAATCTCCAAGCGCGATTGGAAACCCGGACAGCCGCCCGCGCGGGGCTCGGTGATGGGATGGCTTTCCCAGTCCTCTTTCACTCGCCTGGTGCTTCAGGACGGAACTGGGAGGCTTACGTTGAGCCAAAAGAGAGGGAGAGGAAAGCTGTGAAACCCAGGGGTCCTCAGAATAGGAAGCCGCTCAGTAACAAGTTCCATCCGCTGCAGAAACTTCTCACCCGGACCAGAGCGAAACCTGGCCCCGAGAGGAGGCTTCGGACTGAAAGCTCTGCCCTTAAAACCTCTCGGGGTCAAAGGGGCGAAGAGGAGTAAGTTTGAAACCCCAAAGCACCCCTCCACACACAATACTGGAGAAGCCAAATGGGGACTGATATTCTGCCAACACCGTCGCCTCTTCTTAACAGCCTCCTCCATCCTGGCATCCTACCCCTTGTTCCTGGGCAGGAGTCTGGTACTCAGGGTTGCCAGTTTGTACAAGGCGCACGGGAGGAAGCTTCAAGCACTCACACCAAGAAATCAGAAAAATGCTACTGGAGAGATTCTGATTATAACGTCTGACCTCAGTATAGGCCCTGCACCGTTTTGGCCTCTTGAAGCCCAAGGGTTACTCCCGTGGCTGGCGGGGAGAGGGGGCTGGGGGAGCGTTGAACAACAAAGGAACAGGGTGGAGCGCAAGGGAACAGAGGAGCTGCTTCTCTGGAACTGACCGCCCGCCATAGTAGAATCGGAGGGCATGGCCCCAAAGTAAACCTCTCTTCCCTATTGGCTCTGACGTCTGCAAATTTGGCCTTCCCTCTCCACTAGGCGCGATAGCCTCCAAACTTGCCTTTCGAATGATAAGAACTTGTAGGGAGCTCCCCTTTCTGCACATCTCCCCACACACAGGCTGCCCTCAGCAGGAGCCGGCGAAAGCAACAGAGAAGACAAGAGGGAGACAATGAAGACAAATAGGAATCGCCGCCTCTGCACATTCCCCAAGCACACAGCCCACTCGAAGTCCAGCTGGGCAGCTCGCACAAAGAGCCTACACAGTGCACAAGCTTTTCCCCCTTCAAAACCTCACAACCAGGGTGTCTGACAAACCCCTAGTGAGTGAGCGCGTCCCAGGGATGGAACACCCGACCTTCTCAACGCTGTGCCCAGTCAGGCTTGCAGCCACATTGCCCTGGTATCACTGAGCCCCGAATTTGTCGACAGCTGGCGTCTGCACCCAAGCTAGCCCTTCACTCGCCTCCCCACCCAACGCGCAAAGGGCAGGGAGCCCAGTCCAACCAGGCTTACAGACCGCGCGTGGACTAGTGGCAGCCGCAAAGACGGAGCCCGAGAGCAGAGAAGTCCCTCAGGCCGCCAAGCGGGCACCCAGTAGGAATGCGCCCTTGGCCTGCTCCGCGGCCTGAAACCGCCAGGGAAGCCCCCCGGACGACGACACCCCGTCCAGAAAGGAAAAAGGAAAACTACTACTTTGCACGCCAGCCCAAGCTGGCTGGTGTTTGCATTTCGGCCCAGATGTTTGTTCTCTCTCTCTTTCTCTCTCTCTCTCTCTTTGTGTGTGTGTGTGTGTGTGTGTGTGTGTGTGTGTGTGTGTGTGTGTGTGTGTGAGAGAGAGAGAGAGAGAGATAGAGAGAGAGAGAGATGGCGGTGTTGTTGACTGAGGAACGTGTAAATCTGAATGTTGATCTTTTGTTGTTGTTTAAAAGAGAACTTTTGTTGATTTGGCTCCGAGCTGCCAATGCATCTCTCAACCCCGGAGTTGCGCAGTCGACCTCCTGGGATCCAAATACAGTCACGGGCTTCCCTTTCCTGCAGCTGGAGGCCGCAGACTGGGTGGAAAAGGCATCTGTCCCCGAGGGCGCGCACATTGCCCTCTCCAGCCAAGAGCAGCTTACTGGGGACCCGCGTGGGCATCTTCCCTTGCTCGAGACATTCTTGTTCACATACTTGGATTTAACGTATCTGAAAATAGTTGCTGCAAAGGAGTGTAGGTAACACAAACCACCACCTGCAAACGTCCTCTCTAGCTCAACAAAAAGGATCCTTACGCAAAACTTTCAGAGTAGGATAAGAGGAACAGGAAGGAGAGGACTCCTGGGTTGGGGACCACACAGACTCCTCCAGAAACTAATTCAAATACACTCATTCCCCAGGGACACGAGTGCAATTCAAATGTGTACAAAGAGGCACTCCGAGGGCCTCCCAGCGTGACGTTGGCTGTTGGTCCCCTGGGGCCTTTACGCTAGACTCCCAGTATAATAAACGGTAAAGAACGGGTAACCCTCTTCCATCCTTCCCCTTTCAATGGTGCATCCAGATCCTAATACCCTTTGGAATCCGTTGATGATATTTATTGACTGGGGAATAGCTGGTTGGATTTATTCCGTTTGGTTGCTCTCTGTGGCTTTTATTCCTCTAGCGATATCACGGGACCTGCCTCCTTCGCGCTTCCTCTGTTCAGCTCCCACCTCTTCACCCTCTGAGTCCTGGGCTCCCGGCGGTTCCGACACTCAGATTTCTTGTCCGACAGCGCGATCTAGTGGTCAGCACTAACCCTGGCGTGGGAGGTTAAAGTTACAGAGAACGTGGAGCTGGAAGTTGTTGACAGGTTTACAAGTCTTGGGGTGAGTTTGTATAAAAAGTCTGATTCATGTATTTGATTCTCAGGGCTGAGAGGCGGCAGGTTGGGAGAACGAGTGGGGAGAAGGAAATCAACTTTCTTCATGCCGTTTAATTAACTGCCTACAGAAATTCTTGCCCCAAGGCTTCTAAGCTCTGCTCAAGTTTCTTCAAAGGGTGAGTTTACAAGGGAAGAGATACTGATTTCAGGAAGAAGTTAATATTACAGAGCGCCCGTAACTTCTGTAATCTTAACTTCTTCAAAGGCATTGGGGGCCTCTTCACTGTCACTGGTTGGAGGTCAACCTAGCCGGCATTCCTGGCAACAGGTGAGACAGTTTCTAGAACACTTCCGTTGCAGGTTCTGGTTGATTTGTGCAGAAGGAAGGGGAAACCTCGTCTGAACGTGAACTATTTGCCTATCTCTTAAGGCTGGCCCCAGTGTGAGTTGTGAGGGTCTTGAGTGAAGAAAGCTCTCACAAGCCCCTTGGAATAAAAGGGTGAGCACTACCTGCTCTGATTCTCAGAAGCAGAGAGACAGCCTGACCAGCAAGAGTCAAAAACTGTGTGTCTGAATCCTCTTCTTTCCATCCCTGTGTGCAAGTCAAATCAACATACATTTAATGAGTACCGTCTATTTACAGTGCCAAGCTCAGAGAAGCTGACATAAAGACAAGTAAGACAAGGCCTTGCTGTCGAAACTCTGTCAAGTAACAGCTGGGACACCTGAAGCAACTTCACGTATGTGGCCTATTTAAATCTCCCAAGATCGTGCGCTCAGAATGTTGTAACATTAAAAATGAGAAGCCATAGACAACCACCCTCTCTGCACTAGCAAAGCTTAGGAATCCTGAGACCAAACCATCCTGAAAGGAAGGAAGGGGACGTGCTGCATTCTTGCCTCTTCGACAAGTTCTGCTTCTTTACAAAGGACTTTGCAAGTACATCACCCAGACCATCTCACCTGTACTGAAATAACCACCCCTACTAGCGAATGAGCAACTTTGGAGCAGAAAGCAGAAACTGCATCATATTTCGCTTACTATGGAAAGTGGTAGCTCAAACCTCATATGACCTCAAAAAAGTATAGTTACTTCAACCTAAAAAAGCTGACTGTAAACAAAAAATAAAGCTGTGGTTGCACAGGAAACTATGACATTTCAAAAAACACTGTATCCACATAAAATAATGTCTCAGGATAAATCATTTAGATTTAACAAGTACTACTTGAGAGTCAAGTACTACTGGGAGTTGATTTTCCAGTTAGCTCTGACATCCTTGAGCAAAAAGTAGAAGATAAAAGGAAATTAATTAATTTAAGAGCTAAGAAAACAAACTACTGCCACTTCTTCCTTTGTTTCCATAAAATTCAGTACTGTTTAAATCACACCACTACAGGCATCTTGCAATCTATTTGCTTTGGAACTATCAAAGTAGCATAAGGTGGAGAATTTCTAGTCAGGCCACCTTTCTGTGTGTCAGCAGTCAGTATGTGTATACTTACATACACTTTCAGACTGATGGAAAATGTGAAGAATCACAGGAATCCATTTTTCAAGATTTGATCTTGGCTTTTAAACTAATTACCTAGTAGATTGAAATGCGGTAATAATGAAATCATAGTCAAAAGATGTTTCTTTACTCTCAGTAGGAGCCCCTGTGTAGGGTGACATGTAACCTGACCAGGTCTCCATTTGATAACTCGTTTTTGTTTTGTTTTGTTTTGTTTTGTTTTGTTTTGTTTTGTTTTGTT
>NC_045438.1:97160711-97165600 GCF_002776525.5 Piliocolobus tephrosceles | reverse complement strand
TTGTTTTGTTTTGTTTTGTTTTGTTTTGTTTTGTTTTGTTTTGTTTTTCTGAGACGGAGTCTGGCTCTGTTGCTCAGACAGGAATGCAGTGTCGCGATTTCAGCCTACTGCAACCTCTGCCTCCCAGGTTCAAGCGATGCTCATGCCTCATCCTCCTGAGTATCTGGGATTACAGGTGCGTGCCATCATGCCTGGCTAATTTTTGTATTTTTAGTAGAGAGGGGATTTCACCATGTTTGCCACCATGTTTGGTCTGGAACTCCTGACCTCCAGTGATTCGCCTGCCTCGGCCTCCCAAAGTGCTGGGATTAAAAGCGTGAGCCACGGCACCCGGCCTGATAACTCATTTATATATATTTACTAATTCATTCAGCTACATGTATACAATGCTGACATCGATATATTTAAAGCAGACAAGAACCCAGATTTTGAAATGCTCCTAAATCTAATGTAGTTGCGCCCTCTGGTGGAGAAGGGCAAAAGGATGTTATCTGATCAGACTCGTTGAATCATTTCTGTTCTGAACACACATTCTGCAAATGCTGTTACTCTAGTCATAATATTCACTAGGAATAGTGGGCGATTTTTTTTGTAAAGGCAAACCAAAAGAAATCCTGACCATAAGAAACTTAAATATAATAATGAAGACCAGAAATAAACATACGTAAAAGTCAAATATGACTCAAGAGAAGTTTGGAGATAGAGGGTAATTGAAAGTTGAAAGATCAATGTGAAAAATGATTTGGGGAAAAATAGATGGATATAGGAACAAGATAAATGACATCAAAGGAAGCAATCAGTTCAACACAGAACGTGCAAACTTCAGAGGGGTAATCTACAAGAGTTATCCTGAACCAGTTTCTCCACAAATCAAATGACAAGAAAAAGGAGGAGAAAAAAATAGTTGCTATTAAAAAATAGGAGCTATAACAACCAAATAATAGTAATGGTTATCAATAAATATGAAGGATCTGAGATTTTATCCTACGTGAAAGCTAACAAGTTAACCTGTTGTAGTTTCATGGGTACTGACAGAACACACAAGGAATCAAAAACAAAGGACTGTATGGCTCACAGTAATAGCAGCCAGTAGCCAAGGTCATCATTCACAACAGTTTCTGAAGCCCCAGTTCCAACAGGGCGATACAAGAAGAGCTAGGTGACCCTTGCACATGCAGTGGGTTGCATTATAGGAAAGGAATCTGAGCTTGAGATCTTTTATGAGGGCAAAAAGGCTGCCTGGCTTTTGCCCTGGAGATACATATTATTTTTGTTACACTGGACAGTAAACAAACTTGCCCTTCGCTCTGGAGACAGAAATGATCACTGTCTTCCAAAGCCACTAGTATGCAAACACCCTTGAAGAGATCATCTAAAGTGCTGGCAGTCAGAGCCTCTGCCAGCAGACATGCAGAAACATGAGAGACTTGTGGAGAAATATCTCCCAACAATAAGAATTGTTAAAAGTTCATGGGAGGGAGAAAGCATTATATGTTGAAGTGGTCCCTGAAGAATTTCTAGGGAAGGAAGACTTTAAAGGACTAGGAGTGAGCATTCTAAGCACAAAATTCAAAATAAGAACTTGAAAACATAGCAAAGAGCAGGAAATGTGTTGGGCAATAAATAAAGTAGAGTGGTTTTAGCAGAATGTTTTTCAATAAAACTGGAATAGTAATGGGGCTTAAAAGTGGCTGAGAGCCTGGACTTTATTCCTCTGAATATAGAAATAACTATAATTTACAGAGCACCCACTGTATTTCAGATACTACACAAAGCATTTTATATATGCCAGTCCATGAAATTTATTTTTTATCTCTGTACTATAGACAAAGAATCTCATGAGGCAAGTCCAATCTGGCAACGGGGCTCAGGGTAACTTGCTAGGAAGACAACCTGCAAGCAATGAGACTGGGGCAGGGGGTACCAGAATCCAAGGAAGAGACACTGAGAGTCTCTGTATGATGCTCACAGCAGCAGCATGCAAAGAGAAAAATGACTGGCTTTAGAAAGTAAAGATGAGACAGTATCTAAAGATGATGGAGCAAAGCCGGGTGACTGAAAGAATGGTGATGGCACCAAGGGAAAAATTAGAGAAGTGAGGCAGGTGAGTCAGTTGTAGAGGAACATGAAAAATGGCTTTAGACGTGCCTTATATGTGATCAAAATCCTTGGATATTTTTTCGAGTAAAATTTATTGGACACTCTCTGTTATATTAATACAATTTGAATAGTGTCTCAGGTTCAAACACAGATTTTTTTAGAGCGATATACTCTTTTTTCCAGGAAATTGCAAACCACAAAAAACTACTAAAAAGACATATTTACACTCTGTGCAACAGGCAGAGTTATTCAAAGGGAAAACAATGGCATTGTTATTTCTTGGCTCTCCAGCAAGCTTGTTCTTGGGTGGCTGAATGCAAACACTGCATGTAATACAAAAAGCATCTGGGAAATGCTTTAAAAATTTCCTCCAACCTCTGTCTATCTGCTGCTCAAGCATTAGACTCATCAAGACTATGGTACATAGAGTCCTCACTCATCGTTTAAACTGAGAAAATTATTTCAAACTCTCACACAAGGTCTACTTTGAAAAAAAAAAAGTAGTTTGTAGTTTTACTTATTGAAGCTTATTTTCTTGTATTTTTGTTTCTTTCTTGATAGCAATAGCTTTAAAACAAAACCACTAATTGCCCTCAAAGTACAAGTTCCTGATCTCTGATGTTAGGAACACATAAGGCCATGTTCACATCAGGGAAGTAGAGTTAGAAAACCAGGTATTGAGGATTGAGTTGGTTTTAATTAACACTTTTTTGAAATGAAGTCTTGTGCCTTTGTGATTTTTATTACTATTGATGAAAATGAAGTTGAAATGACTCATGTTGTACTTTCTAGCAGTGGCGAATACTCATTCAGATTTTTACCCTGGAACTAAAGTGAGGGTCTTGACAGACAAATAATGGGTTTTTCCCCATATGGCTATCATGTGGGACTTGCGATGCCTCAGTAATACTCCTTCCACCTCTGCCCCACCCACTGTGAGGCCACCATGTGGCTTGGGGTGGTGCTGACAGGACTTAAGCCAGACTGCACGAACAAAAATCACTAGGGGAGACTGAGAACATCTGAACTAATAATATCTGAGGGCCAGCCTCAGACAATTAAATCTAACTCTCAGGGTGGGGCCTGGGCATCTGTATATTTTTTAAGCTGGCTGGGTAATTCTGATGCTCAGTGAGGGTTGACAAACATTAGTCTAAGCCTTGTCACCCAGAAGAGCCAGAGGAGTCATCTATTAATAGAACTGGCAGATAAGAAGGACTAATCAATCACTTGTAGGACACACAGGTCCCCAAATCAGTGGTTCAAGTGGGTGTTTATTGGTTCAGCCTAACTACTAGCCAATAGTAGTTAGGAAAATTATTTTGAGGAAACTTGCAAACTGAGAGGAAAAGTTGATGGGCCAGGTAATAGAGCCAGTGTGACACTCAGGCCTGTCTGCTTCCCAAACCTCCACCCTCCCCACTTCCATGTTACACCTGGGAGGAATCTAGTTCATTGTTGTCATTGACTTTAAGGTTTATTTATTTATCTGAGATGGAGTCTGGCTCTGTCGCCCAAGCTGGAGTACAGTAGTACGATCTCGGTTCACTGCAACCTCTGCCTCCCGGGTTCAAGCGATTCTCCTGCCTCAGCCTCCCAAGTAGCTGGGACTACAGGTGTGCACTACCATGCCTGGCTAATTTTTGTATTTTTAGTAGAGATGGGCTTTCACCAAGTTGACCAGACTGGTCTCAAACACCTGACCTCAAGTGATCCTCCCGCCTCAGCCTCCCAAAGTGCTGGGATGACAAGCATGAGCCACCACACCTGACCTGACTTTAAAGTTTAAATCAGACAGAAACATGGTACAGTTTCATTTCCCAAAGGACACTCAATATGTTATTTATTTCTTGTTCTTACTAACATCGATGCTAAAATATATATCCAAATATGAGAACGTTTTGCTTTAGTTCTTCTCAGGAAATACAGGTAATATTTTCTTACTGTCTTTATACTCAACAGATTAGTTGCATACTTATAAAGAAAGCAATGAAATTGTGATACGCCTGATCTAATGATTATAGAAATTATCACAGTGACAGAACTTAAAAGGATCTTAGACTTCCTACAACCCACTCCCTTGTTTCACATTTGCAAAACCTGAATAGTGACAGGAGTACAATCTAGATGCCAGTTGCCTGGCTCATCTTCCTTCCACTATTCCAGACACCCTATTCCTGGGCATGTCATGAATTTTGTAAAACATGTTAGAACTCACTGCCTCCCTGTCTCAAGACTGAGGTTAGAATACAGCCATGGAAGGCTGCCGCCTATCACAACATAACTGCATCTGCAGTCTTTCAAAGTCAAAGCAAAACAAAACTTGCCACAATACGTGATGACATATGCCACTACATGTGCCTGGCCCACCCAGCACTCCCAGTACAACTGACAGAGCTGCTAATACCTGATGCCTCAACATCATTAGCTCCTGCTTCAGAGGGAGGAAGAGGGGAAGGTTGCAACCGTGCCTAGTACTTAGTAGCATCAGACCTGTGTCCACAGGACAGTGAGTGCAAGTGAAAGTGCAGACCCAGCACAGTGGACTTGTGTCGTGTGACAGGAAGTGTCTGCTCACTTCCCAAGCCCACCTTTGCATCTAAGAGAACATTCCCTCACTCACCTTTTTTTTTTCTTTTTTTTTTTCTTTTTTTTATTTATTTTTATTATTTTTTTTTTTTATTATACTTTAAGTTCTAGGGTACATGTGCATAACGTGCAGGTTTGTTACATATGTATACCTGTGCCATGTTGGTGTGCTGCACCCATCAACTCGTCAGCACCCATCA
>NC_045438.1:97160285-97160611 GCF_002776525.5 Piliocolobus tephrosceles | reverse complement strand
CATTGTTCAGTTCCCACCTATGAGTGAGAACATGCGGTGTTTGGTTTTCTCTTCTTGTGATAATTTGCTAAGAATGATGGTTTCCAGCTGCATCCATGTCTCTACAAAGGACGCAAACTCATCCTTTTTTATGGCTGCATAGTATTCCATGGTGTATATGTGCCACATTTTCTTAATCCAGTCTGTCACTGATGGACATTTGGGTTGATTCCAAGTCTTTGCTATTGTGAATAGTGCCGCAATAAACATACGTGTGCATGTGTCTTTGTAGTAGCATAATTTATAATCCTTTGGGTATATACCCAGTAGTGGGATGGCTGGGTCAT
>NC_045438.1:96967672-97155285 GCF_002776525.5 Piliocolobus tephrosceles | reverse complement strand
TTCTGCTAGCTTTTGAATGTGTTTGCTCTTGCCTCTCTAGTTCTTTTAATTGTGATGTTAGAGTGTCAATTTTAGATCTTTCCTGCTTTCTCTTGTGGGCACTTAGTGCTATAAATTTCCCTCTCACACTGCTTTAAATGTGTCCCAGAGATTCTGGTATGTTGTATCTTTGTTCTCATTGGTTTCAAAGAACATCTTTATTTCTGCCTTCATTTCGTTACGTACCCAGTAGTCATTCAGGAGCAGGTTGTTCAGTTTCCATGTAGTTGAGCGGTTTTGATTGAGTTTCTTAGTCCTGAGTTCTAGTTTGATTGCACTGTGGTCTGAGAGACAGTTTGTTATAATTTCTGTTCTTTTACATTTGCTGAGGAGTGCTTTACTTCCAATTATGTGGTCAATTTTGGAATAAGTGTGATGTGGTGCTGAGAAGAATGTATATTCTGTTGACTTGGGGTGGAGAGTTCTATAGATGTCTATTAGGTCCGCTTGGTGCAGAGATGAGTTCAATTCCTGGATATCCTTGTTAACTTTCTGTCTCGTTGATCTGTCTAATGTTGACAGTGGAGTGTTGAAGTCTCCCATTATTATTGTATGGGAGTCTAAGTCTCTTTGTAAGTCTCTAAGGACTTGCTTTATGAATCTGGGTGCTCCTGTATTGGGTGCATATATATTTAGGATAGTTAGTTCTTCCTGTTGAATTGATCCCTTTACCATTATGTAATGGCCTTCTTTGTCTCTTTTGATCTTTGATGGTTTAAAGTCTGTTTTATCAGAGACTAGGATTGCAACCCCTGCTTTTTTTTGTTCTCCATTTGCTTGGTAGATCTTCCTCCATCCCTTTATTTTGAGCCTATGTATGTCTCTGCATGTGAGATGGGTCTCCTGAAGACAGCAGACTGATGGGTCTTGACTCTTTATCCAGTTTACCAGTCTGTGTCTTTTAATTGGAGCATTTAGTCCATTTACATTTAAGGTTAATATTGTTATGTGTGAACTTGATCCTGCCATTATGATATTAACTGGTTATTTTGCTCCTTAGTTGATGCAGTTTCTTCCTAGCCTCGATGGTCTTTACATTTTGGCATGTTTTTGCAATGGCTGGTACCGGTTGTTCCTTTCCATGTTTAGGGCTTCCTTCAGGGTCTCTTGTAAGGCAGGCCTGGTGGTGACAAAATCTCTAAGCATTTGTTTATCTGTAAAGAATTTTATTTCTCCTTCACTGATGAAACTTAGTTTGGCTGGATATGAAATTCTGGGTTTAAAATTCTTTTCTTTAAGAACGTTGAATATTGGCCCCCACTCTCTTCTGGCTTGTAGAGTTTCTGCCGAGAGATCTGCTGTCAGTCTGATGGGCTTCCCTTTGTGGGTAACCCAACCTTTCTCTCTGGCTGCCCTTAAGATTTTTTCCTTCATTTCAACTTTGGTGAATCTGGCAATTATGTGTCTTGGAGTTGCTCTTCTGGAGGAGTATCTTTGTGGCGTTCTCTGTATTTCCTGAATTTGAATGTTGGCCTGGCCTGCTAGGTTGGGGAAGTTCTCCTGGATGATATCCTGTAGAGTGTTTTCCAATTTGGTTCCATTTTCTCCCTCACTTTCAGGCACCCCAATCAGACGTAGATTTGGTCTTTTTACATAATCCCATACTTCTTGCAGGCTTTGTTCATTTCTTTTTCTTCTTTTTTCTTTTGGTTTCTCTTCTCGCTTCATTTCATTCATTTGATCCTCCATCGCTGATACTCTTTCTTCCAGTTGATCGAGTCGGTTACTGAAGCTTGTGCATTTGTCACGTATTTCTCGTGTCATGGTTTTCATCTCTGTCATTTCGTTTATGACCTTCTCTGCATTAATTAGTCTAGCTGTCAATTCTTCCACTCTTTTTTCAATATTTTTAGTTTCTTTGCGCTGGGTACGTAATTCCTCCTTTAGCTCTGAGAGGTTTGATGGACTGAAGCCTTCTTCTCTCATCCGTCAAAATCATTCTCTGACCAGCTTTGATCCATTGCTGGTGATGGGCTGTGCTCCTTTGCAGGAGGAGATGCGCTCTTATTTTTTGAATTTCCAGCTTTTCTGTCCTGCTTTTTCCCCATCTTTGTGGTTTTATCTGTCTCTGGTCTTTGATGATGGTGACGTCCTGATGGGGTTTTGGTATAGGTGTCCTTCCTGTTTGATAGTTTTCCTTCTGACAGTCAGGACCCTCAGCTATAGGTCTGTTGGAGATTGCTTGAGGTCCACTCCAGACCCTGTTTGCCTGGGTATCAGCAGCAGAGGTTGCAGAAGATAGAATATTGCTGAACAGCGAGTGCACCTGTCTGATTCTTGCTTTGGAAGCTTCCTCTCAGGGGTGTACTCCACCCTGTGAGGTGTGGGGTGTCAGACTGCCCCTAGTGGGGGATGTCTCCCAGTTAGGCTACTCAGGGGTCAGAGACCCACTTGAGCAGGCAGACTGCCCCTTCACAGATCTCAACCTCCGTGTTGGGAGATCCACTGCTCTCTTCAAAGCTGTCAGACAGAGTCATTCGCGTCTGGAAAGGCCTCTGCTGCTTTAGCTGAGCCCTGTCCCCAGAGGCGGAGTCTACAGAGACAGGCAGGTTTCCTTGAGCTGCTGTGAGCTCCACCCAGTTCGAGCTTCCCAGCGGCTTTATTTACCTACTTAAGCCTCAGCGATGGCGGGCACCCCCCCCCAGCCTCACTGCTGCCTTGCCGTTAGATTGCGGCAGACTGCTGTGTTAGCAAGGAGGGAGGCTCCGTGGGCGTGGGACCCTCCCGGCCAGGTGTGGGATATAATCTCCGGTGTGCCGGTTTTACAGCGCAGTATTGGGGTGGGAGTTACCCGATTTTCCAGGTGTTGTGTGTCTCAGTTCCCCTGGCTAGGAAAAGGGACTCCCTTCCCCCTCGCGCTTCCCAGGTGAGGTGATGCCTCGCCCTGCTTCAGCTCTCGCTGGTCGGGCTGCAGCAGCTGACCAGCACCGATTGTCCGGCACTCCCGAGTGAGATGACCCCAGTACCTCAGTTGAAAATGCAGAAATCACCAGTCTTCTGTGTCGCTGGTGCTGGGAGATGGAGACTGAAGCTGTTCCTATTCGGCCATCTTGCTCCGCCCTTCTTTTTTTTTTGAAACGGAGTCTGGCTCTGTCGCCCAGGCTGGAGTGCAGTGGCCGGATCTCTGCAAGCTCCGCCTCCCAGGTTTACGCCATTCTCCTGCCTCAGCCTCCCGAGTAGCTGGGACTACAGGCGCCCGCCACCTCGCCTGGCTAGTTTTTTGTATTTTTTAGTAGAGACGGGGTTTCACCGTGTTAGCCAGGATAGTCTCTATCTCCTGACCTCGTGATCCGCCCGTCTCGGCCTCCCAAAGTACTGGGATTACAGGCTTGAGCCACCGCGCCCGGCCCCCTCACTCACTTTTAATTGCCCCTCTCCTAAGAGTGTCCACAACTGGCACTCTTCTTCATCAGAGGTTTCTGCTACTAGTAATGGAAAACAGAAATAACAGGGACTAAAATTCTCATGAGAATCAGGAGGTAGGTAGTCCAAAGCTGATCCAGTTTTCTGAAGTCCTCAGACACCCAGGTTCCTTCTATCCTATTATTCCACACATGAAGCCTCATTTCAGGGTACCGCATGGTCCAAAATGGCTGCACCCACTTCAGAGATGATGTATGAATTTCAGCCAGAAGAAGCAAAGGACAAAAAAGACAGGGGGAGAGTTTCAAATGGTGGTCTTTGCTGTCTTTTGAGGAAAGTTCTCACAAGCTGCTCTTTGACAATTGCAATTATATCTCTTTGTCCAGAACTGAGTCACATGGACACATCTAACTGCTAGGGAGAAGTGTGGAAATTTCTGGCCACCCATGTGTCCATCTAAAAATCTGAGGTTCTATTACTACGGAATAAGGAGAAAAGAATAATGACTCTACTACTAATAGATAGAAATCCAATAGCAAACATCTGTATTCTCCTACACAAAGCGAAACATTCGAAGTGCTGGGGCAGGGGACAGATAAAATGATACTAATTCATAGTGATTGATGAAAAGATATTCCGACAGATTAAATGTAAATTATACAATATAATGAGAGGAATGCCACTTTGTTTATTTTAAATGCATACCAGAATTCAAAATGATGCTAACAAACGTTGTGTAGTAGAGGCACCAATGTAAGGAATTACTCCCGATATGTATATAGAATACAAGCTCAGCTTACATTGCTGATGCCTCAATAAATCCCTATAAAGCACTTAGACACTGTCTAGTCAGTTCAGGCTTCTATAACAAAAATACCACAGACTGCTGGCATCCAAGATCATGGTGCTGGCAGGTTCAGGTGAGGGGATGAAAATGGCCATCTTCTTATATCCTCACGTCGCAGAGACAGAGAGAGAAAAAGGAAGCAAGCTCTCTCGTATCTTTTACTTTTATTTTTTCATCTTTTTATTTTTTAGATATAGGATCTTGCTACATTGCCCAGGCTGAAGTGCAGTGGCTGTTCAGAGTCACGATCGTAGTGCACAACAGCCATCATGTCTCTTAAATGCACTAATCCCATTCATGAGGGCTCTGCCCTCATACCTAATTATCTCCTAAAGACCCATCTCCAAATACCATCACATTGGGGATTTCAACATATGAATTTGGAAGATGAAGGACACAAACATTCAACACATTGCAGGAACATGTTTCCTTTAAGAAAGTAAATCTTTTATGTTTATACTACCAGTTTGATTGATTGGGACTTTTTTTCGTGGATTCCTTTCTTCAGCAGATAGTGATTGGTCACCTTTGGTGGACTGCTGTACTGGGCACTTGGTAGCTAAAAAGCAAGCTAAGCCATGTCCTATTCAAGGTGATGAATACTCCTGCTCTCTGACAACAGTTTTAACAAGATTTTAATTGGAATTTGGACTCATTCCACTTAGTCTGAAAAACAAGCTGCCAAACACAAGGCAATCTCCTTTGCACTGTGGTCTTCAGAAATTCTTTAACTCCTGGTCCTCATGCTTAGCATAATTTGGGGATAGCCTTTACTTAAAAGAAAAACCATCCTGTGAGCTGGGTGGCCTATGAAAAGAGAAGGTCCCCAGAGGACAATGGGGCCATGGAATCATCATTGATGACATCACTGCATGGACGTGTGTTTTTCCCAGCGAATCATTTACTCCATTAAAAAATTCATAACAAACTTCATTTCCTCTTTCCTATCATACAGGGCGTTGAAAGGATTACATGGTATCTTTTTTATAAACAAGTACTATGCTAGAAAGCAAAGAAGGCAAAACAAATACAGCAATAAATAGAAAGGGAATATAGGCTTCCAGGAAAATGTAGGCGTCTTATAAATGACTATGACTGAAATGCTCTCATGAAAACATGCCTGTGCTTATCTTGTACACAACAAATAAACCACAGAAGCGCTCCCATATCATCTCAAAAATGAAGAAGGCTCCTTCTGGAACTTCAAGTTCATTGAAATGTATGGTAAGAATTCTTTGACATATCCCAGAATCTGAAACTGAAGGACACATCCTAGTCACATCTCAAGCTTCGCAGTTTTGTCCTCTGGGTCTGAGATGGATGGCCACAGAAAGGAATTTATGAAGGTGCCACAGATTACCTACTCCAAAGTGTGTAGGATGGTTTAAGGGGGCAGAAAAGGAGATTAGAATCTGAGAGAAGCATGCCATTGATGTGTTATATACAGAGTAACAGTCAGAAGAGGGTTAAACAGAAGAGAATTAAAGGGAGGGAAAGCATTTTTTTAATTGACCAAATAAGAGAAGACACTCGTGAAATACATATATTGCACTTGAGTACTTCTCGAGGCAATGCCCACAATAGTCCTTTAATGCAGATGGAACTCATGTTATTTCCTAAGCATTCCAGATTTTTTTAATCTGATGTTTCAAGTGGAGGTTACATGATTTTCTTAAAGCCACGTAACTAGAAAGTGGCACAGCTAGCTCTCAAACCCAAATCTACTGCCACAGCTGGCAGAAGACCAAAGCAGGCTTCTGGTTCTGGTGTCCTCCCAGATTGGTTGTTCATCATTTGCTGTTTCCCTCCCTCACCATGTCACTCTGCTCTTCCCATCTTTGGCTCCCACTCAGGAACCCCTCCAGCCTGCTGCCCCTGAACTCAGACTCCCCATACTCTGAATGGCTGTTTTCACACGACTCTTAGCAAGGCCATTGAAAAATCGTCCTGATAAACTCTGATGAAGTAATCCTGCCAGAGCATCTTGGTAGGGACTTTGAATTCTAACAAGCATCTTGAGAAAACATTACCTGAAAAAAGAAAAACACTGTAATGAAGGAATTCGAAGTATCACTAACTAAAAAGCAGAGGAGTTACTTGAAAAGGAATAAATCCTATTCAACATCTTTCTACTCTGGCAACCAGAAAAAGCTAGGCCTTAGCACATCTATCCATTTATTTTTATAGATTTAAAAAATAATTATATCTGACAAATATAAAACCAAAAATCAAGTATGATTATATTTATATTCATTTTAGAAATACTTATGAACTGGAAACTACAGATACTATGTACAGTCTGTAAATTACAATCACTTTGGAAAAGTTTAGCATCTTACTATCAAGTTAAATACATACTATATAACCCAGAAATTCCAACCTTATATATTTACCCAAGATAAATGAAAATATATGCATATATAAAGACCTATATGTGGAGTCAGGTGTGTTGGCTCACGCCTATAATCCCAGAACTTTGGGAGGCCAAGGCATGAAGATAGCTTGAGGCCAGGAGTCAGAGACTCCTGGGCAATGTAGCAAAACCCTGTCTCAAAAAAATTAAAAAAAAAAAAAAGAGTAGATTGGCATGGTGGTATGAGCCTGTAATCTAAGCTCTTCAGGAGGCTGAGGTGGAAGGATCACTTGGGTCCAGGAGTTAGAGGATGCAGTGAGCTATGATCATGCCACTGCACTCTAGCCTGGGGGACAGAACAAGATCCTGTCTCTAAAAACATAAATAAATAATAAAGACCTGTATGTGAATGTTTATAGCAGCATTATCCATAGTAGCCACAAACTAAAAACAACTCTAATGTCCACCAAATGGATGAACACATTGAGACCATGCAAACGCTGGGTACTACCTAGACATGAACAGGAATATGAAAAGGAATAAGCTACTGATATGTGCAACATGGATGGGTTTCAAACACATTATGCCATGTGAAAAAGTCAGACACAAAGGAATGCATGCTACAGACGATTTCATTTATGACAGCATAGCACTGGCAAAACTATAAAGAAAGAAATCAGCGCAGTGATTTTTAGGGGCTGGAGATGGGGTAGGAGATTGACTGCAAAGGAACAAATGCAACTGTTGGCACTGATGAAAATGTTCCATATGATAAACGTGGCATAGATACAGGACTATATACATTTGTCAAGTCATTAAATTGTACAATTTAAAAGGGCTAGTTTTATTGTATATGAATTGTCCCTCAGAAATGTAACTTTAAAAGTGTATTAAGGAAAAAAGTTCGAGATTTTTTGAATCTCAGTTCTGAGAAAAAATGTTTAAAAAAGAAAAAGAGGAATTTATTGCCTATTTGCTGTAAAACAGACACTCTAGGAATATAAAAATGAGGGACATAATTCATGACTTCAAGGAGTTTATAATCCAGGGGAGAAGACAGCGGAGCAAACAAAGCCACAATCTTGAGTAGTAAGTGCATGTAGAGGTATACCCAGTAGGCTGTGGGCACACAGTGGGATATCTAAGTCAGATTTCTGAAACTGACAGACTCCCGAAATGAAGGTGCTTCAGCTGAGCCATGGTTCCGTAGGAGTCAGTTAGCCAGATAAGAGAAGGACATCCTTAGCTAAGGAAGTAAAAATTACAACAACAGATATAGAGATAGAATTCATGGATCAGCTCTAGTTTTGAAATTTGCCAAAATGAATAATGTAATGAATTTAAATGAGAAAATATACACAACATGACACAAATTACATTCTATGGCAGTGAGACATATTAAAGTATGAGTTCTTCTTTCCACAGAAGTGGCTGATGAGCTTCAGAATCCTGAAAAGCAAGTTTATAAATGAACAGGACTATTACATATTAAGAATAAGCATTTCTTGCTTTAGCATGATGACCTATTCTTCAATGACTCAAGGATGAACGCAGACTTCACTGATCTGTTGCATTTCTAATATCTACTACTTCGCTACTTCACGTCCTGTTTACTTCAATTTGTTGATTACATGGCTTAACTCAAACTTTCTTCTCTCTATTGTTTTCCATGTTTCAAAAAAAAAAAGCACACAAAAGCCTAAAAATTTGGTTGTCTGCCATGTTGTATGTATCATCCTGGCACATACAGAAATCATTGAGCAGGATATGTTACTTCCTGGTACAAAAGTCCATTCCCAAAGAGACAACAAAAGCAGTAGGTCTCTTATTGCTCAGAATACTGGGGTAATGGAGATAATGCATTTTCTAGTAAAACATGAACCTAGAATTTAATTGTCAAAATTTCCCCCTGATTTGAAGCTGATTCTTTTTTAAAAAACAATAAATAAATAACTTTTGTTTATTTAAAGACAGGATCTCACTCTGTTGTCCAGACTGGAGTGCAGTAGCAGGCTGATAGCTCACTGCAGCCTCAAACTCTTCAGCTCAAAGGATCTTCCCACCTCAGCCTGAAGAGTAGCTGGGGCTATAGACATAAGCACCATAGCTAGTTCATTTTTTTTTTTTTTTTACTTTTTTAAAACAGGGTCTCGCTGTGTCACCCAGGCTGGTCTTGAACTTCTGGCCTCAAGCAATCCTCCCAGCTAGGCCTCCCAAATTGCTGGGATTACAAGTATGTGCCCCTGCCACCGACTATTTTTTTACTCAGTACTCCGAGTCAACAAAATTTACAAAGCACTAAGGACAGCACCTGACACTGAGTGTTAGATAAAAAATTTGCTGTAAATGTCAGGATCTGTTTGTAATGAATGCATAGAATCTTATATCTGCAAAGGATATAATTCAATCTAATCTTCTCCCCCAACCTCCACCTCCCCCACACAGATAATCATTTATAGTACTGGTAACGTAGTGGGGAAAAAAGGTGAATTTTATAGAACAGTGCTATACGAAAGCAAATAGCATTTAATAAAATGTTTACAAAATAAGAAAATATTTTTGTGGGTGTGTGTTTTCTTTTAAAAATAGTATTTATTCCACTAAATTCTATTTTCTTAGGCCTTAAAGTTTCTATGGCAAATAGCTTGTCAATATGCTTAGTTAGTTCTGCCTCTAAATACTGCAACATTTTATGTACATTTTTTTCTCATTTGCCGAGATAAAAATTGGTGTTCATATAAATGATAGTTCCCAAGCTTTCCAAAGAGGAAGTTCTATTTTATATGCTTATTTGTCTAATCTTTAATCAATTTATTTTAATCAGGCAAGTTTTCTAACAAATTGCCTGCATTCTTGGTAACAAAATTACACGTGCCTTTTCCAGTTTTCAACAGCGGCCATTTCAAATCCACACATCAGTATGTAAAAGGCAACTGGCTTTCTTTTATAAAATCAATCTTATTTCCAAGAATGTCACTGAAAACTGAGCAAGAAAACACTAAAAATAATCTGCTTTCTGTATAGCTTTTAATGTGAAATACAGTTTAAGAAATACCATCGTGTTGTAGATACTAGTGTTCTATTTTGGTAGATATTTCCTGATGGCTAATATTGTAAGGCAGACCTGAGAAAACCCAGATAAGATTGTTGATCTATTCTTTTTATTTTATTAGAAAGTATTCTGGGTAATTTCCATAGTATCAAAATGATTCCCAGTAAAAGATGAATAACTACATATTTCCATTAACTGAAATGTAATAATAAATAAACACTAACAATGATATTTCCAGTGGGTTTTCTTTTTTAGGAAATTAAATAGAAAACAGCATTGCAGTTTACTTAGGGACAAACTGTTTTGAGAACTGAATTTAGAATGAGGCCAAAAGACTTATCAACTCATGAATTATTACACAAAGGGAACAAATTTGCCTCCAAACAACCTTAAAAATAGTTGATCCAACAGACTGTGAATAATACTCTTTAGGAAACTAGTTACTGTTTAGGGAACTCTGGGCAAAACTAAGATCTTTCAGGTGTTCCCTTATCCACTAATAAGGTTCAAGTGTTAACAGTGTTTCCAACGTCTTTGTCTCACAGTTATGAACATTAAAAAATCAATGACTCTCAAATTGTATTCTATCTCCTTCATGCAGATCCCATTATCACACAAGAAGGGCCCCCAAGATCTCCTTCTGTGAAAAATCCTTCTCTCGCTACAATCTCCACTTTTCCAAAACCCTTATTCTTTCCAAGATTACATTGAGAACTGTGGGCAAGTTTGGCAGCACAATAATGTAATGCCACTATAATCTTCAAACGTTTATCCAGCACATAACGCTGATGGAGTGCAATTAATTATCCACCAGCATTGTATGCTGAATAAATGTTTTAAAACGGTATACTCTTTCAAAAAAAAAAAAAATGGCACTGGATATAACATAGCATTTTAACTTATCTGGAAATGTCTCAAGTTACAGTTTTCTCATCCCCTCATGGGATGTAGCTTAAAATGTCATATACCTCATGTGTTAGTTTTCAAGGGCTGCCATAACAAAACTGCCAGAAACAACAGAAATTTACTTTCTCATAATTCTGGAGACTCGAAGCCCAACGGTGAGGTGTCAGTAGGTTTGGTTTCTTCTGGTGCCTCTCTCCTTGGCTTGCAGATGGCTCCTTTCTCACTCGCCCTCATATGGCCATCCCTCTGCAAGTGCACATGTCTGCTGTCTCTCTCTGTGTCCTAATTTTCTCTTGTTAATAAAACACCAGTCATATTGGAGTAGGGCCTAATGACCTAATGATTACATTTTAACATAATTACTTCTTTAAAGTCCTATCTCAAAATAGTCACATTCTAAGGTACTGGGAGTTAGGATTTTCCACATATGAATTTTGGAGGGATACAATTCAGCCCCTAACAGCTGGCCACCACAGAATATTAAACTTAGACAAGAGAAGACCTTGTTTCAACCTCTGATAGCTTTTGTAATCAAAACATAACTGTCCACCATGGCGTTTCATACTTCGTTTTTGGACTCTGAATCATTTTCTGCACAAGAAAATTTGCAACAACAGAAGAAACAAAAGCCAATTCATTTACTAATTAACATCTCCTTGCTAAAGTAGAGTCAGTGTCCTGAGAGGCCAAAACAAACAAAAAACCCAGCAAATTTGTCCCTGCTTTGAATTAAGGGCTACTTCTCTCTTGAGCTGTTTTTTGTGAACCAGATAAATTCATGGAAAATGCACTGACAGATTTAAAATTAAGAAAATTAACTTTAAAAATCACTTGTTCCTTAGAAACAGCATTATATCGAGTGTATCCACTGCATTTTGGACTACCAATAATAGGAGATTTTACTAACAGGGATTTAAACAATAAGGACGTTTATTAGATAACAACAGGCCCAGTGGCAGCAGATCCAAACTGGTTAATTCTGAAGGACAATGAAGATGGATCCAGTGGTTTCCCATTTCTCCCCTCTGTCATGTCAGGCATTGGTTTCTGTCACCTTCTGGTTAAAAGGTGGATGTCAGGCATCCCCTTCTCACACAAGTGCACCCAGAGACTGGAAAGGAAGCCTTTATCCTCTCAAATCTTTTGTTGTGTTTTGTTTTTTAATATCAAGGAGGAAAACTTCCCAAAGACCGCCCTGTAAGGGCGGTTCTTTCATGGCCCAGTTCTCTCCTAGGCCACTTCTGGTCAAGAGAAATGAAATTTATTCCGTTGCTTTTCACGCACATAGACAAGAACAACACATGCTGTAGAGAAGTGCTTTTTAACTAATTTCCTCACAAGGGCACCATCCACTTCCGCTGGAATGCACTCAATTTACATTTCACCAGAACTTTCATGAGAGAACCTCAGATTATCAGCATCATGCTTCCAGTGTATTCTGCAGTGTTTTCATGCCTTGTTCCAGTGATCTGTTGCTCCATAAAAAGTCAGTTCCAAACATAGCTTAAAGCAGTTAATCATTTATCTTTCTCATTGATCTTGGCTGAATGGACTCTGCTAGGCAGTTCTCACGTGGGGTCTCTATGCAGTTGCAGTCAGGCAGTGACTGGGGCTGGGGTCATCTTGAAGGCTTCTTCACTCACACGCCTGGCACCTCACCCAGGCTAGAAAGAGCCCAATAGCTGCAGGCTAGAACAGCTAGGGCTCCTTGAACTTGTCTCTTTCTGTCTAGGAGGTCTTTCCACATGCTGACTTCAGGGCAGGTGGACTTTTCACATGTTGACTGATGCTCCCTTAACAGGTGTACCATGAAAAACTGTCAGAAGCTGCCTGCCCTTGTCTAACCTAGCCTTGGAAGTCACACAGCATCACTTTTGCTACATTTATTCATCATGACAGCTACAAAACCACCCAGGTTCAAGAGAAGGGAACATAAACTCCACCTCTTGATAAGAGAAGTTTCAAAGAATTAGTCGACATTTTAATACCACCACATACTCCTTAGAGATTGCCCCCACTGTTAACTATTTAGCTGAATCACCTCTTAATTCACCTGTGACTCCACTGAACTTGCTTTCTATGGCCACCTGGACTTCCAGTCCCTCATCTCTCAGCGTTCTCCCTGTGGATAATTTTCACGTTCACTTCACAGATCTCCAGCGATGGACTGTTTGCAGACAGAGATCATGGTCTTCGTGAAAAGAGACCAGGACGTCTAGTTCATCCCTAGTTATTTCAATAAAGCCAAAATCAACGCTACTAAGACAAAGACTTTCAAAATTAATGTTTCCAACTAGTAAAGTTATAGACCTTATTTTCTCTCATACTTTTTGGTCTCCAAAGGAGAAGTAAAGCACAAAAATATCCAAATACCAATGTGGAAGGTTGTCTTACACCAATAAGGCCCAAGACTATCTGGCTACAGGTTTATCCATCCCTTGAAAGGACATGAGCAGAAAAGCAAAAAGCAGGAAGGCCAGTGCAGGAGGAATTTTTTCCTTGGCAGGCCATTCTGAGCCCACCTATACTCCTGCCCCTCTGAAGGTGAAGGATTGGTTTTATACTGCTTTGTCTACCTAGTAAAAACAATGACCAGCTTGGGCAACATAGAAAGACCTCATCTCAGCCGGGCACAGTGGCTTACACCTATAATCCTAGCACTTTGGGAGGCCGAGGCAGGCAGGCCACGAGGTCAAGAGTTTGAGCCCAGCCTGGCCAACATAGTGAAGTCCCATCTCTACTAAAAATACAAAAAAAAAAAAAAATTAGCTGGACATGGTGGCAGGTGCTGGTAACCCCAGCTACTTGGGAGATTGAGGCAAGGAGAATCATTTGAACCCAGGAGGCAGAGGTTGCAGCAGGCAACAGTGTGAGACTCTGTCTCAAAAACAAAAAAAAAGAAAAAAAAAAGATCTCATCTCTACATAAAATAAATTTAAAAATTACTTAAATATAAATACTAATTAAATATAAATAGTAGTTCCAGCTACTTAGGAGGCTAAAGTGGGAGGAATGCTTGAGCCTGGGAGGTTGGGGCTACCGTGAGCCGTGATTGCACCACTGCACTTCAACGTGGGTAACAGAGCGAGAACCTATCTCAAAACAAAACAAAAGACAAAAAACAGCAAACAAAACACAGTGAGCATCTGCAATCTTATCTCATTTGTTCTTGAATGTCTCTCTGCTTAGTATCAGTTAAGCATACTGATTTTTTTCTTGAATGAAAGATTGGACTGAGAGCCTGGAGATATGAGTATTCCTCAAGACAATTTCACAGAGAAAAATTAAAGAAAAATTCTTAGGGATGACTTAACCATTTAGAAAGAAAATGAAACATATTGTACACATATCAGAAGAAGGAAAGAAAAGGACTTCAATGTAGTTTAATCAAAGTGTAGTTTAATCAAAGTGTAGATTAAACAATGTAGTTTAATCAATGTAGTTTAATAAAATAATTCAGAATAAATATAATACACTATGTGTAAACAAATCATTCAAATCCTGAGTATCTTTGATTTTTAGCCTTAAGTTCTGTTAACATTATTTTGTTTGTCCGTTTGGTTTGTTTTGTTTTAAGCAGGAATGTTGAGAGAAACAGGAAGTTGTACTTTTGAGAATGCAAAGCACAAAATTTATAGCTACCTTGTTTCAATACAATAGGCCTGAGAAGTTATACTTACTAGCTACAAAATATAAGTAAAATCTATACTTATTCTGCATTTTGTCATCACAACATTGAGTTTCTGTCTAATTCTGTGACTAAGTTTAGATTTTTCCTCTAAACTTTATAAGTCTGTCTTACTAGCTTTAGGATTTCTATTTTTAATCTTAATGTTACAAATATTTGTTTTGGAAACCACATAGCTAACATACTTAATGGTGAAAAGTTGAAATCGTTTTTTATAAGATCAGGAACAAGACAAGGATACCAACTCTCACCACTTTTATTCAACATAGTACTGGTTACATGATCTTTTTTTTTTTTTTTTTTTTTTTGAGATGGAGTTTCACTCTTTTGCCTAGGCTAAATTGGCACGATCTTGGCTCACTGCAACCTGCACCCCCCGGGTTCAAGTGATTCTCATGCCTCAGCAGCTGGGATTATAGGCACCTGCCACCACGCCCGGCTAACTTTTGTATTTTTAGTAGAGAAGGGGTTTCACCATGTTGGCCAGGCTGGTCTCAAACTCCTGACCTCAGGTAATTCACCCACCTCAGCTTCCCAAAGTGCTGAGATTATAGTCGTGAGTCACCATGCCCAGCCATACATGATCTTATACTTAGGAAACCCTAAAGATTTCACGAAAAAAGACTATTAGAACTAATAAACTAATTCAGGAAAGTTGCAGACAACTAAATCAACATATAAAAATGAATCGCATTTCTGTATACTCACAATGAACTATGCAAAAAAGAAAACAGTAAAACAAACCCAGTTAGAATAGCTAAAAATAATAGTAATAAAATAATTCAGAATAAATTAAACCAAGAAGGTGAAAGATCTGTACACTGAAGACTATAAAACATTGATGAAAGAAATTGAAGAAGACACAAAGAAATGGAAAGATAGCTCATGCTCGTGGATTAGAAGAATTAGTATTGTAAACATGTTTATACTACCTAAAGCAATCTATACATTCAATGTAATCCCTATCAGAATTCCAATGACATTTTCCGCAGAGATAGAAAAAATAATCCTAAAATTCATATGGAACCACAAAAATCGCCAACAACCAAAGCAACCTTGAGCAAAAAGAACAAAGCTGGAGGCATCAACACTACCTGATTTTAAAATCTACTACAAAGCTAATACAATCAAAACAGCATGGTGCTAGCATAAAAACAGCCACATAGATCAACAGAACAGAATAGAGAGCCCAGAAGTAAATCCATGCATTTACAATCAGTTGATCTTCAACAAAGATGCCACGAACACATATTGTGGAAAGGACAACAGTTTATCCATCTGCACAAGAATAAAATTAAACCTTCATCTCATACCATATATGAAAATCAACTCAAAATGTATTAAAAACTTACACATTAAGACCTGAAACTATAAAACTACTAGAAGAAAGCATAAGGGGTCCCATGATAATTGGTCTGGGTAAAGATTTTTTGAATATGACCCCAAAAGCACAGACAATAAAAACAAAACTAGACAAATGGGATTACATCAAACTAAGAAGCATCTGCCCAGAAAGGGAAACAAACAATCAATAGAGTGAAGAGACCACTCATGTTATGGGAGAATATATTTGCAAGCCATACATCTGACAAGTTAATATCCAAAATATAGTAAGGAATTCAAACAACTCAATTAAAGAAAAATAACACAATTTAAAAATGGGCCAACGACACATTAGTGAAATATTTCACTTAGATAATTTCTATCCTACAACAGCAAATCCTGGAATTTTTTCTTAATTTCAGACACCACTACCTCCTCCAATATAATATATGGTACAATTATTTTCAGAATGTAATCATTCTATTAATAAGGGAAAGCATTTTTACATTTTGAACACATTTCTGAAATATTAACTTCCACTTTGGTGAATAGCAGTGGAAAAGGCCAGAATTTATGTTTTTCTGTAACATTCTTAAACTTACTAGTATTGGTAGAAGTAGTTAGATGAATTCAAGTCCCTTTGATTCCAGTCACAAGAATTCTCCTTAAATACTTCCTTGATTTTGTACAATATTCTTAGGTTGAATTTGTTAATTCATCCAATATTTATATTGATCTTAAATAAAATTTGTATGTGGCAAAATACTACTTGTTGATTTCACTTTCATTGATATTTCTATGGTCATTTCACAGTGTTTTCAAAATGTGACCTGTTGGATTTCTACTTTCATGAAGTTAATGTCATTTTCAACCTAAAAGTTGTCCTTCTAAATCCTTTTCTCTGGTATTTGAAAATAATGTGCATGTTTTGTTTACGTGCCATGAATGCTATCAATTTGTTTATCTGATTAAATTGTCAAACTTTCTAATAGTTATGTAACACTCAAAAAATAAAATGGGCAAAGGACCTGAATAAACATTTCTCAAAAGAAGACTTGGCTGGGCACAGTGGCTCACACCTATAATCCCAGCATTTTGAGAGGCCGAAGCAGGTGGATCACTTGAGCTCAGGAGTACAAAACCAGCCTGGACAACATGGTGAAATCCCATCTCTACAAAACATACAAAAATTAGCCAGACATAGTGGCATGTGCCTATATTCCCAGTTACTCGGGAGGCCAAGATGGGAGGATGGCTTGAGCCCAGGAGGCAGAGGTTGCAGTGAGCCAAGATCATGCCATTGCACTCCAACCTGGGCAAGAGAGTGAGAGCCTGTCTCAAAAACGAAAACAAAAAGTTCAAATCACTAATCATTAGGGAAACACAAATTAAGACCACAGTGAGATATCATCTCATACCTGCTAGAATGACTATTATAAAAAAGATGAAAAATAACTACTCTAGATGAGAATATGGAGAAAAAGAAAACCCCTACACGTTATTGATGGGAATGTAAATTAGTACAGCCATCACGGAAATCAACAGGAAGTTTCCTCAAAAAATTAAAAATAGAACTACTGTATGATCCAGCAATCCCACTATTAGGTATATATCCAGAGGAAACAAAGTCAATCAGCCAAAGAGATATCTACATGTGCATTGTAGCATTATTCACAATTGCCAAGATATGGAATCAACCTAAGTGTCCATCAACAGATGAATGGACAAAGAAAATGTGGCACGTACACATAATGGAACACTAATTAGCCTTTGAAAAGAAGGAAATTCTATCATTTGCGACAACATGGGTGAATCTGGAGGACATTATATTAAGTGAAATAAGATGGGCACAGAAAGAAAAATACCACACGATCTCACTTTTATGTGGAGTGTTAAAAAGTCAAACTCATAGGAGCAGAGAGTAAAATGGTGGTTAACAAAAGCTGGGGTTTAGGAGAGCAGGTCGATGTTGGTCAAAGGACACAAAATTTCAATTAGACAGCAATAAGTTCAAGATATCTATTGTACATCATAGTGACTATAGTTAATAATAATATATTGTATATTTGAAAATTACTAAGAGAGCAGATTTTAAGTGTTCTCACTTAGGACCAGTTGAAAAATAAGTATATGAGGCAACACATGTTATGTAGTTTTATTTAGCCCTTCCACAAGGTGTGTGTGTGTGTGTTTAGGTGTGTGTGTGTGTGTTTAGGTGTGTGTGTGTGTGTGTGTATATATATATGTATATATTTGTATATATATGTATATATTTGTATATATATAATTTATATGTATATATTTATATTTATATATAATTTGTGGTATATAAATATATATAAATAATTTATATATTTATATTTATATATACCTTGTGGTCTATAAATACAAATAAATATATTTATATATACCTTGTGGTACATAAATATAAATATATATTTTATATAAATGTATATTATTTTATATAAAAATATATAAATATGTATTTATTTATAAATATATATTTTAATTATAGATAAATTTATACATATTTATATATTATACTTAAATTTAAATTTATATATAAATATGTATATATTATATTTAAATTTAAATTTCTATATAAATATATTTATATATTTATTTATATATAAATAAAATATATATTTATTTATATTTATACACCACAAGGTATATATAAATATAAATAGACATATTTATTTATTTATATATTTATATATATACACCTAGTGGGAGTTATATAATAAAACATCATGTTGTACACCATAAATAGACGCAGTTTTTACTTGTCAATTTAAAAATATTCAAAAATTGCATTATTATAAAAGTATTTCCAAACATTAAGAACTCAGTATGTATTCAGAGGATTCTCATAAAATATTCATGTCTTCAACAGATATTGTGTAGTAGACTAAGGAATTATAAGACAGCCCTTATACTTCAAAGAACTTAAAATTGAATGGGAGAAATAATGAATGCAAAGCATGCTTACTATTACTTGTATGTGTCAGCAGTGTTATCGGAGTTCAGAGAAGCAAATGACTTCTGACTGGCAAGTGCTTGATATTTTAAATTTAGATTTACTGAAATACTATGTAATTCCACGGTAACAGAAGGAATGTTAAGTTTTCTTTTCCTCCCTATCCAATACTTCCCCCTAGTGGCGCCATGGCTCCTTTACAATACAGCCCAATTCCCCAGCCGGTAAGAGAAAGTGGGGTGGGAACTTTCACTCCATCAACAAATCACTATCAAATCTGAACTGATTTGTGAACATTAGTTTTGAGTTGAGCCATTTCAAATGAAACTCTTGTTTCTCTTAGAGAGAACTGTTGTCCTCAGTCAGAAAATTGTCCTACCATAAAAGTATCATGTTACAGGGCACAGCCTTTTATCATAAGATGCACTGGAAAACAAGCAGTAATCCCTGAAAAACAAGATATCAAAAGAAAAAATAGACCTTCCGTTACTTTCATGAAAAAGCCAGTTTCCCTGTTCCCAGGCAAAAGCTGAGGCTCTAGAATCCCGTGAAAGTTTGTCAATGCGACAGGCATATCTTTGAATACTTTTGTTCGACTAACAAAAGAAAAATGTGGATTGTTCTCTAAGTATGTGTTGAGGCATTGTGTGCCTAAAAATGCTTTCTTCTTTCTGTGGCACATGCGAGTTTTATTAGAGAGGTGCTAATAAAAGCCCAAAGCTGAAACAGTCATCTTTACCGGAAACTTTGCAATACAGCTGTCTTTCAGTATGTGCAGAGGATTGGTTCCAGGACCCTCAGGGATATCAAAATCTGCAGATGCTCAAGTCCTGTAGTTGGCCCTGTGGAACCCATGGCTACGAAAAGCAGGCGTCATATCTTCGGGTTCTTCATTCCTCAAATACTGCATTTTAAAACAGGGATTGTTTGAATCCGTGGATGCTGAACCTGCAGATAGGGAGAACTGGCTGTACTGTGGCCTCCAGAATTGCTGCTTCAGGGCCTTGCTGAGGAAGCATGGCTCAGTATGTAACTCCCGAAGAGCAGGGACATTTTCTGTCTAGTTCATGGGTGTACATTCCAGGGCCTAGAACCTTGCCAGGTTCAGAGTAGACTTTTCAATATTTGTTGACTGAATACATGAAGGAAAACTACACATTTCTCCATACAAACCAGCTCTGGCCCAGGACCCAAGGAAGGGTAGCTTTGGGAGCATGTGAAGACAGAGTTTGGGGCAGAGCAGCACCTGGATGGGTTGACTTTTTCTCCTGGAGTGGACAAGAAGAGGTGGGCAGGGATATGGAAAATCATGTTCCTGGGCATGTGATGTGTCAATGACTCAAAAAAAAAATTAACTTTAAAGGGTAGCAGTGTTCCTGAATGGACAGGTGGGGGCTCAGAATAATGGTTATTTAGGAACTAGTGTAGATGTAACCTCAGCTGACTCCCAAGCTGGCGTGGCTTCAGCATCACACAGAATTAATCGCCTCATGTCTCCTGAACAGTGCCTTTTCAGTTCTACCATTCCCATATTCTTACATTCAAGTGTCTTGGAGGTTGTGTTCCTTTATAAGGAAAATGCTGCAACTGTAAATTATAACTGCAATCCCTAGATCATCTCCACTATCTTCTTTCCTGTTTTCCTCTGGTTATAGAAGGCAGAAATCTAAGAATAATGTAGCCTATCCTCTTTACAGATTAACCCATTTTCCTATTAATTTTCTATTCATTTTGCTTTCTTTGTGGCAGTTATTCTGCGTCTCACACAAAACATAACTTATAAGACATTAGGTTACCTTTAATATCCTTACTAGCACATCCTGCCACCCTTACTTTCTTTCTTTTTTTTTTTTTTTTTTTTTTCTTTGTGTTGGAGTCTCGCTGTGTCGCCCAGGCTGGAGTGCAGTGGCCGGATCTCAGCTCACTGCAAGCTCCGCCTCCCGGGTTTACGCCATTCTCCTGCCTCAGCCTCCCGAGTAGCTGGGACTACAGGCACCCGCCACCTCGCTCGGCTAGTTTTTTGTATTTTTTGGTAGAGACGGGGTTTCACCATGTTAGCCAGGATGGTCTCAATCTGCTGACCTCGTGATCCGCCCGTCTCGGCCTCCCAAAGTGCTGGGATTACAGGCTTGAGCCACCGCGCCCAGCCGCCACCCTTACTTTCATCCAAGCTGACAACTCACTTTGCTCAATAGTCTGAAATCTTGCTTAGTTTATTGTAATAGCCTCCTCATTATCCATTTTATCTCCACTCTGGTCCCTCTTATATATTACTGCCTAAATCTTCTGAATTTCTATAATCATATTTTCTCCTACCCCCAATAGTGCCCCAGCAAAAAATCAAGAAATGGGCTGGGCACGGTGGCTCATGCCTGTAATTTCAGCACTTTGGGAGGCCGAGGAGGGTGGATTGCCTGAGGTCAGGAGTTCGAGGCCAGCCTGGCCAACATGGTGAAACCCCCATCTCTACTAAAAATACAAAAATTAACTAGGTGTGGTGGCATGTGCCTGTAATCTCAGCTACTTGGGAGGCTGAGGCAGAAGAATTGCTTGAACTTGGGAGGCAAAGGTTGCCATGAGTCGAGACTGTGCCACTGTACTCCAGCTGTACCTGTACAACAGAACAAGATTCTGTCTCAAGAAAATTAAAAATAAATAAAAAATAAAGAGGTTTAATCTGTAAGAAAATCTTCAGAGCATTAGCTCCTTAAATAAAAGCCACCAATTGACAAGAAGTGAGCCCTAAACAAACCACCAACAATGTTACCCTTCATTTGGTAGATCCCAGACAGTCAGAGCCCTTCCTTGAAATTTTTGAACTTGGAATAAAAAACAGCCCTTATTTTCTGTCAGGTGTGTCCCACTGAAATTCACATGTTGAATCCCTAACTCCCAATGTGACCATATTTGGAGATAGCACATATAGGGAGGTAATAAATGTTAAATGAGGTCATAAGCATGATAGTATTGGTGTCCTTACAAAGAGAGGAAGATACCCCACAGCTTGTTCACTCTCCACACGTCACAAGAAAAGGCCATGTGAGAAGGTCGCCCTATCTGCAAGCCAGAAAGAGAGCCCTCACTAGGAACCAAATGAGCCGGCACCTTGATCTGGGACTCCTAAGGGTCCAGAACTGTGAGAAACTAAATTTCTACTGTTAGCACCATCTGGTCTGTGGTATACTGTTATAGCAGCCCAAACCATCTAATATAGGTGGTTAAGCAGGGAAGCATGTCATCAGAGGATACATTTCTGCCATGCTCAACAAGGGAATTTCAAAGGATGAGCCACGACAAGAGATGGAGAGAGTCCCAAAAACACTCCTGTGCTCCAGTTATTTATATACAGGACAAAGAGCTGAACACTATCAGAAGTATTCTTCTTTCTTTTGTATCTACTATATGTATGAATGAGTTTTATAATCAGAAAGTTTTTAAAATAATAATATATGAATGGTGTTCTTTATTAAGTGTTCTATATAACTCCACTTCTTTTTCTCAGCCTACTTTATAATCACCTAAAACAAACAAAAAAAAATTCTACCAACTAAAAGGCTTGATTTGGAAACAAATTATCAAACTTTATGATTTAAGCTAGGCTGCTATAGCTTTGGGAAATGAACATAGGGACTCTTTCAAGTCTTGAGAAACTCATGTTTGAAATTACTTCTTGAGAAATGCATCTCTTTGTTTTGTTTTGTTTGCTTTTGTCTTTCAATTCTGTAAAGGGATTCTGTCTGTTGCTTTTTTCCAGACTTTTTTTGATAAATATGGACAGAGGTGAACAAAAAAGAGACTCCAGGCTCCACCCTTGACTAGGACTTCCTGGTCAGTTCCTTTGTTGTATGGTCCAACTAAAGTGGAAAGAAAACTTTTTGAAATCATTTTAACGATCATTAGGATAGAATTAAGATGGGGAAATGATCAACTGTTTTGGTCACAAAGATATGTCTTTGTGACCAAAACAGTCAAGATGGTTCACTGCATACTGATTTCCCAAAGCAGGTACTATTTTAGGAAAAAGCACTGTAGGGAGAGCATCCAAATGTTAATGGTCATAGGCTGTTCTAGTTAAGTGCATTCACTGGGGTAAAATGGACTGGAAAGAGAAAAAACAAGGCCAATCAAGGATACCAGCTTTTAGCCACCGAAATAATGCTAGAGAATATTTTTAGCAGCTCCCAGAGGGAAGATGATGGCCTCCTCCAAGAGCTCAATAAAGATCTGGCATAATTTCAGAATTCAAGAAATAGCTCATCTTACATTATACTAATGGAACATTGATAATTAGAAATCAACACTCAAATCCAAATTTACATACATACATACATGCATATATTCTGGCACTAAGTCTGCAATATCTAATGTTATGTATTTCCCTTCCTTTAACTGACTTCCTGTATGCCTTAAAATTACCGTTTCTATCGTTTCTTTTTTTTTTTTTTTTTTTTTTTGAGAGAAAGAGAGTCTCATTATGTTGCCCAGGCTGGATTCCAACTACTGGGCTCGAGCCATTCTCCCTTCTCCCGCTTCCAAGTAGCTGGGATTACAGGCACGTGCCACCGTGCCTGGCTTACAATTACCATTTCAGTAGGCAGTTTTCTAGTTTCCAAGCAATGTAATTGTGAACATTTAATCCTTTTTTCCCTCCAGTATATTATACTGAGATTAAAATGTAGAAAATGTCTTAGGTTTTTATTGGTTTTCCTCATTAATAAGATGAGTCTTTCAATGTATCCTTGACTTGTAGAAGCTGGTGGGGTTTTTTTTGTTTTGTTTTTTGTTTTTTTTTCAGATAGTAAATAGCAGCTGTAAAACTGTAATTTCAATAGAAATAGGCAACTGGAGTAGATACAAAGCCAGACTCACAGGAGTCTGAGAGAAGAGCAAAATTTAAAAATTGCCAATTCTTATGATGCTAATTCATCAAACATAACCATGAATATAACAATATTCAAAAGGAATAAAGTTTGTGGGGAAAGCAACAAGTAAAATTATCCTAAGTATTTTTTTTTTTCTTTTTTCTGCATTTAGGAAGTAACATGGTACAAAACAGATAAACAACAGGCTTCAGAATAAGACATATCTAGGTTTGAGTTCTAGTTCAAATGTAATTGTGTATTTGATCTCTGTATGTTCTCAGCTTCCAGTTCTTACTAATAATAGTAACGATAACTGCCTGAGATAGATTGTCTACATTAATTTATATTTGGGATTCTTGCTAAATCAATATTATGGTTATGAGATCGTGTTGCATATTATGAAACCAGAAAACAAATCTATCTAGACCCTGTGTGTAGTGGCATGACCATTTGTTGTGTTAATTACTGTGGAAGAGAGAACAACTGCTACTTTCTCCAGCTCCCTATGCTCCACAACACTTGTCCTCTTTCTGCAATTCATCTCTGCAAAGCAGTTTCCTCTTCCCATTCCTTGGAATGCTTTTCTTCTCACTATTAGCTGGCTCCTTCTTTTCTTCTGGTCTCAGTTCAAATGTAACTTTACTCAGCCCTTTTCTAGCTTCCACTGCACTATTCCTCCTAATAGACTAACCTGTTGATCTGCAGTTCCCACTGTAGGGCAGTATCAGGCTTATGAATTATTTGTTTTCTATCTCCAGCGACTAGAATGTAAGCCCCATGAAGGAGTTTGCTCATCTATTTCACAGCTGTATTCTCTGAGCCTACCACAGTGCTTTATACAAAGTAGACTCTCATACTCAATAAGAAATTGTGGGATGGATGGATGAGGAAAGGTAAGGTTTAAGTGAATGATAAAGATCCTCCTCTGCTCATAATTTGAACACTTTCCATCATTTTCATGGCTAACAGCTGCTCTTAGCCTTCATCACCTCTCATCTAAGTTGCTGCAGTAAGCATCTTAAAGGATCTGCCTGTTTCTGCTACTGCCCCCTATGGTCTGTTTTATCACAACAACCAGGCTAGTTCTCTTTAAAACATGTAAGTCTACTCTTCATTGAGAAACTCTAGGAGGGCTCTCCATGTCACTCAAAAGCCAAAGTCCTTAAAATAACCTACAAGGCCCTACTTGATGTGGCCCACACTCTACTAACTTCCTCTCCCTCTCCCACTGAGTGGTATCTACTCTTGCCTTTCTGTTCTTTGAACATGCCAGGCACCTTAGGACATTTGCTCTAAGCTGTTTCCTTTTCCTAGAGTGCCTTTTGCCCATATACAGTTGGCCCACCATATCCATGGGTTCCGCATCTGTGGATTCAACCAACAGCTTGAAAATATTTGGCAAAAAATAAACGGCTGAATCTGTATTGAACACATACACACTTTCTTATTGGTCCTTATCCCCAAAACAATTCAGTATATTTACATAGCATTTATCCTGCATCAGGTATTATAACAAACCTAGGATATTTAAAATATACAGGAGGATGTGCATAGGTTATATGCAAACACTACACCATTTTATATAAAAGGCTTAGGCATTCACAAATTTTCATATCCGTGGGAGGTCCCAGAACCAATTTCTAACACAGAGGGATGACTGTTTCTGACCAGTTCACTTTCGGATGTCTCAAAATAATCTGACCTTCCTGTTGAAGCCTACCCTAACTTTAATACTGCAACCAACCATCCACACCCATGTCAGTTCTCCCCTTTGGTCTTTTTCCATAGAACTTATCTTTTAACCAACAGTGCAATTTATTTTTAAACTGTCTTTCCTACCACCCCTTTCTACAACATAAACTCCATGAGAGGAGGAATCTGCCTTTGTTCACCAATGATTCCTAGGCACCTAAAACCGTAAACGGTAGTACACAGTAGGCACTCTGTATCTTTTTTTTTGAAACGCGGTCTCGGTATATCACCCAGGTTGGAGTGCAGGGGCGCAATCTCGGCTCACTGCAAGCTCCGCTTCCCGGGTTCATGCCATTCTCCTGCCTCAGCCTCCTAACTAGCTGGGACTACAGGCGCCCGCCACTGTACCTGGCTAATTTTTAGTAGAGACGGGGTTTCACCGTGTTAGCCAGGATGGTCTCGATCTCCTGACCTCGTGATCCACCCGCCTCGACCTCCCAGAGTTCTGAGATTACAGGCGTGAGCCACCGATCTCCATATATATAGAAGAAAAGTCCTGAAGTGGTTCACAAGATGCTACTCTCCACATGGATGCACACCAGGATCCAGGAAAAGGGAGTCCCAAACTTGAAGTCTATGAAATTTCCAATTCCATGCATAGTTCTCTCAAAGCAGGAAGGGTTCTGCAAACCCTGAAGCAAACTGCCTAGACCAGCATTGTAATTCTTTTTATGATTCTTACACTCTCTGTATTTATCTGCATTTTGTGTTCCCTACGTAAACCTTTTTGAACCATTCCTATTATGAGAAGCCAATAATGGCTACCATTTATTAAGCACCTAACTACTGTTTAGGGTAAATAAGAGTTTTGGGTCCATTAGATGGTATGATAGCTGGGGAGCCCAGTAACTATCCTGCTTTGGTTGGTTCCTGATGACAGAAACCTACCTGAACCCACTCTGAGTGTAGAAAAAACAAATACTGAAATATTTTACAAAATCATTCTACTAAAGCCTAATTCTAAGCTGTGGGATATATCCAGTATTTAAGCATACTCTCACATAGCTGAGAGAGAAAAAAAGAAAAAAGAAAGAAATGTAGACCCCAGGAGCCAAAGATAACATGCTTCCACTATTCCCAGGTTCTAGCATATTCCAAGATATACTGGAGTAGGTAGGGGGGAAAAGCAATATGCATTCAAATGTTAAGTTGAGGCAGAAATTGAGACTCTAATTTTGGGCTGTTAAAAGTAAAATTTCACTAAAATAATATCACAATAATGTTGCTTTATACAAGTTTTGTGGCAAAAGAATCATTTCGTTGATCCTTACCTAAGATTTACAAGGCTGACCAAAAGTTGAAATTATTGGCATAAAAATGATAAAATCAGACAAAGCATGGTAAAGACTGCTTTATTTGCGGCAGTTACTACAAGTCAATAAATATTGATCCCCAGAGAAGAGCTCGGTTATCAGATTACTGGTCCATAGAGAGCGGAATGAAACTGAACCAAGTGATTGCTGGGATGATTGAAGTCACTCCTGCTTCTTGGGAAATGCAGCCACAGCCAGCTGATACATGGCATATGCTGTTCCTAAAAATACAAACCAAAAAAGAACCTAACCAGAAATTCTGAGATCTAAGCGTATAAATTTAATATTCCAGTTTAAAAGTTGTAAGTTTGCATTAAGACTACCTTAATTAGAACACAAAAAAGTATTTTGATAGGTGTTGGCAAAATTTTAAATAAATATATGTAAAATATATTTAATGTAGTTTTAACAAAGTATGGCACAATAATATGTTTGTCAACATAAAATGCAAAAATTTTTAAAAATAAGATTAAGCACATATACAAACGTTATTTCCATATTAACCCAAAATTGCCTGAGAAATGCTAAGGATGATTAAGGATGATTCAAATTCCAAAGAAAAAAATGACTTCAAAATATGCAAGCCTTCCCTAAAGTGAATGTAAAAAAAGGAAGAGTGATATAATTTTAAAGTAATCAAATGTAATGTAAAAAATGGCTGATAACTGGAATTTCATTTTAAAAACTATTTACCAGAATGTCTAAGAAATGGTCACATTGGCCAAAAGGAATTTAGGACTTTATCTTTTTTTTTTTTTGAGGCAGAGTCTCCCTCTGTTGCCTAGGCTGGAGTGCAGCGGCACAATCTCAGCTCACTGCAACCTCTGCCTACCGGTTAAAGCAATCTTCCTGCCTCAGCTTCACGAGTAGCTGGGATTACTAGTGTGTGCCACCACACCCAGGTCATTTTTGTGTTTTTAGTAGAGACAGGGCTTCACCATGTGGGCCTGGCTAGTCTTGAACTCCTGACCTCAGGTGATCTGCCAGCCTCAGCCTCCCAAAGTGCTGGGATTACAGGCGTGAGCCACCACACCCGGCCTATAATACCTTTTATAATAAACTGGTAAATGTGTTCCCCCAGTGAGGGGATTGTGGGAACCCCAACTTAAAGTCAGTCAGTAAGAAGTTCCAGAGACCCAAACTTGTAACTGGTGGGAAGGAGGAAACAGTCTTCTGCCATCACCCTGTGGAATCTGATGCTATCTCACAGTAGAGAGCGTGGAAACTGAATTGGAGGACACCTAGCTGGTGTCCATTACATGGCGTGTAGGGAAAAACCCCCACACATTTGGCAACAGAGGTCTTCCATGTTGATTGCTGTGATGTGAGAGCAGAGTTTCCCAAACAGGTAATTAACATAGTTTCCTCATCTTTAAAATGAAGACATATTACAGACTTCATGCAAGATTTACAGAAATCCAAGTATGTGGCATTCCTATGAATATTATGGGTACAAAATAATCACTCAAATATAGATTCCCTTCTCTTTACCTTCCAGTAAAAGTATTGTTCCATCCAAATTTTGTTTGTCATAAATATATCTGTACAGAGTTTAGATGCAAAGTGTGCTTTTATTTTGCATCACAGTCAAAATGTTTTAAAGCCCTTGCTATAAGAGGTGGGATATAATGGATGTTTTTGACTGAACTATAGCCTTCACTACCATCAATGGTACTCAGAAAGCCAACTCTATCACAAGATAATCATCAAATCTTATTGGTGTTATTTTTTTATTAAGGCCAGGTGCAGTGGCTCATGCCTGTAATCCCAGCACTTTGGGAGGCCGTAGAGGGCAGATCACCTGAGGTCGCGAGTTCCAGACCAACCTGACCAACATGGAGAAACTCCATCTCTACTAAAACCACAAAATTAGCCAGGCGGGGTGGCGCATGCCTGTAATCCCAGCTACTCGGGAGGCTGAGGCAGGAGAATCGCTTGAACTTGGGAAGGAGAGGTCGCAGTGAGCTGAGATCACACCATTGCAATCCAGCCTGGGTAACAAGAGCAAAACTCCGTTTCCAAAATAAGACATCAAAATGCTCTTATACAGTATGTATCAGTCATCCTCTTGAATCATTATGACACATAGTAAGATATCAAATTCTGGAGACAGACTGCCTGCATTAAAATACTGGCATAACAAAAGCAATAAAGTTATCAGTTATCATTACTATTACTTTTCTATAAACCTTCAAACATTCCAAAGGCCTTACCACCAATTGTAAGAACCATGGTGGCTCTATACAGGAGGACATCAGCTATCCCACCCTTTAGATACAGTGGAATTTCATCATCCTCCTAGATTAAAAAAAGAAAAAAAAGACAATAATAGATGCCTCACTCATTTCCAACTAAGTTTCAAAAGAACAGGCATATAAAATGATATAGCTCCTTAAGTCCCTAGAATTAAAGTATTTTAAGTATTAAAATTTAAAAGACCTACAATTTTCTTTATTCTGTCTCTACTCGTACTACTTTTAAAATAAGAACTCGTAAAAGTCAGCATGTTTCTTTTACCGTTAATTTGAGATCCATTAATGATGGTCTTTCCAAAGAATACATAAACATTAAAGCTATAAAACATACACACTGATCTCAACAACTTTAATATAACTGAAATATAAAAGAATCAATAATTGCCACACATTAGATTTAGTCATAGGAACCTTTTTTTCCCTAAAAAGTGGGGAAGGGATTTTGGTTTATAACCCTAAATTATATCCCTAGCATTTAATCCAGCATAAAGTAGCTATTTAGTACATCTGTCCAGTAAAGTATTTATTTTTATGTATATATGATACAACTATTTTTAATCACTTGAAGTTTTATTTGGGAAAAGCTAGAAACCATAATAAAACAAAAATCACTTATAATCAAACTACTTATAAAGGTAAATTGCTCTGCTCCACCAGGTCTTTCCCCAAGAGACAACCACTATTAGCAGTACGGCACATGTCCTTGACTTATTTTGTAATGTTTATATTGTCATATGATCTAATTTATACACATACTTGTTTATCCTCACTCTACCTTTTGGTAATCTAATTATTACAAGTAACAAGCTCCTATAAAATACTTCAGTACCTGGAACAGTTTTTGTTTCTCTGGAACTTTATTTTTAAAATGCCTGCGGGAAGTTGTGCTTATGGTTCTCTGTCCAATCTGACGGAGAGCCTAAAATGAAAATATTATTAAACAGACTTACAGCCTAAAGAAACCTTCAAAACCATTTTCAGTCCTTCATATTATAGAAAAAGTAAATTGAGACTTGAAGCATATCTGATTTGTCAGTAGCAAAGTCATGGAAGAGCATCCAGGCTTTTCAATTTGTCATCCATCCTCTGGCCTTCGAATTACATTCTGCAGTCTCCAAACAACATACTCAAGAAGCAATTCATACAGATTCTAACCAAAAAATAAAATCATGATCTTTACCTGAACAGAACCAGTAACATTTTATAATCTTTGATGCAAACATATTGACATACACATATTACAAAAATAGTGCTTAACCAAAATACACTAAGCTCAAACATTTTCATAATATACTACCATATTATCAAACATCTGCTGGGCGTGGTGGCTCACGCCTGTAATCCCAGCACTTTGGGAAGCAGGGGCGGGCGGATCACCTGAGATCAGGAGTTCAAGACCAGCCTGATCAACATTAGAAACCCTGTCTCTACTAAAAATACAAAATTAGCCGGGCGTGGTGGCACATGCCTGTAATCCCAGGTACTTGGGAGGCTGAGGCAGGAGAACCGCTTGAACCTGAGAGGCGGAGGTTGTGGTGAGCCGAGATCAGGCCATTGCACTCCAGCTTGGGCAACAAGACCGAAACTCCGTTTCAAAATACAAAAAAAATCTATTACTAGGTGGGCGGATCACCTGAGATCTGGAGTCCAAGAGCAGCCTGAGCAACATGGAGAAACCCTGTCTCTACTAAAAATACAAAATTAGCCGGGCACGGTGGCAGATGCCTGTAATCCCAGCTACTCGGGAGGCTGAGGCAGGAGAATCCACTTCAACCCGGGAGGCAGAGGGTGCGGTGAGCCAAGATCGCCCCACTGCACACTACAGCCTGGGCAAAAGGAGTGAAACTCCATCTCAAAAAAAAAAAAAAAAAGAAAAGAAAAAATCTATTACTTGGCCAGGCGCGGTGGCTCACGCCTATAATCCCAGCACTTTGGGAGTCCGAGGTGTGTGGATCACCTGAGGTAAGGAGTTTGAGACCCGGCTGGCCAACATGGTGAAACCTCATCTCTATTAAAAATACAAAAATGAGCCAGGCCTGGTGGCATGCGTCTGTAATTCTAGCTACTAAGGAGGCTGAGGCAGGAGAATGGCTTGAACCCAGGAGGTGCAAGTTGCAGTGAGCCCAAACTACGCCACTGCACTCCAGCCTGGGCCACAAGAAGAAACTCCGCTCAAAAAAAAAAAAAAAAAAGGGCCGGGCGCGGTGGCACAGGCCTGTAATACCAGCGCTTTGGGAGGCTGAGGTGGGCGGATCACTTGAGGTCAAGGATTCGAGACCAGCCTGGCCAACATGGTGAAACCCTGTCTCTATTAATAATACAAAAATTAGTCGGGCTTGGTGGCGAGCGCCTGTAATCCCAGTTAGTTGGGATGCTGAGGCAGGAAAATCGCTCGAACCTGGGAGATGGAAATTGCAGTGACCGAGATCGTGCCACGGCACTCCAGCCTGGGCAACAGAGTGAGACTATGCCTCAAAAAAAAAAAAAAAAAAAAAAAAAAAAACCTATTATTTGACAGCAAATAGACTGGCATGATTCCTTCTCAATTAAAATGCTTCTTTCATTACGTTTTTCCTAAAAAAATTTAAATAGGGTACACATCTTTTAAAGAGACTTGCATTAAATATCCAGTTGAATTAAATAATGAAACAAATGTGCTCTCGATTTTTAAAAATAAATTACATTGAGGATTTTAATGAAGCAAAACTTCATTAAATAATTTAAAAGATAAAATAATCATTGTCGCATTTTTTTCTTTTTCAAAATTTGGGGAAATATTTCACATGCTCAAAGTCGGTGGAGGGGTGAAGGACAATGCACAATAATAGCCTGACGGAAGTAACGCTGCACTTCAGCCATGACTATTCCTAAAGTTCCACCCAAAATGAATGGCTTGGTTTTTAAGCTGCCTTCTCAAGCTCGCAAAGCTCAAAACCATTGAAACTTAAAGCCTTTCAGTACCAGAAGAACACCTTTCTGCTTGATGCTTCCGGGTGTCAGACATTCCCCACCTGGTCCTTGGTTTTACTCAGATCGGAGCTACTAACCTCATCAGTGACCGACAGGGTTAGGGGTGGTGCCTAAGAACCCAAGATGGGTCTAACCCACAAGTCTCTGGTCACTTCCCCAGCCTCTACACTCCTTACATCTACCCAGAAACGGCCTGGGGCGAGAGGAATAGACTGAAAGGAAAGTAAGGTCAGGGGAAAAGGACACAAATCAAGGTGACTTCATTAGCCGCCTTCTGCACCCCTCCCAGGTGAGGGTTTTCTGTCATGGTGCCTCAGCCTTCTCTCCACTCCCTCGCCCCCATCATGAATGCAAGACGAGAAGCTCCTCACCAGCAGATTCCGCAGCATCTTGGCTGTTACTGACCAGCAACCACCACAACTTAACACCAGCAACTAAAATGGCCACGCCGGAACCGGAACTACCTCTGAGACTTGCGTAAGCATTCGGGAACGTAAATCTTTCCGGGCCGAAGAGACCCTTGCGCTCCTAACCATAGAGAGCAAAAGAAAAACTAGAGCGGCAGTACGGCCCTATCCGCTCTAGCCGGTTCGCCATCTCAATTCCGTGATCTCGTTCCTGACGTTTTCGAGGAAGTTCAGTCGGCTGGTCCCTGGAGCTAAGGCTGGGGAAAAAGCAAACGATTTGTGAGACGAATGTAATAAGCTTAGATGAAGTCATTGTGGGACCAGGCTATCAAAGAAAGCTAGTGTCTGTTTTGAGCGAGAAGGCGTAAAACTGGGCAAACTTTAAGCCGCTAGAAAGTGAACAAAGACTGGGTTGGTCGAAATACACCTGTGAGGCCTCATAAAATACAAAACACGGATAGTTTTTTTCCACCGAAGGAATTGCTGCGGGACATTACTGTTCCTTGTGTTGAGAATATGCTGTAAGAGCTATGTCGAGGTAACAATTTTTATCTTGTACCTTCGACTGCTGCAGAACTCCCCAAGCAAGAAGCTCTTCCACAGTGTCCCCATATTGTGGAAGCGCCTCGCTCGCTTCTGAGGAAACGTTGGGGGACAAGAAATGAGATGGCGCATCTGGACTCAAAAGTCTTGCTGTCCCAGATCCAGCAGGGCACTACATTCATTACTGGAGTTAAGCACAGCAATTACTTGTACAGAAAGGCTGTTGGTGTCATCCATTTCGCTTAAGTAATCCCCATTATAAGTGTTTATTTCTTGTGCTTACCCTCAAGTGTGTACAAACGCAAATATCTACCCTGTATTACAATAATCTTTCCACCTTTCTACAAACTCTTACAAATTATTTGATTGCCATTTCAAATAAGAAACCCATAGGCTCAGCAAATGATAAAAATTAGTAATATTAAAACTATTCTTTGTAATCCTTGGGGTTTTCTTCTTCACAATCTACTGTATGTCAGTGGGCCCACCAAGTTACCAGTCCCAGTTAAAATTCTCTTCCTCACCAAGGCTTATAAACACCCCAATTCATGTCTTCCTTAGATTGCGACTGAAAGGACCTGATTTTCTACACCCCTCTGGATTATGCATGTAACCAAAACTCTGGACAAAATTACCACGTGCCAATAGCTAGGGCGTGGGGGTTTAAATACATTGTCCATAACCTGAATTTGTTAATTGTATGTACTCTCTTATGTTTTCTCCAGTTAGCCAACTCTAGATTGTAAATTTCTCAAGCACAGAGATTATGTGGATTTCTTACCAATCCGCTAGCACTGCTAAAGGGAGTATTCACTAACCAATACATGAATTAATTACATTGGGTGACAGATCTAAGAAGCTTATGACTCTGTCCAAAAAGCCATGAATTCGCATTAAATAGATCCTAAAGTAGACACAGATTATTATATTCATGTTATTCAGTACAATTTCCCCCTTTACTGGATCATTCCATCTATTAACACGTTCCCATATTAAAAGCAAACAAAAAAACTCCTTTGATTTCCATTACCATCCTATAGACTTCTTTACACTTGTCTCTCCTTCTCCTCCTCCTAAGCTTTTTCTGGTCCCATTTTGGGCAGGCTTTTACTGCTTTTGTTTAGAATCACCAATAGCTTCCAGGTTGCTAAATACATTGTGAGACTCAATTTTCACCTTCTCCGTCTATTAGCAGCATTTAACATAGCTAATCTGTCCCTCACCATATACTTTTACTTTTCAATTTGGAGGTAAAGCATACATGTAAGAAAGAATATGACAGTTTGAAGCATGGTCTTAAAGTGGCTTCCTTAGTACTCCTTCAGTGGTTCTCCTGTTTTAGCGGCTGCTCCTTTTAGTTTCCTTTCCTGGATCCTTGTCCTCTTAACCTCTAAAATTTCAGTTTCTCACCTTTTTTCTACATTCATCCCTTTTGTGATTTCATCTAACATTGAACTACTACTCCCACTTCCTGTAGATTGTATGAAGAAAAAGAATTTTTTTAGGAAAGAAAAACTATTCATGTGCTGACAACTCTCACCTATCTCCTGCTTGGCCTTTCCCATTAACTTAAGACATCTCCACCTAGATGGCTAACGTGCATCTCAAACTTACAAACAAAACTGAATTCTACTTTCCACTCCTTATTCCCAAACTTTGTCCTCTGCAATTTTCCTTATTTCAAGTCTTAAACTTTGTTTTCTGTCATACTCTATAAATCAATTTATTTAAAATTTCCATTGGCTGCACCTTCAAAATATAATCTGAATTGAACCACTTCTCATTATCTCCAACACTACTACTACTACTGGCCAAGCCATCATCATCTCTTGTTCCGATTATGTCAAAAGCCTTTTTAACGGGTTTCCCTGTTTCCACTCTTCCACTATCTTCCACACAGCAATGATTCTTTTAAGAACTTAAGTGGGATCATATGACTCTGCTCTAAACTCGGTTGTGTTTACTCATGTATCCCTGGCATCTAGAATAGTAATTGGCACAAAGAAAATGTTTAATATACATTGGTTAAATGAATGAACTGTATCCTGCACAAAAGAATGGATTATTGAGTATAAAAATTCAAAACATGTCTTAGTACTTGTACTCCCTCCAAATGTTTTCAGTCCCAGGGTTCCTCATTCATTATCGCCTTGCTCCTTTTCTGTAAGTTGTGATTATCCTGACATACAAATGACTGAAATTTGCCTGAGTACCTAACAAACTTTACTGGATCTTCCCAGGCACACTAGAAACATTACCACTTGTTAAAATTCATCCTCTGAACCAGAAGTTACTTTCAAAATAGATTGCTTCCAAAACATCAGTTTGGGGTTCTTTTATCCTTGCTCTTTTGTAATGTTAGAAAATTAGAAAATGGTTCCTTTGGAAAATACTTACTCCAGAGGGTTTTGTAACAGTATGACAGAATTGGCAGGGGGAATATGTGGGAAATATGTGGGAAACCTGACGTAGGTCATGGTTTAAGTCTTGTCAGTAAGATGGACATCAGATGCGAAAGTACTAAGTGAAAATATCTCATAATTACTGATGCAAAATTACCAAAGCACAGTTACCCAATCATTTTTTAAAAAGCAGACAAGATAACCCTATGATCCTGCCTATAGAATCTATAAATAACAAAAACAGAGGGAAGCCAGAATAGTTTTCTGTGATTTGGATGTGTGTGCGTACACACATCTGTTAATTCTAGAACCATGCCTAATCCACTTCCAATTTTATAAAAATATAGAACAGTTTCATGTGAACTTTAATGTTACAAAATACTGGTTAGGTAAAAGATAAATTTCAATATAATTCCATACTTTATCACAATATGAGTCACCTTTGGAAATCAGGAAACAGTTGCTGTCTTAGTTGCTGTATTAGTTAATTATTAAATACTTCATCTAATTGCAAGCCTCAGTCTTTTCATCATTAAACTTAAGTAGTTGGACTAACTCCTAATGATCTTTTTCTCTAACTCTAAAGTCCTTATGATAAACAATTTCATAAATGAGGACTAAGCTCTGATTTTTTTTTTTAATCTTGCCCAAATTCCTATCTAAGGGGTCTGGGGAGTCCTGCCCTACAAACCACAAATTCTCATCAGATGGGTTTTATTTAACCCTGTATATTATGACTTACTTTCCCATCTGACTGGCATAACAAGGAAGAAAATCAAAATGTTTTACCCCAAAACATGTTTCTCTGCCAAATCTTGAAATTGCCCTGCAAAGTTTCTTGTGGGAAAAATCCACATTCTATAGAGAATCCCCTTTCCCCTGTGTCTTCTTTCCTTCCTTTCCAGATCCAGGAGATAATCAACTAAGAGCCAGGCATTCTTTTAAGTCTGGTAAGACACATTTTATAACCTGCTCTCTCTGCAGTCTGCTATCTGAGAGTTTCGTCTGCACAATAAAACTTAATCCTTTATCTTAACCTAAATATTTCTTTTCTGTTGATTCCAGATAAACTCAACCAGCTGCCAACCAGAAAATGTTTAAATCTACCTATAGCCTGGAAGTCCCCCCCCCCCCCCCCCCGTTTTGAGTTGCCCCGCCTTTCTGAACCAAACCAATGTATTTCTTAAATGTATTTGATTGATGTCTCATGCCTCCCAAAAATATATAAAACCAAGCTGTATCCCAACCACCCTGGGCACATGTTCCCAGGATCTCCTGAAGGCTGTGTCACAGGCCATGGTCACTCATATTTGGCTCAGAATAAATCTCTTAAAACATTTTATAGAGTTTGACTATTTTCATCAACATGAACATGAGCCACTCTCCACTGAACAATAATCTACCAGCTACCTACTATGAATGTAACGCTTTGTAATACACTCAAGGGAATATTGTTTTAAAGTCTCTGACCTTCTGGAGAATATAATCTAATTAGGAATATCAACATAACAGTAAATTTGATGCAGACATAAATGACTCTCCAAGTAACTGGTACAACAAAAGCTGTATGGGAAATTCAAAGAAAGTAGTGGGCTATGGTTGTAAATTTGGGGCTGGGCGCGGATTACAGCCTCACCCCCGTAATCCCAGCACTTTGGGAGGCCGAGGTGGGCGGATCACAAGTCAAGAGATCGAGACCATCCTGGCCAACATGGTGAAACCCTGTCTCTACTAAAAATACAAAAATTAGCCTGTAGTCCCAGATACTCGGGAAGCTGAGGCAGGAGAATCGCTTGAACTCTGGAGGTGGAGGTTGCAATGAGCCGAGATCGCGCCACTGCACTCTGGCCTGGTGACACAGTGAGACTCTGTCTCAAAAAAAAAAAAAAAAAAAAGACAATTTTGGCAAGGTCTGGTAGAATAAATGGAGCAGAAATTAAAAGTCATTCCAGACTTGGGACAAGAACATGATTAACAATCTGAATTTGGAATCAAGCATTGATGTGCTGCAGGAACTTAAAACAGAGGCCTAGATGGAGTGAAAAGAGAAAAAAAAAATACTGTTGTTAAGAACTTGAAAGTCAGACAGATCCTGAATCTGCCATTTAGTGGTAATGACATGACTGAAGGCAAGATACATAATCTATTTATACCTCAGTTTCTCTTATCTTTAAAATGGAGATAATAGTATTCATCATCATTGGGTGGCTGTTAAAATAACTCAAAAACTATGATGGGAGGAAAGGTTGGGTAAGAAGAAAAATCTAGGCAAAAGCTGTAACATTTGCAAAGGCAAAGAAGACAGGGTGGCCAGGTGTCTTGGGGAATTGCAAATGGTTTGGTTTGCAGAACAAATGAAGAATTGAGGTAATAGTGGAAGGCTGATTTCAGGGATGAATTAAACATCCTGAAGGGCTACTTAGAGGTTCAAATAGCAAACTGTTAAAATCAGAGCTCTATTTCAAGATCATTCTAGTAATGAAAGGCTGGATTGGACATGAGTTATTAGGGTCAGAGAGTCTGTCAGAAAGCTCTCATAGTAATCCAAGGAGGAAGGAAAACCTAAACTAAATAATCAAGAGAGATGTAGATAAGGGGAGGGATGAGAGACCCAACTAAAAGGAAGAACATTCAAAACTCAACACAACACAGTGATTGGGCAGCTGGAGAAGAGAGCTAGGGTCTCTGGCTTACCTCAAGGTGGTTGGCTATACCATTCACAATAACGAGGAATGTAAATCTCAGATTGGTGTGAGATTATTCCTGTTTTGACCTTATTAAACCCAGGCTTGTGTGGAATGATTGCTGCTTGGGCCTTATTAACTTAGGTTAATTCACTACTAACCTTCATTTCTCGAGAGATTAATAATAAAAAATCCAGAGCTCAAGACAGATGTCAAGGCACAAGAAAAGATAGAGAAGTCAGTCAGTGTAAAGACAACAGAAATAATAAGGTACTTAAGATTGTTCAGGGAGAATGTGTAACTTAAAGGCATAGAACACAATCTCAAAGAACTCCCAACATTTTATATGGTTAGCATAATTAAGGAATATACAAAGGAGACTAAGGAACAGATAAGGGGAAACAAATCAGGAGAGTCATTCACAGAAGCCACATCCTAAAGGAGAGGGAAAGAAAATGCCTATCAAATGGAGCAAAAAGATATAATGGAGCAAAAAAATATAAGGGTGAGTTCACTTGATTTGACAGAAAAGAATGGGAATTGTTCATTGAATATCTATTTTTTTATGCTTTGTGCTAAATGCTTTTTATCTGTCACTTTCCTTATTGCTCAAAACAGAATCTGTGAAATGGGTATTGAAATCCCTATTTTACAGACAAGGAAAGGTAAATGGCTTAGAAGATTTAAGCAATTGCAAGGTACAGTTTGTAAGTATAGGAGCCGTATCAGCCTACTTCTGAAACCCATACTGTTTCTACTGAATCTTTCAGACACAGGTGACAGTCAACAGAGTACAAACAGTATAATCTTGAGGTGAAGGCCTGACCCTGACTGAAGTTGAAGATGACAAGAAAATATAAAGGACATACTGTTTCACAAAGTTTGTTGTGAAAAGGCAAGACAACATGCCCTGGGGTTACTTTACACCACTGATACTGCAATTTGACAAATATTTGTAAAGCTATTGTCTGCAATTCTGTGCTTGAAACAAAGTGGCATAATAAGCTTGAAAGGGATGTAAGGGGAGTTCAATCTTTTTCCACATTACCCTGGCTAGAAAAGCTTGTGATATACAGACAGACAAGCTCCTATTAATACCACTTAAATAACAAGTTTATCTTTTAAGATTTTTTTTAAAACATTATAAAATCAACAAAAAGTGAAGGATATATTTGCTTCAAGGTGTTTCTGATTTAAGATAGTAGATTGGCCCCCTGAGTTGATCTCTCCTCCATCCCACTATAGTAAAATGAAATAAATTTGAAAAATATGAGAAAAATTATTGATAAGACACATTATCTTGGATGAATCTCAGGGCCATTATGCTAAAGAAAAGGCTGTTTCAAAGGTTACATATGGCATTACTCCTATTTAGAACTTTCTAGACAAAAAACTATGGGGATAGAAAACAAATTGAGGGTTATGAGTGGGGGGAAGGGTGAATGATTACAAAGGAATAGTATGAGGAGTTTTTTGGGGAGTGAGTGATGGTACTTTATCTCTGGTGTTAAAACTCAAAAAACTATGCTACCAGAACAGAAGTAAAATTTACCATACGATAATCTGGAAAACAATTTTAAAAAGATATGAGCCCAAAATTTGAATAGAGAGGAGGCAGCAACAGACAAATGATTTCAACAAATTTCTGGAAAACTGAAAGCAGATGGAATATGACTGAGCTGAACAGAGAAAGCTGCAATCTAGAGGGACTACAAGGTGGATACCAGTGAGAAGCATGCTGACTGATTCCACAGTCCCTGAGCAGCTCAGATTTGGAGGTAAAAGTTACAGCAAAGAGTGCAGGCAGGGACAGGCCTGAAAATGTCTAGTTGAAAGCATATACAACAGAATGGCCTGATCCCCAAAGTTCTCTGCCCTACTCTTCTTAGCCATAAAAATATGATCTCTCACTTCCACCACTGTCTCTCACAGGTAGAAGACCAGAGAATTTTTATCTGGAGAAATAAATGGGAGACAACTAAGTGGAAGAAATATGGAGAGGGACAGATACAAGGAAGTATGTGTGAAGTGGAAATCAGGAGGTGAGATGGAGGACAAGGAAGAAGCAGAGTTAAAAGCAGTAAAAAATAGAACCTCCCTAGACCCCTTCAAGTATTGCCCACAAACACAAAGCTTTCAAATAGTGTTTTGGGTCTCCTCATATATTGCCAAGACTAGCCAGAAATAACAGGAAATTCACCTATATGAACAAGAAAAAAAACGAATTACAAATTACAGATAGTTAACAAAAAAACCTTGGTGTTAATAGAGCAGTAAACAAAAGTAGTAATACATATTCATACATCTATATCCTCAGAAAAATAAGATATTTTATCAATGAACTAAGTAGGATATTTTGGAAACACAATGGAAATGAAAGAAGTTCTAGAAATTAAAATATTTTTAGAAATGTGCTACAAATTCAATACAAGGAAGATAATGTTGCAAGATCAAATTAAGTAGTTTTCCTAGAAAGAACAGAGATAATAGCATCGAAACAACTGGAGAAAAAGAGAAGAAAATTAAGCACCAATCTAGGAGAAGTCCAACATCTGATTAAGATATGTTCAAATTTCTCATTAGTAACGATGGAAGCTAGACAAGAGTGGAACAATGCCTTCAAGACGCTGAGAGAGCTTATTTTTAATTTAAAGTTGTATGTGTAGTCAAACTATCAATGAAATGTGAGGATGGAAAAAGGGTGTTTTAGACATTTAAGACCTCAAAAAATTTAACTTTCATATACTATTTCTTAGGAAGCTATAAGTGTTTTAGGAAGTGCTCTAGTAAACAAAGTAAACTAGGAAATGGGAAGTCCAATACAGGATGACAAAGGGAGGTCATGGGATCATCACTGTATAGTAGGCCAAGAGAGCAACCATACAGACTGGCATAGAAGGACAACTGCAGCAGAGACATCTCTGGTAAAAACAGGGACATTATCTGATATTTGGGTACAAAAACCCTTCAAACTAGTGATGGGAACATGGCAGACCTGACAGAGAAGTTGGATAATTTTTAAGGTAAATTTGTAGAAAGTTATGTAAATGTTTAAAATGAGGCAATTATTAATTCCAGGAAAAATAAAATTATGCAAAAGAAAATCACGTTACATTTGCCCTAGAGTATACAATATTTATACAGTCATAATTAAATAAGTTAATATGTTTACTAAATATTATGATGTAACTATATAATAGAAGGCAAAGTACCTGTGTTAGAGAGCTAAATCATCATGTAACATTACTGAGAAGACAATAATGTCTAAAATTGTTACATCAAGCAACATAATAGCCATACTATTTAGATACACTAAGATAAATAACAGAAGAAACAACTTTTGAAGTCAAAGTGATTGCCTCTGGGAGGGAAGGAAAGTTCAGGCAGGTACTGCTATTTTTTATCATAAAGCCTTTAGAACTTACTATTTTATTTTTTAAAACTGTGTACACATGTTACTTTGACACATTTTATAGATATATAAAAGGAAATAAGGCCACCATTGTCTGATTTGTTTTTAGACAAGATATTTATTTTGAAGTTCCAAATGACATTAGCAGAATTGTGATCTTTATGTTTACCGAACAGTGCATGGGATAAAAAGGGGTTCTAAAACACTTTACTAGATCATCCAAACCCTACAACAGACACTCATGCATCGAAATTCTTATAAAAGGAGCACTTCCTTACTCCTTCCACCCTCCCCTCAAAATACCCATGTTCACAAAGAACAAAACTTTACAGCTTAACCAACAAAAAAAGTGTCATACAATAATTCTAAGGCAATGTTTCTATGAAGACAGGAGAGGTAGCAGGCTGAACCACATTCACTGACCCTATCTCTCAGCTGCTCTTCCTCACTAGTCAGGTTTTTCCTGTGTACCCCACTTCATTATTTTCATCATCCTTACCTCTCCGTTTACTGGACATTCCCCTTGATCTAATACCAAACTTAGCCAGTCTAACTGTAACTCAGATGATAATCTGACCACTTCCTGGTAAGAACAGATGGTTAATGTTGTCACAGTGATTAATAAATACAAATATGCATTAATTTAACAATGAATTACATTTCATCCCATCCAGGCATGAAGAAGTTAAAACCTGGACTCACTGACCCTGTGTTAAAATTTAGTGCTAAACATAAGCAACAACACTGGGGCGTTGTTATTTTATCAAGACACCTGAACATAGCAAAATTAATTTTGTTCATTTTTATTAACATAGGACATACTAACTGAATATTACTTAATAAAATCAAGGTTACAAAGAAACTCACTAGCCAATAAACAAATGATATTCATTTGACTTTTCTCTTGGTTGAAAGATTTTCTATTAATTAGTAGTACACAGCTATTTTTATCAATTTATGCTTAAACTGCCTTATGATTTCAATGAAATTTCTTAGCTTTTACTTACTGAATAATTTCTTCAACTGGGAATCTTTTCATAAGTCAAAATTAATGCATCCTTCAATGCCTTCTACTTAAGCTGGGTGCATTTAAAATGCAACATGATTCTTTGAAAGGTGACTATGACATTTGAGCATAAAGCCTATAAGAGAAAGAAATGTCTTCCCTCCCACCATGCTTCACAGAGATCATATGAATGTTCCATACTCTTCATATTTAGCAACAGGAGTTCCTTAGAGATCAAACAGCAGAAAATAGGAGGAACTTAGGCCATCAATGCACTTGTAAAACAGATAAAACTCCAAATGTATTTTAAGATTCTATCTTCTCCACAGATGAGAAAGTGCTGAAAGGGCTCTTCAACTTTTCTTTACTGACATCCTCTCTGTGTCCCAATTAGAAAAAGAGTTGCAGGATGGTAGTCCTCCTTAAACAGCACAGACTCAATCTGGAAAGACTAGTGAAACCCCTCTCCCCCAACAATGTATCCCAGAAAATAAACTGCCAAGTGCAAGAGGGACAATTTTCAGAATAAATAACAGTCTGAAGGACTGACAAAACAAAGACTATTTTTAGACAAAGAACGCACCAAATACTCCAAAATTTCAGGATAACCATACATCAAGTACTTCGTGCAAGTAATATTTTTACCAGTTAAAAGTCATTATGAAATACACATTCTTTTAACTGAATTTCATATGTTATATAAAACTTTAAAAGTGTGGCACATTTCTACTATTAACCATTACATTGCTTTTTGTTTTTTTAAAAAAGTATATATTAATCAAAAGTATACATTACCCAGGCCTTTTGATTTAAAATATAACTGAAGGAAAATATAAACTCTGAATAAACAGGCATTCTTCTACACAAACATGAGTTATTTCAGTAAAAAAAAAAAAAACAACAACAACAAAACAACAATTTCAATATAATCAAGCCACCTCTGATTAATACATACATTTTCATGCATGTGGAAAAATTATTTTTAACTAGAACTTTAAGAATAAGTTCCATAGCAAACAAGTTACAGCATTTATTCAATAAGGAATATTAAAATAATTCCAGTTAGTAAAAAATAAAATAACTTCAACCATATACATATTATAATTTATCATGTACATACTCCAAAATCCCCATAATTTAATTAGGAAATTTACAGAACATCTTTTTAAAGTATGTCTTAGGAAAATCAACCAAAACAATTGGTGCATTAACTAAAGAGAATATGCATACACATTGCTATTTGACCTATATGCAAAAGTGGAATGAAATACATAGGAAATTAAGGTTACTGCTTTCAAAAATTTCTGGAAGATTAGTACTTAAGTCAAAACACTTACCTGCAAAATAAAAACAGCCTGAGGTATTTCCAAAGCTGAAGTAATTTTCTGAATGTTAAATATCACAAGAATGAAAACAGTCTCCATTAAGCATTTACATGTGGTTTACAGTTGAGGCAGAAGATGAAGCTCTGCCAAGCAGTTTTCCCATATCACCTGAATTCTTTCTTCCCTTATAAAGCATAAGCTTCAAGGGAAATGATTACATATAAAAACATTCCAAGTGAGTTGGGGTTCCTGACTGCAACATTTAACCAAATGGAAAGAGGAATTTTTTAATTCTCCTAAGCAAGACCTACCCAACCACTGCAGACATGAGCATTAATTCTTATGCTAGATAAGGTAAGCATGTCCTTTGAAATCAAAGCTAAGCTTGACAAATAACTGTACTGGATAAACTGGATACATGAACCACCTCAACAAAGATGGTATTTTAAGCATTTACACACATGAAAACAATGAAGTATATTATTTAGATATGGTCTTTCTTCATCTTTCTCTGAATCCTGAAAGGTTAGCAAGTCGTTATACTCATACTTGTAATCCCTTTCTCCACAAAAATACATACGCATATATAGCATCATATGTCAATATAATATCATCAACACAGCATAAAGATTTAAGCAGTAGACACAAGTCACATGAAAGAGGCTCTATGCATCATGTGGCCTGTCCCAATAAAAAGCAAACATTAGAATGCCATTTCAGCAATTACAGTGTTGATATGATCAATATAGCTAATTTTTTTATACCCGTCATATATTTTCAGAAGTCATCCATAGGGAAGAAGCAAACAACAAAGACTGCTTTTTTTTAGAAAAGTTATGTGCCAACTTCAAAATGACATACTAACCAGACATCAGCATTCGAAAGCTAGGTTGAATAGGACTGGCCTTGATGCACATGCAGATGATTTGCTTTCATAATATAAAATTAAATGGTAATGTCAGCTGTATTACTACTGTTTCTATATTTATGATTAATTACTAGCAGTACAACTCCCAGAAGGAAGGAGATGGATCCAACAGCGATGTAAGCAATCCCCAAAAATGGATTTTTTCCTCCCATCCATGAAATAGTGCTCAAGATCATCCGTTTTCGCCCATCAAAATAATGTACAGGGTAATCTGAAGGGGGTATAGGAAGATTTTTCCACCTCTGATTACTTGATGTTTAAAATACAATTTTAAAAGTTGCCATTTAACTGTTGGTAATTCATTTGCGTAATTCTAGGATATACAGGTACCTTACTCCTATGTTCTAAATCACACACACACAGAAAATATTATCTTGAAAGACTGATTTAGCAAATTAAATGTCAGTAGTAAAAGCCAAAATATTTTACCAAAACAAACAAAATGTAAAGGTTATGTAGTTTCTTGGGTGCTTTTGCTCTCATTACATGGAAGGGGTAAAAGGCCTCAAAGGAATGTAACGTGAAAAAAATACTTCAAGTGAACAATGAAGCCCACACAAGGAGACTGACAGACCAGGAGAAAATGGAAAAATCAGGGACTAGAAGTCTCTGTGAGCTCAGAAAGTACATGTAGCAAGAGTGTAGTTATGAGAGAAAAGGCTCTGAGCAAAAGGTCAAAAAGCATAACAAAGTTTTAACTTGCTGATTTAGAGCAATGGCAAAACTCATTCTGTGACACAGCTGATAGCTAACGGTGGAAGTGAAGGGTGGGCTGTTAAGGAGATTTAGGAAATAGGGCACCAGTATACTAGATGAATTATCTACATGGATCAGTTGTAGAATTTTGCAAGAGGTAAGGTAGCGAAGAAGCCAGAACCAAGTCTCCATGTAAAAAGTTTACAACTTTTTCAAAAGCATCTTTTGAACGTAGGGTTAGGCCCTATCTGTTTCTCTAGTTTCTTCAACTCTCCATCCCCACAGATGGGTCCCTATGGGTCCCTAACTCCCAATGGCAGGTTCGGTTCTGCTAACTTCTTAAATCAACCCTAAACTAAGGCAGGAATGATTTTAAGACCTCTAGCTAACTCAACATTCTGTGGGATACAGTATCAAATTGCCCATGCTAGTCTCTCTCTAGTATCCCAACCCTAAAGAAACAGGTTTCTGCCTTCATTCTAGAAGTCTTCAGTTCCCACCGTATGCCCAATTTTGATAATTAACCCTTGATGTTTTGCAGGTCCAAATTTCTGTCTTATCAAGTCTTCTCAATCTGCCATATATCATGCATTCCTTTAGATAGTTCTTTCAAAGTTGGGACCCTGCTGCAGAATTCCTGTGTGGCAATTATCTATCAACTAAGAATTCCTCAGTGCTGGAGAATGGCGTAAACCCGGAAGGCGGAGCTTGCAGTGAGCTGAGATCCGGCCACTGCACTCCAGCCTGGGCAACAGAGCCAGACTCCGTCTCAAAAAAAAAAAAAAAAAAAAAAAAAAAGAATTCCTCAGTGCTTCACAGACTTCCCTTCATTGTGCCCTAGGCTATAGGTTGCTAAATGTGCCCTTACTCGCTAGAGATTTTCTGGATGCTAATTTTAACAGAGCTGCCCTCTAGTTTGACTATCTCCTCAGGATAATGTTCTAGAAACCAGCACTTGAACTGGGTCTGTCTGTCCAAAACTGCTCCAATGTGGATTTAGTTTCAAAAACTTGGTCACTTTTAGCTTGCCATAGCAGGCCATATTTACTTGTGTATTCAGGTGCAATATCAAGAGACTAGAATCCAAAAAAAACCTTATTTTGAAATTGGGTCTATTAATTTAACCATTTACTAATCCATTTTAAAACCAAAACCCACTTGGATTATGACTCGTTTGGATTATGAAAATAAAAAATGCAAAGATCAGCAAACATTTAAGATTCTAGCATTGGGAGATCTCTTCACTCACAGTGTATGTAAAATATAGGCTCCAGATTAAAAGATGTAAAGACTTTGGTCAGAATAAAAGAAATTACTATTTCCCTCCTAATAAAGACTGCATCTATGCAAATATGGGTTGGTGTAACTGAGTGAACTAGCAGAGATGCAGCCTATGTTGGTAGCTGAGAGTAAAATTATGGCTTTTGGAGTCAACAGCCTGGTTATGAACCCCAACTCATTATTATTACCTGTGTAAAGTCAGGTAAGTTACTTAAGTGCTCGATATTCCTGTATTCTGGTCTATAATGGGGAGATATGCTGCTGCCTGAATTAAATAATGAGCAGAGAACACTCAGCACAGTGTTAACACATAGAGTGGAATAAATGTTATTTATCAGCACTGAATGTGAACTTATTAATGTGGAACAAAACAGCTAATAATAAAATGTTTTGAGTTTTGATACTACCAATAGATCAAAATTATAAACAATTACATTGATACAAATTAACACATCCATTGATTTTTAATATCTAAAAACATATATATTAAAACAGCCCAGTACCACTCAACTCCCAATTTTAGGTACTCTCATTGGCCTTTACATTAAGCCCAATTACAATCTCCCTTTTAAAAATACCTAGCTTGTTAATAAATCAATCACCTACATTTTAAGTAATTTACCAAACAATATACTTCAAACCCCAGTATCAAGTATATGCAAATTGAAAACATTACTAGAAGATATAAATTTTAAAATACATTCTCGCATATACCACACATACTTTTGTAAAAATATAGATCCCAAAACTAAATCCCAAGGTAACATGCCACATAACACATATAAGGTTGGAGTAGACTCCTTTCAAGCTCTATGAATCTGTATACCCAGCCAAAAAAGGATACTGTATGTGATATTCAAAGAGTATCGTCCAGCTGGTAATGTTGGGTGTAAATCACTTTTCCTTTCTATAAGACGATACAACTTGCGAAAAGTAGGTAATGCTGCAGTACGCATCCAAACAATAAAATCCTCATTTATGAATCCATTATTATCTGGGTCAGAATCCAGCATGTAAACTGGTTTAAGCCAGTTCACAGGCTTTGTTGTACCTTAAAAGGAGTGGGGAAGAGATGAGGAGACAAAATATTACATTGTGAAATTAAAGTGACAGAGAAACAAATAAATTTGGATAATAAATAGGGGTTTATTCAAAAGAAGCTTTGCTGCAATTTTAAAATATTATAGCTGAAATGCTTATAAGACACCACAGAAACTGAATTCACAATTAAAAGTATACATTTCCTTTAGAATTTTAGTACATTAGAACATTTACCTAACTTGGTATGAAGGTGAGGAAAGAAAAATTGTTTTTTTAAAAGCATAAACTTTAAGATTCTGAAGACAGAAAATTTTAAATACTTCATTACAACTCCTAGTTTAATTTTTTAAGGGATATTAGTTATGTTTTACCTTTAAATCGTTCTTCCAGGTTGTCTCCTCCAGGGGGATTTCTGAATTTCACATTTTTATCTGTCCACCAAGCAATACCTTTCTTTTTCAAAGTGATAGGTACAGGATAAGAATCATTGCCAATAAGAAACAATTCTAATGTATCTAAACACAAGAAAAGGAAGACATTACTAAATATCTCTTAAAAACTCATAGCATCTGCTTAACTCTGTGAGAAATAAGGACCTGATATTTGCTTCCAAAAGTGGTTGTGACAGAGTAAGCATATGATTCACATTTGTTCTTTATTCCTATGTGGATTAACTATGGTAACTTTATAATGCTAGATGGACTTCTCTTCCCTTAACAGAGTTCTAATTCACCTACCCATAGGCTAGCTGACATGCACTAAGATCAAATGTTTTAATATTAAGCCAACTATAATTGCAAGGTAAATCTACCTTTCCTTCCTTCCTTCCAATAATGCATCCCTAATTGCTTCTTGCTTATCCATTTATCCATCTGCATTGTCTAATACAACAGCCACTAGGCACACAGGGCTACTGAGTCTTTTGAAATGTGGTTGGTCCAAATGAGTATGTTCTGTAAGTGTACAATACATATCAGATATCAAAGACTTAGTATAAAAAATTAGAATATGAAGTATCTCAACTTTTATACAGCATTACATGCTGAAATAATAGTATCTTGGATATATTGTGTTACATAAAATGTATCACTAAAATTAATTTCACTTGTTTCTTTTCACAGTTTTAAATAGGACTATTAGAAAATTTAAAATTACCAGGCCAGGCGCGGTGGATCACGCCTGTAATCCCAGCATGCTGGGAGGCCAAGGTGGGTCGATCACGAGGTCAGGAGTATAAGACCAGTCTGACCAATGTGGTGAAACCCCATCTCTACTAAAAATACAAAAAATATAGCCAGGTGTGGTAGTGGGCGCCTGTAATCCCAGCTACTGGGGAGGTTGAGGCAAGGGAAATGCTTGAACCCAGGAAGCAGAGGCTGCAGTGAGCAAGATCACGCCACTGCACTCCAGCCTGGGCGACAGAACGAGACTCTGTCTCAGAAAAAGAAAAAGAAAAAAAAAAGAAAGAAAGAAACTGTAAAATTACCTATAAGACTTGTATTTACAGCTCACATTATCTTTCTATCAGATAGTGCTGCTCTAAACGATCAATTATAGCTCCTTTTCAATGACAAAAATAAAGTCAGTGGGAAGGTCAGCCTGACTTATTTTAAGTTATATGAAATATGAAGATTAGCAGAATGTTTCTGCTTCTTTCTGCTCAGAGACAGAAATCCATTCTAAAATGTAAGTATGCTCAAAAGAAAATCACAAAGCATTATAATATCCCATTCAATACTCGATTTAGTCTTAAATGTTGGAGTTTCTCAATTTCATTCATGTTTACTAATCAAATCTGTAATGAAATTATGCAAACTGTCCTAATTATATATGTCTATATTTGTATCTATATCATACCATTGAACATGCTGTTGGCAATAGCTCCACAAGGAGCAATTGGTTTGTCTTCATTTCTTCGATAAGGCTCACATTCCTTACTGGGGTTCTGGTTTTTAGAAGGAAAAGAAAAGAGAAATTATTATTCAGGCCTTTGGGAGAACTATGAGCTATCCCTAAATTACTGATTAAGAATTCAACACCTATATTTTCCTCACTTGTAATGCATAGGTCTGTAATGTAAGTAGGCTATAAATAACACCACACTTAAATATTCAAAATGTATTCTGAACATTACTGTCTTACCTTTTTAACATAACCTTTACTTGCGTATGTTTTGTCATATATGCATATATCAAATAAACATCTTTTTGATTTTATCACAGAAACATTACCACAAAGGGTTTTCTGCCCAAGAAAAATTAAGAAATGGTCTATTGCCAATCCAGTTGTGATACAACAAGAAAATCTTAAACTGGAACTAAAGATGCTAGAAGTTCTAGTTCCTTGGGCAATTCCTTTAATTTAACTGGGCTTCACAAAATAAACATGTCCAACTATACAATCTCAAATTTTGTGATTTGGGGTTAAATCCTATATCTAAGAAAGGAAGGAAGGAGTCTAGTGCAGATTCCTAGAATATATCAACCTTTAAACTGTGCATCCAGGTACAAGAAAAACAAAAATGCTACAAGGCAGAACATTTGCCTGTGGTCCAGATTTGGTTTTGACTTAGTCCCTACTAAGGATCTTAAAGAGGTGTGGCAGTTATGGGATTCAACTAGAAACTGTATCAAGTCTGAGGTTAGGTGTCTGTCTGAGCTGGGACCCTCCCTCCACATTAAGCTATGTCTCAAAACACATAAAACATACCAAGATAATCTCAATTTGAAATTAAGAAGACCCTAATTAGACCTCTTAGGATTATTTCATTACCAGCTAACCTTGACTTGCATCTATATTCTCCATGTCTAGACTGGAAAAAAGCACTTGTGTGAATGGAAAAGATAAGAGAAGGCTAAGGAAGCCTGTGGCAGGTATCTCATAAAGTCTCTTCAATATTTGACTTCTCAGCTATTTGGTCCCTACACCATCTGTATTGATAAAGCTATTAACATTAGGGCAAATATATCTGCTAGCCACTAAATTCTTAAGGAAGTTTTAAAATAAAGGAAAATATTACTTACTACCTATGTGTCAGGTACTAAACTAAGCAATGCTAGGTACTTTGCATTAACTGGCTTACAAAAGCTATTTGACGAGGGTCAGGTGCGGTGGCTCATGCCTCTAATTTCATCACTTTGGGAAGCCAAGGCGGGAGGATCCCTTGAGTCCATGTGTTCAAGATAAGCCTGGGCAACATGGGGAAACCCCATCTCTACAAAAATACAAAAAATTAGCCAGGCATGGTGGCGTGCGCCTTTAGTCCCAACTACTTGAGAGGCTGAGGTGGGTGGTTTGCTTGAGTCCGGGAAGCGAAGGTTGCAGTGGGCAGAGGTCATGCCACTGTACTCCAGTCTGGGTGACAAAGTCAACCCTGTCTCAAAAAAAACAAAAACAAGCTGGGCATAGTGGTTCATGCCTGTAATCTCAGCACTTTGGGAGGCCGAGGTTGGTGGATCACGAGATCAGGAGTTCAAGACCAGCCTGGACAATATGGTGAAACCATATCTCTACTAAAAATACAAAAATTAGCTGGGCGTGGTGGCTCACGCATGTAATCCCAGCTACTTAGGAGGCTGAGGCAGAGAACTGCTTGAACCCGGGAGGCAGGGGTTGCAGCGAGCTGAGATCACACCATTGCATTCCAGCCCGGGCGACAGAGTAGTGAGACTCCATCTCAAAAACAAAAAAAACAAAGCTATTTGATGAGTACCTAATATGTAGCACGTACCATACTAGGTGCTAAAAACAGAAAAATGAAAAGAATACAATCCCTATTTTTAAGCAACTCAAAATGTAACAGAGGAAGCAGACCCTTACAAACCAACTGTCATAAGAAATAAGAGCCAGGATGAAGATGTCTACATTCATTCAGCAAATGTTTATTAAATGCCTTCCATGTGCAAGCACTAGCCAGGCACTTGGTAAACAGTGATTAAAGAAAGTCATGCTCCCTGCCCTCATGAGCTTACAGTATAGCTGAAAAGAAAGATAATAGATAAGCAAATATGTAATTACAAATTACAGTAGGTGTTATAAAGAGGCCATGTGAGTATGTAATGGAAAAAGGATAGGAGGAGCTGCTTTAGAATCTATGGTAATGAAAAGTTTGACTCTGGAGGAGGTATCATTTAAGTTAAGACATAAAAAAAGACCAGGAGCCAGCCATGTAAAGAGAAGACAGAAGAGAGTTTTAAGCAAAGAGAACACCACATGCCACTAAGAAGAACTTATTTCTGTGAAGGTAATGGTGAATGTAGCTGGAGCATGCCAAGAGGGAGGATGATATGTGATGAGATAAGAGGATTACGCATAGCTCAGATCATCCTGAGATTTTACTACAAGTGCTAATATGACCACTAAAAGATTTTAGGTAGTGAAGTGATATTTATACTTTTTAAAAACATCACTACAGCTGCTATGAGAATGGCCTGGAAAAGAGGAGGATTGGATGATGTGAGACACAATTTGTTTATCAAAGCAAAATGTGGTAGTGACTTGGAACAAAAAAATAAATGAAATATGTAAAGAAGCACATTTTTGCATGGAAGGACACTTAGAAAAATAGCAGGCCTTGAGATGAGAAGACCGCCAGGGAAAGAGTAAAAATGGCATTCTAAATAAATGAAATGCTAAATGGCAAGATGAGCAGATGACTTGTGTCACAATGCATGGTTAGGGAGCAGCAAACAAGGCCCAGGGCAGCCAGGCCTTGTTTAATGTATTAAAGATAGTATATAAGATAATGAGGCTGATGCCAGATTGTAAAGGGCCTTACACATAATATCTGGCCCTTTACAGAAAAAGTTGATCAATTCCTGGTCTGGCCTGAAATCTTTGCTTGCAGTTTATAAGAAAAGAATCAGTTTCAGTTTTCTTTACCCTCAGTGAACAGAGCACATATGTAAATAAAATAATTGCAAATCAGCCACCATTTCTGGGGTTTTGGAACATACACAATCTATAATCCCAAAAAAACACATTCAGAAAGGTCTAGAAACTTGGTGTATCTCACAGTACATCATCTTCTCTGGATTTGAGTGCTAAAGATTGGATCCTATGGAATAAACCCCACATAGATTCAAACTATCATAGGCCTAACCAGAACCCTGTGTATACCAAGGAATCTTTAAGTAGACTTGTATTGCTTAAAATCCCACACATCAGGAACTGATGATCAGCAATAAAACCAATCAGGGCAACCTAGAGCAGTTACAGTTTACGTTTAGGAGGCCCCTGCTGCTCACAACATAGTCCTAAATTGTATTCTAAGAGATTCGTCAATTCTAAGAAATCCTACATTGCTCGGGGCCTCTGAATGTGTGTTGCATTGGCAACAGTAACATAAAATACTTAGGGCCGGGCGATGGCTCACCCATGTAATCCCAGCACTTTGGAAGGCCGAGGCGGGCGGATCACCTGAGGTCCAGAGTTTGAGACCAGCCTGGTCAGCATGGTGAAACCCCGTCCCTACTAAAAATACAAAAATTAGCAGGGCTTGGTGGTGTGCACCTGTAATCCCAGATACTCGGGAGGCTGAGGCAGGAGAATCACTTGAACCCAGGAGGTAGAGGTTGCAGTGAGCTGAGGTCAGGCCACCGCACTCCAGTCTGGGCGACAGAGTGAGACTCTGTTTCAAAAAAAAAAATACTTAGGCACTAGCCACTACTACGGAAAACTGAAAAACTGAACCACAGTAAAGAAATTAAGATCTCCTAGTCCATACAGATTTCCAAACCAGTCTGGGCATCAATACATTTGTGCAAATTCCAGGAAAAAATATTTTAACTAAAAATCCTCATGATACAGGCCGGGCACAGTGGCTCATGCCTGTAATCCCAGCACTGTGGGAGGCCGAGGTGGGCGGATCACGAGGTCAGACGTTCAAGACCAGCCTGGCCAACATGTTGAAACCCCATCTCTACTAAAAATACAAAAATTAGTTGGGCGTGGTGATATGCGCCTGTAATTCCAGCTATTCAGGAGGCTGAGGCAGAATTGCTTGAACCTGGGAGGTGGAGGCTGCAGTTAGCCGAGACTGTGCCACTGTACTCCAGCCTGGGCGACAAAGTGAAACTCCATCTCAGGGGGCAAAAAACAATCCTCACTATACAAACTATAAATGACAACACTTTAATTTCATCCTAACAATTCTAACTGAACAGTTATCACATATTCTTATTTTACAGATATCATATTTTCATATTTATCATTTTACTTACAAGCAAAGCACTAGAATCTCCATTTAGTTGACTATCATCTCGAGATTTCACGTAACGACGATGGTTTTGATAGAAATTAGACAGTCCATAATACATAAACACATTGCCCTAGAGAAACAGAGAGGGAAAAATTTTCATATAAAAACTATTCTGTATAAACTTATTTCATGTGTACATAAAAGCTACGTAATTTGGACTTTATTAGGTTACAATTTGTAATAGGTAGTGGGGTAAATTCCACTAGTACTTAGCAATCTAAAATGGCACAACTGTAAATAAGGTTAAAGAAAGTATGTTACAAAAATCCACAAGTAAACTTTAAAACTATCCTTAAAGACATCAAAGAAGTACTATTTATATTAAAAAAGAATCTTCAAGGAATCTATTAGCCTACTCTGAGCTACCTTCAATTTAAAATTTTCTCTAATTCAAACTGGTCTTCACCCAGTTAGCATCAACATTTCACAGGGATAAGGATCAAACTTGTTTCTTTTTTTTAATCCCAGAGACTAGAGACTTGCTATGTTGCCCAGGCTGACCCTTAATTCCTGGGCCCAAGCTATTCTCCCACCTCTGTCCCTAGATGCTGGGAGGTATGCACTACAGGTTTATAGCACCACGTCCAGCTGAAACATTCATTTTTTTTTGTCCAAGTGAATTCTGAACTTGAAATGAGATGTAATAAATTCCTCAAGAGGATACTATATGAGATAATAAACTACAAATTAGTAGGGTCTCTATGATAATAAGCCACTTTATAATAATCAAGAAAAGTACTTTAATATATTTAATAGAGCAAACTTTGAAATAACGTGGGAAAGAAGGGTAACCTATAAACATTACAATTATTTAGAAGATGCTAAGAAGCCATCTTAAATGATTATTTTTAGAAGTAGCCAACATTAAGCTATTTTCTCATTTCTGGATGCTACTTCTTTTTTCTATATTCTTATCCTTAATTAAAAGTAATTCAGTAACATTATAAGCATACTTCATTCAATTTGCTATTTTCATATATACTATCATTTATTTAATGCTTGACTTCAAATGTCAAACCATGCAAATTTTCCCATTCTATATAAAGAAAATGTTTACATGGAAACCTTCTTGTGGAAGAGGGGGAATATCAAAATTACATCACAGAAATTGAGACAATTAATATTCTTTTTTAAAAGGAAGCATTACCTCAAGATTCGGTACAGCAAATTCAATTTGCAAACTGAAAGAGAGATTCTTTGAACACTGAGACAAAATAACCTACTTGAAGTTCCCTGAAAAGAGTTTAGTCCAATTCAAAGTTTGAGCTTGTGAAGAAACACAGAATCCACAAGAGAATGAATTTGAGGTTGACTGCCTTTGCAAAAAACAAGTTCTGAAGTGTTTTCTGAATGGGAGAGAAAAATATTGGAGCTTCTATATCACTACTAGTCTCTCATTTCTTCAATTGTGCCTGTTCTAACAAAAGCAGAACTTATTGCATCTTTATTGCCTGCCCATCACATTGAAAAATCATGAACTTGTAAAGATGTTTTAAATGTATATTTTGTTTCTGCTGAAACAAAGTTAAATAATTACATTTCTCTTCTACAAAATTTGTTTTCATGTTTTATTCAAAGACAGCATTATCCTGTCCTTTATCTCAGTGCAAGAACATCTATAACCACTAGATGGCAACTAACTATTACGGACTATTAAAGTCATCACTACCTTTAGAAAATCTTAAGTGCAGAAAATCTAAAAAGTTGGCATGTATTAATGCAGTTTTGCTCCCTTAAGAATAATTATTTTAAGCTCAATTTTCAGGCACAGGATAATACAAAGTGGTCTTTACATGCCTATTCTAAATCTTTATGTCCGTTAGCATGTGCTCAGAATGGCAGTGTAAATGCAAACAGATGGATTTCTAACTACTTATAAAAACATAAATGATCAGTAAGGTTTTAATAAGTGTTTGCATTTTTACAATGCTTCATATATCTTAAAAATAATTCAATTAAGTGATGGGAGAATTATTATTTTCTAAAGTAAAGCTTGCTTTAGTATTGTAAGTACACAAAATAATTTGAGCAATAATTTTTAAAATACAAGTATATATACCTTGATAAAAAATTGATTTGTACAGTCATAAAATTATCTAGTGAAAGGATAAAATACAATGTCTTAAATTTTTTCTACAAAGAACTAAAATAAACCATTCAAATAAATGTATTTAATTACCAGACAGCAAAATCCAACAGCCAAACACATAAAATGATCTTCCTCAAAAGCCTATAAATTCCAGTAAATTAAAGTGACTCCTCTATAAAAGGAAAATACCTAGTAAAAGACATTTAGTACAACATCAGTATTTTTTAAAGCATGGCTTTTCTAGCACATTACTTGGAAACACAGACCTCAAATGACTTTTCCAGTGTGAAGTTAATGGTACAAATGCAAGGTGTCACATCCGGAGATAAACATTTATTGCAGGGACTGGAAGGCTCTGTTCCGGTATAATCAATCTGCAAGAGAAAAATAAGCACTTCCTTAGAGAAAGTGGATACCTAAAACACTCTGAAATAACTTGCTATTAAAAGGAAAATTAAGTCCAATGAAATGACCTAGAGCCCACACAAAAACTGTTTTTAAGGTCATCTGTTTGACAGTGTGAAGTAGTAAAAACTGGAAAGGGTCGTCTGTCGTTCTACTGGCTGATCTTTCCAAGTCAAGTCCTCTCTTCTTTTTATCAAAGAAATATATTTATGCATAAAATCATATATATAAAATTCAAAACTGCATGATAAAGATTTACATAGCTAAAACATCTAACTATTAAAATACTAGATTAATAGAGATCCTCTTAAATCTTTCAATCTTAAATACTTTTCAGTCACCTCAGCTTTCCATGATATACTTTTGAAAAAAATTAGGTTATCAAGAGCTACTGTTTTTTCTTTTTTCTTTTTTTTTTTTTTTGAGACGGAGTCTCGCTCTGTGCCCAGGCTGGAGTGCAGTGGCCGGATCTCAGCTCACTGCAAGCTCCGCCTCCCGGGTTTACGCCATTCTCCTGCCTCAGCCTCCTGAGTAGCTGGGACTACAGGCGCCCGCCACCTCGCCCGGCTAGTTTTTTGTGTATTTTTTAGTAGAGACGGGGTTTCACCGGGTTAGCCAGGATGGTCTCGATCTCCTGACCTTGTGATCCGCCCATCTCGGCCTCCCAAAGTGCTGGGATTACAGGCTTGAGCCACCGCGCCCGGCCAGAGCTACTGGTTTTCAAACACCTGGTGCTGAATTTGTCTTTGTTTTGGGTTCCTGACAAGGAGCTTTATGCTTGGAATTTCCCAGGTGATAAAAGTATCTTTGTTATTCATAAGCCCCTTGATTCACACCAGGGTTTATGTTAACAAGATGGCTCAGGATAGCAGCTAATCACCAGAAAGACTAACTGTGTGATTAGGGGCCTTTGGACCAGTCCAACCTCTTAGGAGGAAAGTGGAGCTAAAAATTTAGTTCAATCAATTAGTGTTCAATCAATCAAGTCTTCATCATGAAGTCCCAATAGAAACTCTAGACACTGAAGTGAAGAATAGCTTTCTGGTTGGTGAATCCACTAATGTGCTGGGAGGGAACTGTGCTCTAAGTATACAAGGAGAGGGCATAAAAGCTCTGCATTCAGGACTCTTCGAGATCTTGCTATATGTGTCTTCTAGGACCCCCTCTGAATATATAGACAGTTGGTCAGAAATATGGGTGACCTGGAGATTCCTGAACTTGCAAATGGCATCTGAATTCAGGGAAATCTTATGGCGAGGTAGTGAGAAGGGTCTTGGGAACCCCCTGGATTTCGAGCCAGTTGACAAGTATAAGTGGCCTGGGAACTTGACTTGCAGCTGGTGTCTGAAGCGGGGGCAGTCCTGTTGGGGACCATGCTCTTGAAACTTGTGGAGTCTGACACTAATTCAGGGTGGTTAGTTCCAGAATTGAACTGCAGTATACTGGTTGATGTCAGAAGATCTGGCCTGATAGCTAAATTGAAAGCTTTTTTTTTCCTCCCATAAAAATAGACTATTTTTTATAGTTTAAGGTTCACAGCAAAACTGAACAAAGTACAGAGTTCCCATATACCCTCTGCCTCTGACACACACACAACTTCACCCACTATCAACATCTCACATCACAGTGGTACATTCGCTACAATCGACGAACCTACATTGACACATTACCATCACCCAAAGCCCACAGTTCACATTAGGGTTCACACTTGGTGTATATTCTATGGGTTTTGACAAACGTATAATGTGTATCCACCATTATGTTATCATATGGAATAGTCTCTCTGCCCTAAAAAACCTCTGTACTCTATTTATCCTTCTCTCTCTGCTAACCCCTGGAAAGGACTCATCTTTTTACTGTCTCCATAGTTTTGTATTTTCCAGAATATGAAATCATACCTTATGTACCCTTTTCAGATTGGTTTCTTTCACTTATACTCATTTAAGATTTTATATGTCTTTTTATGGGTTCATAGTTCATTTAGTTTTAGCAATAAATAATATCCACTGTCTGGATGTGCCACAGTTTATTGATTTGTTCACCTACTGAAGGACATCTTGGTTGCTTTCAAGTTATTGAAATTATGAATAAAGCTGTTAAACATCCATGTGCAGGTTTTTGTGTGGGCATAAGTTTTCAACCCACTTGGGTAAATACAAGGTATGCAATTGCTGGGTCATACAGTAAGAGTATGCTTACTTTTTTTTTTTTTTTTTTTTTGAGACAGAGTCTCTCTCTGTCGCCAGGCAGAGTGCAGTGGCGCAATCTCGGCTCACTGCAACCTCTGCCTCCTGGGTTCAAGCGATTCTCCTGCCTCAGTCTCCCGAGTAGCCAAACTACAGAAGTGCACCACCATGCCCAGCTAATTTTTGTATTTTTAGTAGAGGCGGGGTTTCACCATGTTGGCTAGGATGGTGTCTATCTCTTGACCTCATGATCCGCCCACCTTGGCCTCCCAAAGTGCTGGGATTACAGGCATGAGCCACTGCGCCCAGCCAAGTATGTTTACTTTTATAAGAAACTGCCAAACTGACTTCCAAAGGAGCTGTACCATTTTGCATTCCATCATAATTCCTGTTGCTCCACATTCTCCCTTAGCATTTGGAGGTGTCGGTTTTGGATTTTCACCATCCTACTAGGTATGTGGTAATATGTCATTGTTGTTGCAATTTGTAATTCCCTACTGACATATGATGTTGAGCATTTTTATATGCTCACTTGCCACCTGAATGTTATGAACTTAATGTTTGTGTCCCTCTAAATGTCCTACGTTGAAGCTCTAACCCCCAGTATGATGGTATCTGGAGAAGGGACCTTTGGGAGGTAATCAGATTTAGGTGAGGTCATGAGGGTGGAGCTCCCATGATGGGATTAGTGTTCTTATAAGACAGGGAAAAAAGACCACAGCTCTCTCAATCTCTATTATCTGAGGACAAAGAAAGAAGGCAGCCATCTACAACCCTGTAAAGAGACCTCACTAGGAGCTGAATCTACCAGTACCTTGACCTTGGACTTCCCAGCCTCCAGACCTACAAGACATAAAGGTTGGCTGTTTAACCCACCCATTGGAAGGTATCACCCAGCTGATTAAGACACTGTAGTCCTCTTTGGTAAGATGTAACCTTTAGTTGCATTTAAAAAATCATATATTTGCTTAACAAAAACTTGGTTTTGTCAAATTCCAGTATAACCTCCTATAGAAAAGGTTTCCATCAAAGCTTGTCTACTGATGAAATTGTTTAGAGAAAATTTTCTTTCACTGAAAACTCTTAAGAGCTAGTCACATAACTAAAACAAACTAAAAACACAGGTCTCCTAAATGAAGAGAGGCAAAGCCTATGTAATCTTTCACTAGACTGTTGGGCTACAACTTTGCATCTGGGGCCTTTTCATGCACAATATTCCATTTAAATACCAAGTTTTATGATGTTAGAGAGAGGAAAGAAAAGACCATTCAGAAAAACGAACTATATTTTAAAATCTCTGTACATTTTCTCCCTCTTTAAGACTAATCTAAGCATTAAAAAAAAAAGTTGCCAGCTGGACTTACTCCCATATTATACGCTTTTGAACAGAACCCTCTCAAATCACTCTCTTTAGAATTAGTTTCTAGGGGCAAAATCTGCAAGATAAATCATATTCTTTATTTAACTGAACAAAAATAATCTGATGGAATTTGAAATCTAATAAATTATGCAACAGTATAAAATATAACAATATAACATTTTATTGGAACCAAGAGTAATTACTGAATATTAAATTATACATGAACAAAATAAAAGATAGCTATAACATTTTCATCACAATCTGATTACAATTTTGTAAATGTATCTACAAGTACATGTCTTGCCTCGCGCCGTGACTCACACCTGTAATCCCAGCACTTTGAGAGGCCAAGGCGGGCAGATCTTGAGGTCAGGAGACCGAGACCATCCTGGCGAACATGGTGAAACCCTGTCTTTACTAAAAATACAAAAAAAAAATTAGCCGAGCATGGTGGCGGGTGCCTGTAGTCCCACCTACTCGGGAGGCTGAGGCAGGAGAATGGCGTGAACCCAGGAGGCGGAGTTTGCAGTGAGCCGAGATCACACCACTGCACTCCAGTCTGGCGACAGAGCAAGACTTCGTCTCAAAAAAAAAATTACATGTCTTTTGATGCCATGAAAATCTGATATGATTGTTTAAAAAAATCATTATCATTAATATATTAAGCCTATGTGTAAGGCATGACATTAGGTACAAGATACATACAAAAGCAATCATACATTATACAGTTTACACAGCCTTTTCCTTCTCACACATATTTCATCTGACCCTCACCAAAATCCTATAGTGTTATCTCCATTTTATATAAAAAGAACACATTCAGAAACTTGTCCAAGGTCACATAAGTAGTAATAGCTAGTGCTAAGCTGGAACCAAGGATTTCTGACTCCAAGCCTCATGTTCCTTCTACTAAACTGTTTTTCCCCCAAAAATAATCAGTCCCCTTTACCCTCTAGCAGACTACTTTATCAAAGATAACATACAAATACCAAGAAAACTATCATAAAATGCTAAGTGCCAAAGTGGATGGCATAGAGAAATAACAAATAGATGGACCAGTACTTCTTTCTTACTGAGAATCAGCAAAGATTTGCACAGAGCCATAAAAGAAAGACGGAAAAGAGAGAAAGAGGTGGCATATGGAGAAGACAGTGGTGGAAAGTGTTTGGATGAACGGAGGCAAGATGGTGCACTTCCCGGTTCTTCTTCACCACCAACTCTTCCCGCACGCGCGAAAATGCAGCCGGCGCCCAGGGAGGGTGCAGACCAACTGGGCATGCGCCAGGTGACGTCAATCCGAAGAGACCAAGATTTACCTGGTCGCACCTGCGGAACGCCCCTGACACGCCCATGCCCCACCTATTGCCCTCCCACTCCTAGAAAAGCCGCTCTCCGCCATTGAGCCAGGCGGCCTTCTCACAGCCCGGCGGCCCTCTCACAGCCCCAGTCCTGTCGGGATGTCCGGACTGTGGGAAGTCCGTCCGAGAGCCCCACGGGGGGACTCTGCCGGCCTCCTTCGCCGGAGGCCGACAGACTTCTCCCGCACACCTTAGGTTACCAAAATAAATGTGCAGTTTTCCTGTTACACTTGCCTACCCGCTGGTTCTTTTGCGCCCGCTCGGCTGGTCTTAGAAAAACAAGACAGAAAGCACAAGGTATATTTAAGGACAATAGCATAAACATTTTGGATTTATAGCGTTTTCATGTTGGAAGGAAATGAGGCAGCTAAGAATGTAAACTGGACCCAAAACTATATACTGTATTTCACTGACTACTGCTTATTGAATGTATACTAAGTGCCAAGCATTTTAAGTACTTAATACACATGCAGAAAGCAGAAAAGTTCATCTTCAAAGCTTGTCTTGGTTTAAAAACAAAATAATAGACACTAAAAATAATAGCTTCTTATGCTAAAGCCTCCTATCAACTATTAGTTCTTACACTTTAGCCCAGTTAGTTGCTTTGGCTTACTCAGGCATGATTGGACAGGCCCAGGCAAGTCCTAGCTCATAGCTTATGCCCCTTCCTTATTTGGAAATGTTATTGCTTCCTTAAACCTTTCATAAGCAACTTCCTCTCCTTCTTTGTTCTCCCTTGTGCTTACCTACTTAGGAAAGTTTTAGGTTATTAGCAAATCAGGTATCAGTTTAAGACTATGAGGTCCAGCTCCAGTCAATGGATGCAGGACACAGCAGTAAGGACGACCCAATTGTGTAAGGGATAAATGTGTTGCTTTTCCCTTGTTCAAGTGTGCTCTCGCCATTGTTCCATCTGTCAGTAGCACCCTTTCTGCAGAAAGTAAAGACTGAATTGCTGAGAGCTCCTCTGTCGCTGTGCTGACTTCTATTCACGGCACCGATTATCTATTTCTAACACACATCATCTCATTTTAAAAATACAATTACCCTGGCAATCGTTGGAATTGTTTCCAAGTTTTGTGGAATTGTCCACTGTGAGTTTTGGAAGGATGCAGGGCTCTACCTCCCACTTCAGAAACCAAAGGCAGAGATGGGTTCTTCCTCTCCATAAACCCATGGTAGCCAGGGTAAAGGTACAAGAGCTAGACTCAGCAATCAGATACTCCCACATAAACCAGTGAATCCTGGGAAACAAAGAGTGGGTGTGATTAAATGAGCAGTCACAGCAGTAGTCGAGCAAGAAAAATTCAACAGCAGCTGTGGCATCTGGATCAGACTGTATACTTTCAAAACTCCCTTACTTCCCACTTGTCTCCAAATCTGAATCTCTATATGTCCCATCCATTTTGTGTGAGAGTTACCCAATCCTCCTTTAATACTTGTTTTCCTGTCTAAGCTAGCCAGAGCTGGTTACTGCTGCTGACAATAAAGCCTCAGAAAGCTAAGTAACCCTGCATGTTAAAATGTCCGGCAGGAAATAAGGAACTGAAGAGTTTTGAGGAGAATAACATAATCAAATATTTGCATATAAACAGATAGGAAGTGGGACCTTAATTTCTTTCTGACTGCCCATGATGATGTAATCATTCATTCACCTAACATTTATGAGTACCTCTATTGTCCCAGCAATGATGATTCAGCCTAGCACCTCACCTCCTGGAGTTCAGTATCTAACACAGAAAACAATACTAAAATAGAATACATATTTTGATTTTTAAAAAAATACAGTTGCTATGGAAATACAACCTAGTCTAGTAGTCAGCAAATTTCTCCAGGAGAGCTGCTGAGCAGATGTTTTCTACAGGGAGACAGTACAAAGAGAGACTACATCCCTGACTGGGTGCTTGGAACATGATAGAGTTTCGATATTTGTCTCTCTTTGTTGCAGCATTTGCCAATTAACCCGTTTGTTAAATTTTCAGCACTCCCTGGATTACTCTTCAATAGACAAATTTGTTTTGCCTTTAGATATGGATGGATATCATAGTTATAGAAGTTTGATTTATAGTATATAATATTTTCCTTGGGTAATTTCGAGAACTCCTTCAGACCCGTAATACTATTTAGATGACCAAAAATCTCTCAACAAACTGTGTTAAGATGTCTTGATGGTACTGAGTTTCCATCACTCATTCAAAGCTGAGTCCCTACTAGGTGCTAGGCACTGTCTACAGGATGAGAATACAAAATGGAAAAATACATTGTTCATGCTACAAAAGAATTTACAAATGGGACAGAAAGTCACACTTACGAATAATTACAGGATAACATAATTTTAAGGCAGGCTGTAAGCTAGTACTTCTGGAAACTGAGAGAAGCATATATACCAGGTGGAGAAAGGAGAATCAAGGAAGACTTTCCATGTTAATAGGAACTACATTTGAAAATGTGATAGAATAAGAAAAGGAAGGTCATTTCAGATAAACTATTAGCATGCCACATTCCAGAAACTATAGTAGTTTGCCATGACTAGAGCATAAAGTAGGGGAGTGGTAGGAGATGAGGCTAGAAAAAAAGAAAGTAGCCTATCGTGAAGAAAATTATACTCTATGTAAAGGGGTTTGAACAGTATCCTGAATGCTAGACAGAAACAGCCATAGGAGATATTTTAAATAAATAAAAGGAAACATTAAGACTAGTCTCTTAAAAAGAATCACTGTGGCAGCAATGTGCAGAGAGATTAAAGAGAATGCCAGCCAGAATGCCACTGCAATAATCCAGGTGAGAAATGTTGAGAACTTAAACTAATAAAGTGGCAGCAGGAACAGAAAAGAGAGATTTCACAAAAGAAAGAGAAGGTAGAATCTACAGCACTTAGTGCCTAGAGATGGGATGAGGGCAAATACACTTAGGTTGATTTCCAGGGTTCCTGGCATGAAAAACCCTGTGGATGGTGATGCCACTCTCTGTAAGGTTCACCACTGCTTTTCACGTCACTAAATCAAAAGTCAGTTCTCAGTCCTGCTCTTCTGTGAACCATGAGCAACAACATTTGGCATGTTGTTCACATGCTCTTCCTTTGATTCCAGGATACCAGTTTCCATGTTTTTGTCCTACCTCACTGGCTGCTCCTTTTCAGTCTCCTTTGCTAGTTCCTCCTTATCTCCCCAACCTCTAAACACTAGAGTGACTCAGGGATCTTCTCATTTTTCTTTGACCTATAAATCACTCTTACGATTTCATCCTATCTTAGGCCTTTATATTTACACATCATCTATGCTAACTAGGCCTTTATATATCATCTATGCTGATTAGCCCTCAAAATGTGTAACTCTAGTCTCAACCTTCCCCTTGAACTCTAAATTCATATATTTGTTTGCCTACTCATTATTCCCAACTTGGATGTCTAATGGCATCTCATCCTAACAAGTCAAATATTGAACTGTTTATTCTACTTCCCCCACCACATCCTCTTACTTGTATACATAAAACCTCGTTTTCCTGCAGTCTAGTGACAACTCCATCCCTCCAGTTACAAACCAAAATATCTTGGTCATCTTTGATTCTTTACTTTCTCTTACACCCCATATATCAATTGCATAAGAAAATTTTACTAGCTCTACTTTTATAAATATATTCTAAATCTAACTGTTTTTCACTGCAACCATTCTACTGTGACCACCATCATCTCCTGCTTGAATTACTTCCAACAGCCTCTTAACTGGTTTTCCTGTGTAATATTGTGATTTACAGTAAGAAATACATATTTAATCTTTGCTCCCAGTTTCCTGGTACAGAGCTCCTAAAAAAAACTCTTACAGTCTCTGAGTGATAACAGTGTCTTTCATATGCTAATGAGACAGTTGGTGGTTGGGGCCCCATAAATAGCTTCAGGATGGAAGCTGGTCACTAGAAAGACCAAGGCATGAATAGAACCTGTAGGAAGGAGAAAGCGACTGAAGGTTGAGTCCCTGGGGGCAGAGTGACTGAAGACTGAGTTGATCACCAATGGTCAATGATTGAATCAATCATGCATACATAATAAAGCCATCATGAAAACTCAAAAAGACGGGGTTCAGAGAGCTTCCAGATAGCTGAACACATGGAGGTGCCTGAAGTGTGGCACACAAGTGAGCACACGGAAGCTCTGAACCCCTTCTCCAAACATCTCCTTTTTACATCTCTTCCACCTGGTTTTTACTCTGTATCCTGTGTAATATCCTTTATAATAAATGGGTAAACGTAAGTAAAGTGTTTACCTGAGTTTTATGAGCCGCTCTAGCAAATAAAGCAAACTCAAGGAGCGGGTCATGGGAACACCAGTTTATAGCAATTTGTCCAGAAGTACAGGTTGCAGCCTGGGACTTGCAACTGGCATCTGAAGTGAAGGGCAGTCTTGTGGGACAGAGCCCTTACCCTGTGGGATCTGATACTATCTCCTAGTAGATAGTGCCAGAATTTAATGAAATTATAGGACACCCAGTTAGTGTGTGTCAGGCCTCTGAGCCCAAGCCAAGCCATCGCATCCCCTGTGACTTGCACATATACGCCCAGATGGTCCGAAGTAACTGAAGAATCAGAAAAAAGTGAAGATGCCCTGCCCCGCCTTAATTGATGACATTCCACCACAAAAGAAGTGAAAATGGCCGGTCCTTGCCTTAAGCGAGGACATTACCTTGTGAAATTCCTTTTCCTGGCTCATCCTGGCTCAAAATGCTCCCCCACTGAGCACCTTGTGACTCCCACTCCTGCCCGCCAGAGAACAACCCCTTTGACTGGAATTTTCCTTTACCTACCCAAATCCTATAAAACAGCCCCACCCTTATCTCCCTTCGCTGATTCTCTTTTCGGACTCAGCCCGCCTGCACCCAGGTGATTAAAAAGCTTTACTGCTCACACAAAGCTTGTTTGGTGGTCTCTTCACATGGACGCGCATGACAGTGTGTGGTAGAGAATCTGGTGTCAGAACTGGATGATGTGTAGGGAAAAATCTCCACACACACAGTGTCAGATGTGTTGAGTGGTGTGTGAGACTAGGAAATATGCTTTGGTTTTTTCCTATCAGAAATACCCTACTTTACTCTTATTCGCCAGGCAATATTCTCCACATCAAGGCCAGAGTGACTCTTTTTAACCATAAGTGAAATAATATCACCTATCTGTGCAAAACTTTTCAATGGCTTCCCACTAAACTGAGAAGAAAAAGTTCTTATAATGGTTCATGTGATATTCCCCCCAATACTTCCCAATACCCTCATCTTCTACTATCCTCCCCCCTCTACTTCAGCCATACTGGCCTCTTTGTCGCTCCTCAAACACCTAACTAAGCACATTCCTCAGGACCTATGCTCTTACTATTTCTTCTGCTTGGAACATTCTTCCCTCACATATCAACATGGTTCACTCTCTTCCCTCTTTTGGTTCTTTATTCAAATGTCATTTTACTGAAGTCTCCCCTGGTTTCCCTATTTAAAATTATAAACCATCAACCCTTCCTTCATTTTTCTTCATAGGACTTTTTACCATTTAACATACTTCAAATGCAGCAAATTAAGGAATTGAAGGGAGATGGGAATGGACATTATCAATAAGCACGGACCCTTCTTTTTAAACAGATCGTGTGGAAAGAGAATACAGGAAACTAAACAAGAGGTCAGATGGCTAAAGTATGAATCCCACCTGTGTGACTAAACAGAAGACTTAATCTCAGATTCAATGTCCTCATCCAAAAAAAAAAAAACAAAACAAAATGGAGAGAATAATGTTACCCTTGCTAAGTGTCACTATATCAACCAACATGATGTATGTAAAACTCTTAGCAGAGTAAACGCTCAAAAAAATGTTAGTCATTAATAATACTTTATTATGAAATACAATTAAGCCAGACACAATGTCTTGAGCCTGTAATCCCAGCTACCCAGGAAGCCGAGGCAAGAAGATCACTTGAGTACAGGAGTCTGAGGCTACAGTGAGCTATGAATATGCCACTGCACTCCAGCCTGGGCAAAAGCAAGACTTCATCTCTATTTTTTTAAAAGAAAGCTGGGTGCAATGGCTAACAATGCCTGTAATCCCAGAACTCTGGGAGGACATGCCAAGAGGACTGCTTGAGGCCAGGAGGTCAAGACCAGCCTGGGCAACCAAGCGAGACCCCCATCTCTATTAAAAATTTAAAAATTGGCCAGTCCTGGTGGCATGAGCCTCTAGTCCTAGTTACTCAAGAGGCTGAGGTGGAAGGGCTGCTTGAGCCTAGGAGTTTGAGGCTGCAGTGCGCTATGACTGTACCACTGCAATGCAGCTTGGGCAACACAGAAAGACTTTGTCTTTAAAAAAGAAAAATAAAATAAAAATAAAAAATAAAAAAATAAGATAGGATATTTTTGTTTTTTAAGGAGAAACCAAAACACATTTGTATGCTGAACAGAGATGGAAAAAAGAGGTTGAAGAAAACAAAAGGAAGATGATGATATTCAATATTCCTGTAACTTTTTTTTAAGTATCAGCAAAGCCACATACCTAACTCACTTTTCACATAAAAAAACACATTAATGCCTTTTACTATGAAATCAGGTTTGATTCAATATTATTATAATCAATATAAAAATGCAAACATTAATTCCAGCATCTAAACTACTACTCTCACATCTGTATGAGCTCGAGCTCTCATCCTGATGACATACCATTTCACCACCAGATAAATCTCCCTCTAACCCTGTGTTGCAGAGACTGCTAACTGCAACCCCTCACCCCAATTTCTATGCTATCCTTCTTCCACACTACAAAACTCTCACTTACTGAGAACCTTGTTATCCGAATGAAAACATTTTCCAGCCTCCCTCGCAGCTTGTGTGGCCTTATTACTAAGTGGAGGTGGTACATGGCAGTTTTCAAGAACCTTCTTTAAAAGGCCTTTATCCCTTTGTTCACCCTTCTTCCATACTGCTTCCGTGAAAAGGCAATTAGAACCCTAGCCTCTATGCCAAACTGTGAACATGAGAGCCAATTCCTAAGAATGTCTGGGTAGTAAATGATTCGATCAAGTGAAGACTCAGTAAAACAGAACCAACACGGCTGCCTCATACTATGTTCCTAAGGCATTTTACATGAGAATGAAAATCATAATTACTCATTGCTGAACCCACTCCTAACTGATAGTGTAGCAATCATGTCACTTCCCCGGTTTAATATATTCGTTATCAAATACTCAAGACTATCCACAATCTAGCACCAGCTAATTTGCCCTTACTCCTATTTTATCTATACAGTTTTTGATTTCCTGCCACTAGATCGTTGTTCATATTAATCACCTTTTTTGGAATGCATCTGAACCTCCCCTAAAGAAGTGCTATTTATCAAGTACTAGCTCAAAGCCCACTTCCCACACAGCTCTCCATGATCATTAGAAATAGATGTGACTGCATCCTCCTTTGAACTACCAAAGGATATTCTGACTGTGCCATTCACCTAGCAACACGTAGTTTTCTTGTTATTGTGTCTCATCTTCCCCAAAAGATGCCAAGCTCCTTAAGAAGGCCCTCTCCTCCAAAAAGATGGCAGTGGGGGAGGGAAGTCCTGTTCCCAAACTCTCCCTATCTCCTACTATTCCCAGACATGCACTTTGAAGAAAATGTCCAATGTTGATTAAAATCCTTTGTAAATTTCACTCAGCTTATGAGTTTTCACCATCAAATAAAACCACAACACCCTTTATCAGCTAAAATTCAAGGGTAGCCAGACATAATGTCCAAACCCTAACAAAATCTTCTGGGCCTAACAATCCTTTCTTTTTTGAATAAAGTTGTTACCATGGGTTGTTAACTTTATTCAAAAAATAAAGTTCACACTAAAGCACATAGTTCCTATCTTTAGAAACAAAAGAGGCTACCAAGTGGAAGAGGAGCTACAGTTCCCTCATTTTGAAAAATGAATGCTTACTAACATCAAGAGCATACAAGGCACAGTGCAAAATACAATGATAATCTGGAGACTTGGCCATTAGTTAAAATCCAAGACAAAGAACCAGAGGCAAAATAGAACAGATGCAGATGAGCAGATAGGAGATATCACATTTCTCAGCTTTGTTTTGCTATCACTGTAATTGTTCACCCTAATCAAACTGGCATTTCTTCTTGGTAATTCTAAAAATACATCCTATTCGTAAGAAACAGACCCAGAATTTAATGCAGTGGGAAAGGAGGAATTTGAAGGATGTGCATTTTTCACACTACCTAGGAAAAGGACTGGAAAACTTCCATTTTGAATGTAAATTTGTCGAAAAAGAAATCAATATAAGACCTAAAAAGGTCATTCAACAAAATGCTGAGTAATAAGGTAAATCATTTTAAGTATTCGTCAAATTAAGTTAAAAATTGTATTTTAAGTACTCCCCCTTGAACTGAGTATTCCACACTAAAAAATTTATCTGAAGTATTTTTGAGAGACCTTAATGAACACAAAAGGTAACTAAAATAAAACTTTCAAAAGCAACTTTCTTTAGGCTGCCTGATTTTTATCTGTGACAAAGAGATGAAGAATGATGTTCCTAAGCCAAGATTAATGGTAAATTTTATAACTACTGAATCTGTACAAAGACAGAACCTAAGCAATTGCCAGGGATCATTACACCTACCTTGAACAATTACTGAGGACTAGAACATGTAAATTAAACACAGCTATTTGTGTCACAAATGCTAACTTTGGTGGTATAATTCATTAAAACTCCAAGTCAGGGGCAGGCAATTTTTTTCTGTATGAGGCCAGAAAGTAAATACATCAGGCTTTGTGGACCCAGACGCATGGACCAGGATATTAGGTGTGTAGGTTCTTATGCAACAAGAAAGAAAACAAATTTGCAACAATTTTTATTAATAAAATTCAAAATGCATCAATAATATGTACAATTTTTTGGTAACATATGTCTACTAATACTAATGCGAAGAATGGAAACTTTGGAGGAAACATTTCTCATAATTGGGATTCAAAGTTAGTGCTCTCCTATCATCAAATCGATTACAAATGTTCATCTGTAAAATGCTCCTGGGCCATGTAAAATATTCCAGCTGGCCATATTTACTTTCGCATTCCTTGCTCTTAGTACTAACATTACTTGAGAAACAAGTTAAAACACCAACACCACAAACCTTAATTTTCAAAAGTTGGCTTCTAAGTAACTAAAATCAACTTGAATATTAAAACTTCAAACTTTTTAACATAAAAGTGCCTAATCTTTAACAATCATTTATACAAAGAAACTTATTCTTCCCTGACTCTTAGTTAAAGGCTAAGTATAACAAAGATTACTAAATACAGATGAGAAATTTAATCTCCTTAAAAATCTTACAATCTAATAATTCAATTTAGGAGTAAAAACATACATAAAAATTTTTATCAGAAACTAGGACAACAGCAAATCAGGATTAAATAATCGAGGGCAATAAAATAATAAGGTGAAGAAGAAAGTTGAGTTTATTAAACGTGGGGAATGGGGAGTTAATTCACTAAGGTTTCATGAAAATGTACCTTGAATGCTTTTGGCAACACTAACTTGAAGTAAACGTTTAGTTTTTAAATTTAATCTGAATAACAACCTAATCTGACTTTAATCATAAATTTAAAACTATGTAACCTCACACTGATAAATACTTTTACAAAAGTTAAGAATAATCTCACTATTTTTCAAGTAACATCTGTATCTCAGTCTCACCAACAAGGGCCCTAGACTAGAAAATCAGTGCCTTTGAAAGATGTGTCTGACTCACAACTGCCAAATTAAAGGAAATCCTCATTCCTTGCTCCTAATAATAAATGAAGATATTAAATATTTAAAATATTTTCTCATGAACGATGAATTATGATTTTCTATTAGCCTCATTTTATTTAGATTATTGAAAATCTAAAAACCAACTAAACAAGATACATAAACCTAACAAGTAGAGGAAATCTGCTACCAAATATAACCATTAAAATGTGAAAATATCTTTTTCCAGGGGTATCCAAGACACTTTTCAAAAGTAATAATTTTTAGTGTAACATTTCTGCAGGAATGAGAAAAATCCAGTGATTTTATACTTGAAAAAGTTTTTGATTTTGGCACTTTAAACTATATTACAAAAGCATTTGGATTTGACAAGTCTCCTTTGCCCTAGTAATTTGAACTAATATAGCAATGAAGATTTTCTTAAATAAAAAATAAAGTATGAGTAACTTACAGTATGAAAGTGAACGTTGGTAAGAACTTCTTATTACCAAATTACAACTAGTGGCTAACAGAGTAGAGAACAAGCAGGAAACAAGTATGTGTATTTGGGGAATCTCCGTAGGTTTTTCTAATAACTCCAGACACAATTCAGAAGCATTTCTCTATATATCCAGCATCCAAACTTTAAAAATACATATGTGGATTCTGTCTGCACAACTGTATGTCAGTGTCAGTTAAAAATTCCCAATTATAATTCTTAGTTTTCATTTCCTCTTGCTCCAAAGGCAATACAGTTTAAACACATCCAGCTTTTTAAAAATCACATTTGAATTGGAAATCATAGAATTTTAGAGTTGAACAGCCTCTTAGAGGCAGTTTAATCTGAATCTTTTGGTTCTTCAAGTAAAGAAACTGGACTCAAAATTATACCTAAGATCACAAAGTACAGAGTGACAGAGGTGGGATTTCAACCCTAATTCCCTGACTCTTCAGTACCCGTTTTAACCAGGCTAAGCTGCAGCAGATTCTTCAGGCAACTTGAAATCAGAATTACACATGAGAGCTATTTGAAAAATTTCTATTTTGTCTACTACTTAGTGTGAAGAACCTTATTTTACTCCAAAACCCAAAGATTTTAAGAAAAGGTAAACATTTATTTTTATACTATGGTAAATATTAATGGAAGTTGAGCTCTGAAAATACTAACTTATATACAATTCCAAATTATTGCTATTTTCATCTTATTATCTTAAGTTTAAATAAAATCATTCAAATTTCAGATGTTAAATTATTTTCTTCTACTTTACTAACATTGCAGTAAGGATCTTAGTGTAGGGTGAAAGCTTAAAGCTGGGAATCAAGACACCCGAGTTTCTGTCTCACTTTTTACAATACTCTTAACTAGTTTACTGTCAAATCTCAACCTCTCTATTTCTCATCTCCTGATTAAGGATCAGGAGACAGATCCCTAGTGCCAGACATCTTATTTACATTGCTTCTAATTCTCACACCTTAGAAGATATGAATTATTCTACCTATTTTGCAGGAAACTGAAGCTCAGACAGATTAAGGAAATTTTCCAAGAAACTGAGCTGGTTAGTAGCTGAGCTGGAATTTAAAACCAGCTCTGCCTGACCCCAGCCAATGCCCATGTTCCTTGCATGACACGACTTTGCCCATATACTAATATAATGTGTGATCCTAGTATGGTTAGAACAAGAAGTACTACATTTGCAGGATTATTAGGGAGATTAAGGTGATAAACTAAAATACATGCTGAAAAAAAATACTGTAACTCTTTATTAAATTGAGAATGAATTTTTAGTAAAAAATTTTAAACTAGTTATGCTATAGATACTATTCTTATTACTGTCATCAACACTGAAGTAAGCACTGTAGAATTACAAAACACACCAATCTTGCTTTTAGAGAGAACACTGCAAATTAAACTGGAACCCCATCCCTATTTCAGTAGTTAAAAATAAAATTACTCTCAAAGTCCCATTAAATCACAAAATCACATACGTAAGTATATTTATTAAAATGTGTGTGTGTGTATAAATAGAACAGAAGAAATCAAGAGAACTTCTTATTAGTTCCTGCCCTTTCAAATAGATTTAGAAAACAACAATATTCTCAGATATGCAAGAAAAGATGAGAGATGCTTAATACTGGACACCTATACAGTATATATTAATACAGCGTACTATCAACCATCTTCACCCCTACAGATAAAGATACTGTGCTTCTGACAAAGAAATGTTTCCCCAAGTTTTCCTGTCATGTCTTACATATTCGGCAAAGTTAGTATCACTAAAATGTTTGGTAGACAGTGGACAACTTACGCCGTGAATGTGGTCACTGGCTCTTTTTGTAAAAAAAAAAAAAAAAAAAAGACCAGCAAATGTAGGGCCCATTAATAAACGTAACCTAAAAGCAAAACCAGAATTGAAGTTTCAGGTTATCTTTCCTGTGTATCTTGCCCTACAACTGAAAATATCGAATTAGCTCAAAATGAAACGTACTATGCACATTTGTCGTAAGTCCTCATACGTGACCTGATAACATACGACAGCTTCTTTACTGATTAGAATCGTCAATACCTCTACGACTCTGGTTCTTTTCCCAGCAATGGCCAAGGTGTTCATCTCTGCGTCTTCGGATAATGCCCACAAAGGTAATGACACTTTTGACCCTGTCAATTCACTCAGGGTTGCATCTACCTAGCTACAATTGCCCCCCGCCCCCACTTCTCTTTTTACCTCCGTGAACAACCCCCGCTAATCCCCCATAGAACCACACAAACCGCCTACTGAAGAAGCGTTCTCCACCTGACCCATCTTCTGCATTAAACATTCATTCCGTCTCAGCTCATTCTGTCGATTTGCTCTTTCGTAAATCGCAAGACAAAGCTAGGACAAAGCTGCAAATTCAGGAAATCCGCAGAAAGAGAAAGAAAAAACAGAGGAACAGATGGAAGAGGGTGGGGGGCGGCGCGGGGTCCGCCTGTCAACTGGCTTCAGGGCGCTGGGAAAGGAGTGGGGCGGGCGCGTAGGACCGTCCTCCCGAGCAACGCCAACTCCCACCACAGCTCCCTCCCCTCACCTCGATCTCGCGGATGTTGTTGGAGGTGACAAAGATGCCAATGCCAATGGGAATGAAGATGAGGCCGATGATGAAGAAAATAGGTAGCACCGTGCCAGCCGTAAGGATGGGCTGCCAAGCTGGAAGCCGTTGCTGTTTGAAGGCCGTGTTATCCGGTCTCCGAGTCTTCGCGGTGCCCCCCGGAGCACAAGGGGGCCCACCGTCCACTTCATCCTTCGCGTTATAGTTCATCGCCATCGATCCCCGGGGCACCGCTCCGCGACTTGCAGGTGGACCACCCAGGGAGCCCGCCGGCTGACCCTGACAGGAACCGCTCGAGGGCCACAGCCGCCGCCGCCACCGCCGCCACCAGCGCGACCGCCACAGACGCCTCCGCTGTAAGGCGGAAGAGGCGGGACACTCTTCCGCCAAAGGCCGCTGACAGGAAGCGAAAGTCGGCTGGAGACGCCAGAGGGAGGGAGAGAGGGAGGAGGGAGAAGAAGGAGGGACAAGGGGAGGGGAAAGGGGAGGAGGAGAGAAGGGGGAAGGAAAAGGCGGACGCACCCTGATCATCTGTCCTGTGACTGGCTCAGCCACCCGATCGCGAAGCTACGTTGGCGCATGCGCGGCCCTAGAGCTACGGGGATTCCGCGCCTGCGCTGTAGGCGTATCTTCGCTCTGTTGGCCGTGGCTTTAGTTAGCACGCACCTGCCTGCTACTCTGGTTATCGTGGCGAGTGCAGGTCTGGATTGCCAGACAGGTTTTTCTTTTTACCTCGAGGCTTTCTCTGAAGGGAGTGGGAGCATTTAAAAGGCAGCTTCAAGGGGGATTGAGTCGGGGGAGAATTAGCAGTATTTGCTTAGGTTGTAAAATCGCAACTTTAATTAAATAAATCGCCATTCATGGTGCAAGTAAAAACTTGGAACAGAGGTGCGTGACATGTACCCCTTTTGTCCTAAAGTCAAGAATCAATAATGTGACTTAGCCCTATTATCTTGCCTCTAATTAAGCGATTCTCACTTATTTTTCCTCTGTTGCTGATTCTCACGTCACTTTTCCCCTTTTCTGTGTCCGCCTTTCTCTTTTGCGCATTGATATAGGAAGTGTTTTGTAATAGGCTGTAGCTTTTTCTCTTACTGTTGTAAAAACCAGGACATATAGCATTACTACAAAATGAGATACCCCGTAAACACTTTAAAAGTGCCAGGTATTTAATGACCCAAGGAAATACTCGTGATGTAAAAGGTGACTAAGTCAGGATATTAGAGTAGTGTAGCGACTGTAGAAGTATAATATAGAGCGGAACTAAAAAGTGAGTAATGGCAACTCTGTTGACCGGATGATTTTTTTTTTTTTTTTCTGTTTCTTTGCACTTTTCTGTATTTTCCAAAATTTCTATAATAGGCGTATGTTATTTGTAAAATTTAAACAATTATATACAATCCACATTATACTGACATCTTTGAAATCCAGGCCAGAGATTAAGTCACATCATTTGAAAACAAATTACTTTTAGGCTTAGTCTGCAGTAATGCCTTAAAGAAGTTAAACTGAGGAAAGAGAAAATAAGGAGTGCTTGGTCCTCATAATTTACAATTAGGCTGGGCACCGTGGCTCACGCCTGTAATCCCAACGCTTTGGGAGGCTGAGGCAGGTGGATCACCTGAGGTCAGGAGTTCGAGACTAGCCTGGCCAACATGATGAAACCCCGTCTTTACTAAAAATACAAAATTAGCTGAGTGCGGTGGCCGGGCTTGTAATCCCAGCTACTTGGGAGGCTGAGGCAGGAGGATCACTTGAACCCGGGAGGCAGAGGTTGCAGTGAGTCGGAGATCCGCCATTACACTCCAGCCTAGGCGACAAGAGTGAAACTCCATCTCAAAAAAAAAAAAAAAAAAAAGTTTACAGTTAAAATTATTTTCAAAATGACAAGTCTAAAAAATGTGAGCCAATCACATATTTACTAGGCAGAGTTTAGAGTGATAAATGCTTGTTGCCCTCTAATAACTGACTTGCTTGGGTTTGCTCTTACATGACATTCATGCTCAAATTCTTAGCACTGCTGACATACTTAGGTCTATATTTTGTTTTGATCTGTTAAGTTTACCTTCAACCCCAGGCTCAAATGGAAAACAATCTATCACAGTTAATGGAGAAGGCATGGAATCCTTTTATTTTGCTAAGTTCTGTTGGTAAAAATGTATGCCAAAATATGGGCATATTGCAAAAGTACATATAAGGCAGGTTTTTCCTCCCCATTTCTGCGTATATCATCATGCCCACTAAATTTGATCTTTTTTTAATATTCTGCTATTCCAGCACTCTGTATAAATGGTCATTTTACCTTCATTTTTTGGTTTTGTTCTAGTGACCTGAGTGATTGTGATGTATTTATCTGCTTCCTTTTTCTTTATTTTTGTTTGTTCATAAGAAAATGAGTTAATCCCTTGTCTCTTTTTTTATTAGAAATGCCATTTTGACTGAAACATTTATAGAACTGAAACCTCCTGAGATTCTTCTCTAAAACTTACATTTTCAGATGAGGTCCAGGTGGATGAAATTGCTTTTCCAGATGTCTTGATATCCCTCCATTTCATTTTCTACTACTGTGTTCTGCCACCACAATATGCATCTTTAACCAACGGAAACATTTTTTTCAGCTCCACATTATTATCTCAGGGGACTCACAATTTTGTGATTTTCTTGGTCACATTATTTTATGATAGTCCTTACTAGGTGGTTTTTCATTTAATCTGCTGAAGTAGGAATTTTCAGAAGAAAGTATCATTCAGCATTTCTAGGGCAACAGAAGAGAATAGTTCTCACAATGGTTTACCATTTACACATTTTCAAACTGATTGCTAGGAGCGACTGGTGTGTGTTTGTGTGTATGTATGTTGATACATTTAGATTACACTTATATTGTTCAAATGATTGTTCATGTGCTGATTCTTGGTAAAAGTGGAATTTGTGTGGCTAAATGACATTTATTAATGCTATCAGATTAACATTCTAAGTACGCAGTCAATGCACGAGCCCCAGTACAAAAGTGAATCTGATAGAACAGATGCAAGCCCAACAATCTGAAAAGGTGTATATATTTAGCCTTTGGATGGGAAGTTTTATACAATTTTCCTTTTTTAGTTCAATTGCTGTGTTGTGCCACTGAATTCAGTAACCAGAAACATCTAAGAAAAAATACAGAAGAGTAACTATTGGGTATCTCTGGGAACAAGGAAGAGGAAACTGCACCTGGTCTTTTCACTGCCTAACCAAAGTAGATTTGCCACACAAATTTGATTGTTGGGTTCCTTTTATGTTTGGTGCTGCTGTAGCTCTCTAGCTTCTAACCATATTCAAACCATTTCATTCACATCTGTAGCAAGGATATTTTAAAAAGTTGAAGAGGGCCAAGAAATGTGTCATAGTTTTTACCATCATGAGTTTCAGAGAAAGTTCTTAGTGACTGGAAATGGTTTGAATTATTTTCAGTGGCTGGGTCATATTTTTGCAGGAACAACAACAACAAAAATATCTTTTCCTTTTCAGTTGACCATGGCAGCTTGGTGGAACTGCAAAATGTTCATTTGTAATTATCTCAGAGGACTTTTAGGAGAAAGGGTGATGTAGAAATTGTATAATAAATTTCATTTCCTGTATTTATTGCATCAGATATTGATTCAAACTGGGTTTTAAAAATTACTTTTTAAAATTGACCTTTTCCTGACTTTTATGTAGTGTACTTATTGAATACTTTCAGTTAGATATTTAAGAAACTCCCTTTGTTCTCACACTGAGAGATTGACTGATTAGCCTGAGGTCATTGGTGGTGTGATAGAAAATTTTGCAAGTTCTTGAATAGCCAGTCAGTAATCAGAAATACGAGTCTAACAAGATGTTTTAATGGTTAGTGTCATTAGAGGAAAGAGCAATTACACCAAAATACTTTAGTAGACAGCCTAAGAACTTTGTTTTGGATGGAAATAAGGCTTCATTTCTCATAATTCCATACTTTTTGATTTTGGTTTTTTGTTTTCTTGAGGTGCTGTCTATCACCCAGGTGGGACTGCAGTGGCTCACTGCAACCTCCACCTCCCAGGCTCAAGCGATTCTCCAACCTCAGCCTGCCAAGTACGTGGGACCACAGGTATGTGCCACCACAGCCAACTAAATTTTTGTATTTTGGGTAGAGACATGGTTTTGCCATGTTACCCAAGCTGGTCTCGAACTCCTGAGCTCAGGTCCTCCACCCGCCTTGGCTTCCCAAAGTGCTGGGATTACAGGCGTGCCCAGCCAATTATATACTTTAAATTAAAGAATGTAATTCTAACAAGACTTCAGACTTCATAACTTCTACTGCATAGAATCTCTCAGTTGATTACATCCCCATGGCACCTATTTTTTCATTAGGTGCCATCAATTATAGATAAGGTCTTTTATTCAAATATGATGTTGCCATCTCTAGGTTAACAGCCAACTGACATCTGTTACAAGCAGTTAATTTCTTTAAAAAGGGGAACAGAGGAGGAAAGAGGCTTAGTTTACGCCAAGAGAGTCGTCAAGAGATACAGGATATTTACGCCAAGAGAGTCGTCAAGAGATACAGGATACAAGTAGATATTTTTTAAATGTTAATTCTTTTTTTTTTTTTTTTTTTTTTGAGACGGAGTCTTGCTCTGTCGCCCAGGTTGGAGTACAATGGCACGATCTCGGCTCATTGCTACCTCCGCCTCCTGGGTTCAAGCAATTCTCCTGCCTCAGCCTCCCGAGTAGCTGGGATTACAGGTGCCCACCACCATGCCCAGCTAATTTTTGTATTTTTAGTAGAGACGGGGTTTCTCTATGTTGTCCAGGCTGCTCTCGAACCCCTGACCTCAGGTGATCCGCCTGCCTCGGCCTCCCAAAGTGCTGGAATTACAGGCGTGAGCCACCGCACCCAGCCTAAAAACGTTAATTCTTTTTTTTTTTTTTTTTTTTCTTTTTTTTTGGAGACGGAGTCTCGCTCTGTTGCCGGGGTTGGAGTGCAGTGGCGGGATCTCAGCTCACTGCAAGCTCCGCCTCCCGGGTTTAGCCATTCTCCTGCCTCAGCCTCCAGAGTAGCTGGGACTACAGGCACCCGCCACCTCGCCCGGCTAGGTTTTTGTATATTTTTTAGTAGAGACGGGGTTTCACCGTGTTAGCCAGGATGGTCTCGATCTCCTGACCTCGTGATCCGCCCGTCTCGGCCTCCCAAAGTGCTGGGATTACAGGCTTGAGCCACCGCGCCCGGCAAAAACGTTAATTCTTTATAAATTATATGTTTGGATCATTTTTAGATTTGATTTAAATTTATACTTTACTATTTTTCCAAGTTTTAGAAAGCCAGCGTGAGAGGGATTTCATTTCATCATGATTTTTTTTAACACTTGAGTCACTTGAGTCATTAAAATAACTCCAACATATTCATGAAGTATCTTCACAAAATGGACTTAAAAGTGAAAGTTGGCTTTTGTTGAGCCTCAGAAATCAAACATTGGGCCAGGCCTGGTGGCTCACGCCAGTAATCCCAACATTTTGGGAGGCTGAGGCAGGCAGATCACAAGATCAGGAGATCGAGACCATCCTGGCTAAAACGGTGAAACCCCGTCTCTACTAAAAATACAAAAAATTAGCCGGGTGTGGTGGTGGGCACCTGTAGTCCCAGCTACTCAGGACGCTGAGGCAGGAGAATCGCTTGAACCCAGGAGAGGGAGGTTGCAGTGAGCCGAGATGGTGCCACTGCACTCCAGCCTGCACTCAAAAATAAAGGGAGGGAGGGAGGAAGGAAGGAAGGAAGGAAAGAAAGAAGGAAAGAAAGAAGGAAGGGAGGGGAAAGGATATTTTGTCAGCACTAAATATTTATGACAACAAAGGCGAATACCAAGGGTTTCCCTCTGACCAGCACACCATGAGGCACAAGATAGGTTCAACAGACTGTTTCACAACATCATTTGTATTGTCACTGAATCTCCTGGGAGGAGAAATCTGCACTCGCTGTCTTTGCTTCCTTAACCCAGTCACTCAGCAACCCACTGCTCTCTGACTTCACACCTCACCTCCACTGAAACTGCTTTGCTAGCTAATCCCCACTCATCCTTCAAGATTCAGGTCAGCAGCCAATTTGAGGAATACTTCTTTGACCCCTTTGGTGGAGTTAACAGCTGCTTTCAGAGCTCAAGGTAATGTATATATGATGTCTGTCCTTGCACTTACTTACTGTGTAGTATTGAAAACTATCTGTTTACGTCTGTCTTTGTTACCAGATATAAATGAGTTCCTCAAGGTCAGAGACTTTTTATGCATTTCTACATCTCCAACACCTGGCAAAGTGCCTAGGCCATAAAAGGTACTTGATAAATCTTGTTGAACTGACCTGACCTACTCTCAATGAACCCACATTTTAGTGGGAGAGACAACTTGCTGACAACTGAAATATTATATAATGAAGTCAGTGTCACACAAGATGTGTGTTCAAGGGGTTGTAGGAGCACTGAGGAGGTACCACATGTTGTACCCTTATGATGTCAAAAACTAAACTGTGAGGAAATTGGAAATAAGGTCAGAGTTACATTGTGGTTCTCCACATAGGAGAATAGAGAAAAGAGAGCCTTATGCTAATATTACATGTACTATAAATGCTAAGCAAGACTGTGTACTCTGGGTGATCATGTTCTTTTCCTGAAGCAAGATCTCAGCAGATGATGGTGACCATGCAAACAGACATCTCTGGTGCCCTCCATTTCTGGGAGATAATCAGTTTGTTGTCCCACTGCCTGCTTATGTCAATGCTCCACGTGGGCACCAATACATGCCCCTTTGTGAAGCAAAAATGAGCCCACTTCTCTCAATAAAGCAATATAAACCATCTTGAGGCCTGATGAAACTCTTGTCTTTTCAAAGGCATACCTTCCCTTAGAATCAGTGATTACTGAAGGTCTTTTCTTATGTAATCCAGATGATCTGCCTCTGAAACCTTCCGTGGGCACAGAAATTTCTGCAAGGAAAGCATCAGCAGCCAGAATAATTTGGTGAGGAAGATTTGGCACAGAATACCTTGACTGAGGTATTGCTCCCAAAGGAGCAATTCTCTGGGGTTAGGAGTCAATTATTAGGTGCCTACAAAACACCCTGTTATTTTGACTAAACCTGCCTTGCTATGAAGGAGAAAAAAGAACTGTGCGCCGAAAACCAGAATGGCCAAAAAAGAATGCAGCTGTGGTCATGGAAAAGGTCCTTGAATAACAGGGAAAGGGAGACAGGGCAGTTTAAGGAAGGATAGGAAAAGGCTACTTCCTAGCAGGAATTAATAAACTAATGTTTTTATTATTTAATAAGAGAAACCCATTCCCTTGTTTCAAATAAGGCAAAGATAAGTTAGGATTGGATGTAGCTATAGATCCCTATTTCTGGCACAGGCTGATAAAAATAAAGGAGGTCAGAACACAACCCCACTCTCACCCACATCCCACTTTGCAAAAACCATGACCCAACTGCCTCTGTAGATACTGAGCTGTGGACTGCAGGCAAAGCCTCAGGAGCCTTTGCTCTACTGAGTGATCTACCTTTAGATGACAGCAGCAGCTGCGGAGTAACATCTGAATGTTGATTGACAATGCAGTTTGTGAGAATAAAGCAGGGAGGGAAACCCTTTAACCAGTTTCCATTTTTTGGTGTCTTGAAGTTTTCATCTTACTAAAGAATCAAACCGTGGTATAATCCAGAGGAAGAGCATACCTCATCCTGGCAGCCCTGCTATACCACATCTGCTTATCCATAGTGAAAGAAACCATATTTTTAAGAAAATATGAAATGCAGAGATGAAAACTGTTTTAGAGCAAATGATTTTAAATAAAAAGAAGGTTGCGTACTCATTTTAAATGATTTTAATTTTCTGAATACTATGTTCCAACTCAAGATATTGCACAATGCTTTAATATTACACTTGTTATTTTTCTCACACTAGTGAGATTTTGATAAACATAGTTGACTTTGAAAGTAACAGAGAATGTTTTCATTGGTTAAGTAATTTCAATGAGCTGTGAGGAACTGAAAGCAAGCTATTACATTCATATAAAAGATAAGTACATATCCATAAATTCACTTGGATTCAATGAAAAATAATAAACTCATGTACTTGATAAAACTTAAAGGAAACAGAATTTTACATGGTGCAAAAATAGAATGTATTTCTTAAAGTTTTCAGTGTTGTTTTGCTTTTGAAAACCCTTAGACCTAAAAGAATTCTAAGAATATCAGGCCACATTATAAACCCCTTATTTGTAGAAGCAAACAGTTGATAATTTTAAAACAAAATCTAGATTAAATAAATATAGTTCTTCATTATTAAAATAACAAAATCTATGATGGTACGGTAAAATTTCCCTAAATAATATAAACAAAAAACGACACCGGAAAATAAATGTATCATGTTATGGCATCTATAAACATTTCTGTTCAAATGTATGGATCTACAGCATTTTCCCTAGGTAACACACACAGTTGTTATCACATTATGGAATAAATGCTGAAAAATTAAGAAAAAAATACTAATGGTCACTAGGCCAAAGTCAATTCCAAAAAACTCTCTCAATTTTTATAAACTTTTATTATAGTGATTTTTATTGTATTACAACAATTTTTTTCTTTTTTTCTTTTGCTTTGTGATTCATATTTTTAGCAGAGGCATAGCACTGGAGATAAAGAAGAGGAAATATTATGCCTCAGGTGCCAGTTGTGTTTTTTTAACTTCCATTTTGCACTTTTGCTATTTTTAGACTTGTTGCTCATCAGATTCATGAACACACCCTACTTTTGCTATTTTTTTTTTTTTCAATTCATTTCCAGGAAAACTCAACCACAGCATTAGGAGAAAAGGCAAAAACTTTACATTGCCTGATACACCATTTTTTCTTGCTCTGCCACTGATTTTTAGTAGCTGTGTATTACTGCAGTAGTGTTGTTGTCTCTATTAATGCTTAGAGATTACACACCCTAAATTTTTTTATGGTCATCCTAAGATACAATGAATTCTTCACATTTTGTGAAAATCACAGGCATCTGACAGCTGGTGTATTTATCTACTATCTTCATCAGACTCGAATATTTTATAAAATACTTGAGAAACGATCTCTACCAAAGATATCCTCATGAAACACTCCCTTATCAGAAAGAAAAGGGTAAAATATGGATTAGTTCAATTGAACTAGAAACACTGATTATGATTATATTTCAGAAAACAGTTACAATTATTTCATTAAAAATGATTCTCATTTAGATTGATGATTGGAGACTTATTTATAAGGAAAGATAGAGAAATTTTATGAGCCTAGGATTGTGCCAGGATTGCATGTGAGGGCAGTTTTTTCAAATGGATATGCATGTTGAGATGTGACTATTTATGATCTTATTTTCTTATTCATTAGATAAGGAGATGATCAGTGTTTTCTGGGGTTTTGTTTTGTTGTTAATTTTGCATATTCTCTTATTTCAAAATTAATCTAATTAATTTTATTCGTGTGTCACCCAGATTGCTTTTGGGTTTAAACACAGGACTTAATCATAGCATGGACAGAAAAAGCTCTGCATCTGTCTAAATGACTCTAATTGCACCATCATCCTCATTGTTCTTGTAAGTTCCAAGTTCATTATAAATCCAGGGAGAAAAAAAACCCTTCAAATCCAAATATACATACATTTCTTATAGTATTTTAATTTAAATCAAGAAGTATTTAAAATCTTATCCTCTAACATTTTCACTATTAGTATAATAAAATTCCCACAAGTTGAGAAAGTTATTTGCTTCAAATACGAATCTAATATATCAGAATAATTTTGCCATCAGAGGTACAAACATTGGCAAATAGGATACTTAACTGTGAGTCAAAAAATATAACAGTCTAACTAAAACACTTTTCTAATTGAAAATGTCATTACAGTCAACATTTTCAGAAAACAAAACCCAGTAACAATTCTAAAAATCTTCACACATACACACTCCAGTTTTCTTAGTAACCAAAATTCTGGAAGATTATGTGATGTTTTCACAATCATTCGAGCTAGGGCAAGCCTACTGTAACATTTCTTTTACTTTTAAAAATTAAAAATAATTTTAACATGTAATATAATTTACATGTTGAAAATGATTTGCCAATTTCCCAAGGTGAATCTTAAAACCTTCCAGGATTAGGTAGGGGAGGAAATCCAGCATTAATTTTTCTATTCCAGAGACTCGGTTTGGATGCCCATGTGTGGGCTTCTAAAGCTGAGCACAACCTGTGGACTAGAGAAATGGGCCAGCAGTCCTCTTTGTGTGGCTTTTAGTTATCCTTGTGACACTCGGAAGCATGCTGTCTTTAATTTCAGTAAAGTTACATGATAAATGATTTCCACATTCAGAAACTGATGTGTCAACTCTAATTTATCTTTAAAGTTATCTTTAAAGACCTTAATAAAAACATGTCCATATTAACAGTCTTAAAAAAAAAAAAAAAGTATATTACCAGGGTTTCAAGTTTGGACTTTAGATGCACATTTTCACATAAAACTAAATTCAACAGTAGCTCTGACATTGAGATTTCAGTAATGCATGTTGTGCTTTTTATCTTCAAAGAATATATTCTCTAACCTACCTGTAGTTATGAAAGTCTTTCAAAATCAAGGGGAAAAAAGTTATCGATCCTGAGATTTCTTGTACTACTTTTTCTTTCTGGATTTTGGGGTTTTTGTGTGTGTGTGTGTATGGGTTTGTCTTTGAGACCGAGTCTCACTCTGTCACCCAGGCTGGAGTGCAGTGACACAATCATGGCTCACTGCAGCCTCCATCTCCTGGGATCAAGTGATCCTCCCACCTCAGCCTCCCAAGTAGCTAGGACTACAGGCAGGAGCAACCAGCCCAGCTAGCTTTTTATTTTTATTTTTTTAAGTAACTCTCACTGTGTTGCCCAGGCTGATCCTGAACTCCTGGGCTGAAGCGATTCTCCCACCTTGGCCTCCCAAAGTGCCGGGATTATAGGCATGACCCACTGTGCCCAGTCTTATTTTTTTAAAAAGATACTGACATTTTAGGTCTGTTTTTATATTCAAGTTTTGGTTGGATTAGATTGTGAGAACTAGCTTTATTTCACAGTCCTTATTATAAGTCTTACACATACAAGTAAATAATTCAATCAGAAGTGTAGTTGAACTGTCAGTCGAAGCTGTTCTTATTACCCTCACTGGTTAAACTGGTACATCTCCTTTTATGAATTTGTTCTATATAAAAATCAATTCATCCAAGGTTTTTGGCCCAGAACGCCAGAAAGAGCAACTATAGAAACTGATTTTTAGTATTTAAATTAAGCTTTTAAGTCAGAGCATTATTTGTTAGTATTGAACCATGATCAGAACCATAGCATTGTACAAGCAATAGTAAAACCTCTTCCAGAATCTCCTGCTTCTAAGTTTTACCTCTTGAATTTACCTCAGGAAATATAGTTGTACTTTCTTTTTTTCAGAATTAACAAATTGATAAAAAGAAAATAATTATAGGTTACCATTTTGAATGCAACAATACCAACACTTTGAAGAACTGACAGTGTATTCTGTAGATATATGTGCCAGAGACTATGAAAAAGGGAAACACTTTAGGAAAAAAATTACATTACAAAATGTATTATAAAAAATCAGTTATACATCATGTGCCCATAGACCTGAAAGCTTTGCAAAAAGAAATTTCTTTTGGCACATAGATTGAATTGCTTTCTTGCTACATATTTTCATATTATCAGCAAGGCCATTTTCAGCTTTCACATTATATCCTTAAAAAAAAAAAAATCACTGGAAGTAGTAAAATATTTCCAGTAGTGATCAGTAGCATGGAGGACCTTAGTCATGATTGAGGGCTGTCCATTCAATAGGGATTCAGAGGTCATACACACACCCAGTATGTGCTTGGTTTACCATTTCATCTGGAGTTCGTTCGTAACTGGTGAATGATGATGCTTTCTATAAAGAGAAAAAAGACATGGCATTTTCAATTAAACTGAAACTGAGAATCAAGCTACATCATTTCACTAAAAGATCATAAATGTTAAATAACAAAACAAACAAAAACTGGTACATGAGGCTAATAGACGCTCCTGCATTACTATTCTTGGGCAATGTCTCTATATCGGCGTATGTACTTTACCTCGAAATTTCTTAAATCCCTTTAGAAACTACCTCTAATGTTCTGACAATAGTAGATCAGTTTTAACCAAGGTAAGAACTGAAAACAAAGATAGTAATTGCTATATACAAACCCCATAATGAGAAACCAGACTATTTCCTAGAAGTAACTAATCTTCCAGCCAAACTTTCTGTTCCGAACAATATTTATACCCCTTCAATTTCTTTGTGTGTGTGTGTGTGTGTGTATTAGAGTTTTAATAAGGAGATATTATTTCTAAGAAGTCAATAAATATAGGTGACTTACTTTTGTCTCTGACTGCTTCTTTTTTGCATAACTATATGTTTATTATTTATTTATTTATTTATTTGAGATTGAGTCTCGCTCTGTCACCCAGGCTGGAGTGCAGTGGTGCAGTCTCGGCTCACTGCAAGCTCTGCCTCCCAGGTTCACACCATTCTCCTGCCTCAGCCTCCCGAATAGCTGGGACTACAGGCGGCTGCCACCATGCCCGGCTAATTTTTTGTATGAGAGTAGAGACGGGGTTTCACCGTGTTAGTCAGGATGGTCTTAATCTCCTGACCTCGTGATCTGCCTGCCTCGGCCCCCCTATATGTTTTAAAATATAAATTTATTCTTATAAAAATAAATTTAAACTAGATGGAGATAGTAATTACAATAGTCCAGCACATTATGGATAATTAATATTTATATTTATTCAGCTGGTTTTTCTTTTATAGTAACCTTTATGCCTTCATGAACATGTATCAGTATGACTCATTTCATTCATTTATTGAGGCTGTATACTGTGCTAGGTAGGCATGGAACTACATGTATGACCAAATGAGACAGATTCCTAACATCACTGAGATTATACACAGCAGAGGAAAGAAAATTTTCAAACCTCAAATAGTTTCTTCACCTGAAAAATTTATTATTAATACCTCCTTGTCAACATATGGTATATGTTGTGAGTACAGAAACTTATGTCAGGGTTTATCAATAACATGAAGAAATTTCTACCTATTATTTTCACATTAACCTCAAGTACCTAGTATTTAAGTTTTATTTTTACTTATGTAGTTAGTATATAAGTAAACATTAATTAAATCATATTATGCCATAGACTTATAGGTTCATAGTAATTACACACAGTGCATGATTATCTGCCAAAAAAAAATTGTTTTCTTAATTTGGTGTCGTTAACTTTACCTCATGATGACCAATAGGTGGGGCTATTTCCATTTTGTCCCTCAGCCTTTTGGCTTGAATTTGAGGTAGATAAGAAAGCCAAGTAAGATGAATACAGAATGTCTTATATACCTAAGAATATTTAGTTATGAAGGTTTTCTGAAGCTCTTAAGACATACATACTATATTGTACTATGCCAGAAGCCTGAAATGTTCCAGCTTCAACCTCTTTAAATGCCTAAAAATATATCAAAATCTTCAGGCAAAAAAATTTAAATACTAATTAAATAATATGTAAAAAATTAGCATCCAAAATTAAAATGATGTTTCTCACTACTTTAAAAAAAAATTGCAGTAGATTGCAAATAGTAAAAAGACCCACGTCTCAAATCTCCCTGGTAAAATTAAAGTATCTCCAATTTCCTTCCCTTAAGAAAGCATAGATAAAGAGTGAAATCAGAATTGTTCTTATTGTGGATGTAATTCAGAAATCTTTTGCCTTTGCTTCTACGGTACAAAATAAGGGTATTAGAGAGCATCTCAAAAATCCCTTTAAGGGTTAACATTTTGTATTACTACAATACCTTCTTTCTCCTTCAGTGTGCAGCAGTGGAAATTTACAAAATACTAGGATTAAGGCAATTTAGAGTTGTCTTGTCTTAATCCTAGCATTTTGCACAACTTAGTTGCCTTGTCTTAATCCTAGCATTTCAAAATCTCCATCATAGTAATAAGGGTCCGTACACAGAAGAAGCAATGTCTTGGTGGACCAAAACATTTAATTACTGTATTTAAATTAGCAAACTCATAATCCTTGCATGCTGTGTATGCTAATGCCATTAATCAGATTGTGTTATTAAATCAAATGTCTCAGAAATATTTGATAATGCTAAATAAGAGTTTACCTTATATAAATTGTACTTTAATAAAAGGTGGTATTTAATATTTATGTACATAAACTTTATTTAAACGAATACAATTAAGCCCCAAATTATGTTGTTTATGTGGAGATACACTTCATTTTACTTCTAGAGATAGTGAAATAAAATCTATATGATATTGGCTCTATTAATTGAAACTTATTAAACAGATTTACTAAATCTATAGTTGCTTATTAGCTATGTTTTCCCCAAGTCTCAACTGAACTTACTCAAATAAGAATCACCCAGCCAATACACAAAATTGTGAGAAATTTTTAAAATGTTGCTTTAAAGCCGGGCTTGGTGGCTCACGCCTGTAATCCCAGCACTTTGGGATGATGAAGCGGGTGGATCACTTGAGGTCAGGAGTTCAAGACCAGTCTGGCCAACATGGTGAAACCCCACCTCTACTAAAAATACAAGAAATTAGTTGGGCACAGTGGCATGCACCTGTAATCCCAGTTACTCTGGAGGCTGAGGCGGGAGAATAGCTTGAACCCAGGAGGCAGAAGTTGCAGTGAGCCAAGATGGCACCACTGCACTCCAGCCTAGGCGAGAGAGCGAGACTCAGTCTCAAAAAAAACATATTGCTTTAAGCCATTACATTTTGAAGTAACTCATTATACAGTCAAATTGTCTGAGGTACATGCAGTCCATGTTGCCAGCAAAAAAAAAAAAAATTAAATACATTTTTAAAAATTAGTGCTTTGGGGATTAATGCCATTCTTTGTGTAAAAAAAAGAGAGACTTGATTTCCCAAGTCTCTTCCTGTCTTTTTATATATAGTACAATAAAATAATGTTATAAATCTTATTGAAGTTACAGATTCAGTGAGCAGATTTTATTCCATCTCCTACTGTCTTCATTTCATCCCAGAACAAGATTCAAATATAGGTCATTTGGGGCCTCTAAAATAACCTCAGTAAAATCAGGTATAATTTTTCATAACTTTTCTTCTTACAGATCACAATTTTGCACAACCATCATAATTTTTCTTCTTACCGATACCACTTTTCTGACAATAGTGATTTGGAGAGCACTTTATAGGCAGATTGAAACCAAAGACCATAGGTATTTACCACCTCTGTCAGCAAACTCAAAATAGCAAAGCACTGAAATTTGGGGCCCTCTGATATGAAGATGTTTAGTAACATAATTTCCTTTTTTTCCTAATTGAAAGTTTAAAAAACTCTAAATTTCAATGAACATATACATATGAGACACTGAGTTTTTATATATTTTTGACATTAGTGGCTTATAAAGTGTACTTAGAGACAATTTCCCCTATATGTTTCTCTCCAGTGTTACCTTGATTTTTTTTTTTCTTTAAAAAAACTTCAGGTAACACATTAAATACATTATTTGTTATTATGACATTATTGTGAAATGGTGTAGTTTTTATTAAGTCTTTTAGTACACTAGCTATTGGATAACTTCCTGGAAAGGAAGTTAACATGTTATCAATTCCTAATTACACTTGATTTCTGAGCTTACTAAATATTTATCCTCCTTGTGTGGTATCCCAAAACTACTAGCCAATCATATGACTTGAGATCCAAAGCTGTATGCATGAGAGAGGATTTGGGGAGACATTTGGGGGAGAATGTCTCCTGAGTGCAGAGTGAGGCAACCTCACAACAAATTAGAATTCTGTTTCCTCCCAGGAGGTCTCCTTGGCTGTAGAGTGGGAAAGATGTACTCCCTAAAAAACCAATACCTCCCTCCGAAGTAATTCATGTTTATACACTGCCAAACACTGCAAAGGAACACTTGAGCTCTAAATTAAAAACAAACAAACAAAAAATTCTTCTCTAGCAAATAAGGCCACATCGCTTTAATAACTAGCCTCTAAGTTCACATACTAAAGACAAAACATACCAGAAATTCAACTTATAACAAGACGTTACATCAGCAAAGGAGGACTGCTTTATCCACAGGAAGCTGTACACCAAGTTACAGAACAAAAACATGTCCTCTTGGATTTTGCGTCAATTTGCCTATATATAGCCTGCTTCCCATGTTCTATGGCCCCCTACCCACCAGGGGATCTGCCTAGAGGTGCCAGGTTAGGGCTGTGCTATTCTTCCCCTCCCCCGACCAACTACCAAACATCAGCTTTGAACCTACTGGCCTCAGAACAACTTGTCAAGTGCAAAAATGCCCTACATTCTACATACCTTTTAGAAGTACTTAGATATGATTTACTTTTAAGTTTCTCATTTTCATAAACTGCTTCAGGGTTCAATCCTGTTATTATCACATTCAGAAATTAATCAGAGTTCTGTTAAAACATCTGTTTTAAATGGGAAGTTCAAGAAACTTCCTCTCTTGTTTTGGACTTGTATTCGTCTTTTGGATTCAGATCAGCTAATTAAAAATACTTCCGATAATAGGTTCTGTCATTTGCTCTAGGAAACTTTTGAACCAGATAATACAAACTCCCTTGGGAGTTCTCAACCACCTAATAGTTTATTTGCTTCCTTCCAGCAGGTTTCTCACTCTACCATCAGCCCAAATTATCCCCTTACCTCCCCAAGATGCAGAAGTCACCAATAATCACAGTCATAACTGATAAATTCTTTTTTGGCAAGCTAATTTCTTATCTCCAGCAGAGATTGCTGTTTTACAGATACAAGCAAATTTGAATTAGTTCCCATATGTAACGTTAACTATAAATAAAAACTAAGTAATGGAAAAATAGGAAAGTATCTGAGCAAAGCATGCGGAGGTTCTCCTTCTTTTTTTTTTTTTTTTTACCAAAAACACCTTTATTCTCGTCTTCAAAGAAGAAGCTCTTTTCTTCTTTTTCCAGGATAATCATGATTAACTTACAAAAATGGGTACACACCTTCAAAGCGATTCCCTTTAACGGGAAACTCAGCTTTATGGGATTTAAACATTAGAAGGTGGGGGGAAAAAATTCCATTTTCTTGTCATTAAAAGACAAAACAGAATCTAGTGTAAATCAAGGAAACTCATTCACACTTCAGGTCCTTCTCCTCCAGGAACCAGCATTGTTATATTATTTCCAGTTAGCAAAATCTGGTCTACTTTAGTAATCCTTCTTCCTTCTGGTGTGATTTCAAACTCAGTGACATCTTCCAGTACCATATTGACAAAGTCATCAAATCCTAGAAGAGTACCAACAATTTCCTTATCACTCTTCATCACAATGTGAATTCTTGATCCTATACATTTGTCCACAAGCTCTAATGGCAGCAGCTGTGATGGGTTGGTAGTAGCATTAGCCGCTGTGGCTATGCCGGAAGTGGGTTCTACTCTTTTAAACACAGATGGTAAATACCTAGGTTGTTCTAAGTCTATGGCTAGTCACAGAATAGCATGCAAAATAACATTATGTGTGAAAACTGAGGTCACTGCACTTTTTAAATGAGGACAATATTCAAAATATTATTATAAGAACTTTTTCACATAATTTCTATATAAATATCCCAGTAGCTCAAAATCATTTAGCAGTATTATTTTGACCCAATGAGTATGAGTGTTTCAATCTATGTATGCATGTACACTTTACTCACTTGAAGTAGTTTCATCATATGAAATAATGAATAATGTACTAGGAGGAACTGAAGAACTGATTTTTGGTCCTGGTCTTATCATTAATAAGATGGTTAGACATCTGTATGCCTCAGGGCTTTTTTTAAAAGGGTTTGTTGCTGTTTGCCTTCTTTAGTAATAGATAATTATCCTCTTGATCTCTAAGGTCTACTTCAGTTCTAACCAGTTCTGTGATTTTGCATATATGTAGCATTAGCAGAAGTAGAGAGGCCAAAAGTACTTTTACCAGATAAGTAATTAGCCATTAGATCTTAGGAAAAGCATTGTAGCAGGCAGGATCTTGTAAGGTGCTTGCTAAACAATAGTGAAGCATATTATATTATGGCTCTAAGGGAGAATGCCAGAACCATAAAAAATTATAGCTCCGTGCTAAATCATAGGCCAAGGTAGGGTGATATGCCAAAGGTTACACAACCTTTTGGTGGTAGAAAAGAGTATGGCTCCAGTCTCATGGTTTTCAGTTCTCTCAGGTATCGAGTCCATTTTTCAGCAGCCCTTCTTCTCTGGATATTCACCCTGATATCTATCCTAAATCTAAATCCTGCTTTTTGGTGGTGTTTGGTCCTTTAAAATGAGAGCCTCTCATCCTATTTTGAGGGTCCTTCATGAACTTGAGGAGCATGAGACAAACCCCTGAAACCTCCTCATTCTTGAAGTGCCTTTGTGTTCCTCTGGGGGAGTCGGAAAGGGTGAGGAAAGGGCCATTTATAACTCGTGCATGTACTGTGTGTTTATACTTCACGGAAAGCTCTCAGGCCCCTTTCTTCACAGGCATGGTGGCTTCTGAGGTGAGAACTCCCCAGTCCAGGACTCCTGGCTGTTTTGCATCCATCACCTGCTGTTGTGCCTTTGGAGGGAAATAGAAGTAACTTTCACTACCCAAAAATGACAGTACCTGGACTTCTGTAATTCTGCCACCTCATTACCTGCATGTTCTCACACAGGACTTGTTAACTGCTTCCATGTCATTCTCACTGGTTTGTGTTGCAAAGAGAGGAATCAGAAATAGCTCTTGCTTGCCCAACTTTCTGCCATTTTTCAGCTGCTAGTTTTGTTTATCTACAGTGAGTGCCAAGCTTTCTACAGCAGTGGACAGGACTTTAAACCTCAGGATAGATTCTGAAATAATTGTTTATCTTCCTAGAAGAGGTAATGTTCATAAAATAGGCTTTGAACAGAGAAGGACACATCTGCCAAAAAAAAAAAAAAAAAAAAGGAGAAAGGGCAATTCAGGGAGAAGGAACAAATTGAGCAAGTCAAGGAAGGGTGGCATGGCCTGACAGTCAAGCAATTATTTAAGCCTGGAGTGTGGGGGTCTTGCCAAGGGAAGGGAAAGGTGCTCAGAAGAATGGAGAAGTAGAGCCCAGTCACAGAGTGCCTCAAGTATATAGCATCGTATCCTGTGAGTAATGAGGAACTTTTGGGGGGTTTTCAAATAGAGATGATTATGATATGATATGATATGATATGATATGATATGATATGATCAACTTGCACTTTGGAAAACTGCAAGAATGAAAAATGAATCCTAGAGTTTTGAGACTGGAGATTACAAGACCAATTAGGAGAGTATCAGAGTAACCCAGATGAAAAGTACTTAAAACCCTCAATTTAGGCCATGGTAGGGGAAATGGAGAGGAGGAATCAGCTGCTAGAGATGTTAGTGAATAAGCAGGGCTTGCTGAATGAGGGCAGAAGGAGAAAGAGAAGCATAGATGGCTACCAGGTTTCTAGCTTGAGAGACTGAATGGGTCAGGATATCCCTGTTGAGATGGAGAATAATAAGAGAAGGAGAAGATTTGGAGGAAGACAGGGCAGTATTGAAAATGGTTTTTAGACAAGCTGATTTGGAAACACACACTATAAAGATGGATACACAGTTGGTGATAGAAGTTTGGGAGTCATCAGCATCTGGGTGTAGATGAAATAACCAGAGCCAGCTTGTAGAGCAAGAACATGGCTTTTGATAGAGATGTGGGAGACATCAATCCTTATTGAGTATATATAAAATAAGGAGCCAACAAGGGAAACTGAAGCAGAGCAAAGAGGTGAAAGAAGCAGCAAAGCAAATTAGATATCTTGGTCATTGAGGGAAAAGAGCACAGCCTAACTCTGCCCTTGCCCTTACTAGAGACCGGAGGTTTGTTTTCTGGAAAAACTGACCTAAGAAGTTCTGGACCCAGACACAAGAATGGGCAGCAGACTGATTGCAGGGGAGTAAAAAGGTTATACCTTGAGCTGTGAGATTCTCATCTTACCTCCCCTAACCTGTTCCCATAATTCAGATAGTCTGCCCCAGAAAGGTTACTGGAGGACTTTTCCCTTTAAAAACTATTAGAAGATGTAAAGAGAAAGAGAGAGAGAGTGAGAGAGTGAGAGAGAGAGAGGATGGATAGATAGATAGATAGATAGATAGATAGATAGATAGATAGATAGATGATAGATGAGACAGATGATAGGCAGATCGATAGATCAATAGATAAAAGAAGTCAAATATAAGCAATCAGGGAAACAGATAACTCAACATAGGCAAAAGGGCAACAACTGTGCAGCAGGCCTAGAAAACAACCAGTCCAGACTGAATATGGAAGCAGAAGGCTGAATAGGAAGGCTTCCAGGGAAAAATATGAAACTGCTGTGTTTAAGTGTTTGGAAAAATTACTGATAGGTGTTTGGCAAGTCTAATGGAACATTTGAAAATATATATATATACATACATGGAAAACCAAGCAGATGAAAAATTAAAACAATTATTCTTTTGAAGGGGGAAATGTGGTAAGAGGAAGAGAGCAAAATCATAGTATACTACTTGGCTCAGCAGATAGTAATATTTATTTTTATTTATTTATTTTGAGACAGGGTCTTACTTTGTCACCCAAGTTGGAGTGCAGTGGCACTATCTCTCACTGCAACCCCTGCCTCTCAAGCTCAAGCAATCCTCCCACCTCGGCTTCCTGAGTAGCTGAGATTAAAGGGACGCACCGCCATGCCTGACTAACTTTTTGTATTTTTGAGGCTGCAGTCTAAGTTTTGCTATGTCATCCAGGCTGGTCTGAAACTCCTGAGCTCAAGTTATTCAGCTGCCTCAGCCTCCCAGAGTGCTGGGATTACAGGCGTGAGCTACCGTGCTATATTTAAATTAAAATTTGCACTGCAAAACACATAAATATATAAATGTTGGCTGCTGATTTATCAAAAAGTTGAGGATGTAATCATATTGGGAAAATGAGAAAAAGGAAAGAGAAGGGATAAGTGAGAAGGTTAAACATTCAACCATCAAAACAATAATGTGAAAACAAAAGAGATCTAAAATCTAGAAATAAAAAGTAACTGTATAAGCACCTTAGTTAGAAATATGGAGATAAATGCCAGAAGAAACAGCTAAGAATTGGAAGTGATTTTTTCTGGGGGACAAAACTGAGGGCTCAGGGAAGTGGTAAGGAACATCTGTTTTCATTGTCTTTTAGCTCTGGCTTATATTTGAACTATGTATATGAATTTTTTTATTAAAAATAAAAAGTGATTAATGATAAATGAGAAGTGCAAGACTGGAGGCAGGAAATGTTGAGTGTTCTCTCAATAGCTCACCTGGGCATGGAAGGAGACTGGGCAGTAGCTATAGAGGACTGCATAGATGAAGGAGGAATTTTGCTAAAATGAGAGAGGTCAGAGGATAGCAAGTGAAAACAAGAGGTGGAAAGACCAGAGAACAAAGAAATAACCAACAATGAGACCCTAAAGGAGACAGAAAGGAAACATTATCTAGGTTGGGGAAATTTTGGAATCATATCTTCCTATTTCCTGGGAAATCCTCTCTATGCCCATCTCCTCATTACTCGTTCTCTCTCTGTGCCTCCAGCCTCCAGTATAAATGTGCTCTTCATATCTATAACCCTGTGTTTTTCCCAACAAGGAAAGTCTCACCCTTTCCCCAGTATTCGGAATCTGGGGAATGAGAAATTTAAATATTTTTACATTTCATATTCTTAAGCTTGTTTTCATGTCTCCGAAATTATACTCTTCCCACACTACACATGAAAGCTATTTTTCACTTCTTTCTTGAAGACATTTGAGTAAGAGCTCTGGGTACACCTTTAATAAATACCCTAAAATCTCTAGAGAGACCTCGATTGCCACCCATCAACCAGTCCTCACTGGAAATACAATTGAAACACCAGTAGAAACTGAATAACTTAAGCAGATGACCTAGATGTATAGCTCACATGTAAAAAAATAATAAACACTCTTGGGGCTATGTCCCATATCGTAATATTTCTGGAATCATGCATGTAAGGTGGACACCACCATAGTGTGCTGAAATAGTCAGCACCTTACAATTATTCTCAGGCAGTGAAGACCAGGGTCTCCTCTGTAGCTGTATAGATTGTGTCCTGCACATCCCTAGAGGGTACCAACACACTGAAGTCTGTGGAAATGACCCACCCTTCCCACCCCCAAGTCACCCACCATCCCAAGATTTCAGGGTGGGGCCTGAGCAACAGCTGTACACATCAGCCACAGTGAGACCCCTTTTACTTTACTATGCGGTACGTTTCAGGACAGAGAAAATATTGCAAACTTTTAATCCCATTCACCCCTACAAAAGCACATTAAATTGCATCTTAAAAGTACTGTCTTCACAAATGGAAGTTGGATTTGTAATACATTTAGTCCTCCACCTCCTATCCCCAGTGGATTTTATTTCTAATGTGTGGCTTAAAGCAAAGCTATCCAATAAATATAGAGTGGGCTCTAAAATTACAAAGAAAAACTGTCATGGTGGTTGTTCTTTATCATTTCTGAAAAGCAAATCTGTGTTGTTCTGCCAAGTTTTTTTAGCAGTTGTACTTTGTGGGTGGCTCTGTTCCAATATCTAGATGTATAAACATCCTGTACATGCACTGTTAAGCCTTCAGAGCACTCTCCTGTAGATGGTATGGACTTCCTGGAAGAAACACCATAAGCATGATGTGAGAAGGTAAAAGCAAAAACAGCAGCAAGTGGCAATAAGATTATGATAAAAGTCACTGAAGAATGGCAGGTGGAGTCAAAAGGAATGTGGTGTTTGGTTCTTCTGACACCCTCATTTGCTCAAATACAATATGTTATGGTACAGTAACACTAAATACTTCACAAATGTCAGGTACACATTAGTAAAAACAGTGAATGTCTTCATTTTTGAAAGGGTTGAATGTTCACTTTATGAAAGAGGAAAAATCTTTTAAAAAAATGTAAGTCAGTATTCCAAATGGCAATCTCTCTTGTTCAAATTTATCCAAAATCATAAAGCGTTCTTTCTCAGTCTCTCTCTCTCTCTCCTTTGACCTTGAAATCCCATTATTATGGCAAGTCTTTAACATGGCTCCTCAATTTTCTTTTTTTTCCTGTTTTATTTTTTGAGACAGAGTCTTGCTCTGTCGCCCAGGCTAGAGTGCAGTGGCACGATCTTGGCTCACTGCAACCTCTGCCTCCCAGGATCAAGCGATTCTCCTGCCTCAGCCTCTTGAGTAGCTGGGATTACAGGCACCCACCACCACACTTGGCTAATTTTTGTATTTTTAGTAGAGATGGGGTTTCGCCATGTTGGCCAGGCTGGTCTCGAACTCCTGGCCTCAAGTGATCCACCCACCTCAGCCTCCCAAAGTGCTGGAATTACAGGCATGAGCCACCATGCCTGGCTACTCAACATTTTGTAATACAATGTTGAGAACTGATGAGCAGTAGGCAACAGCGATCTGATTAAAGTGAATGTGAATACTATGAGGCATCTACATCTACCACCACTATACACAATTCAAGCCCAAGTTCTGCAAGCGATAGAACATCTGCTGTGGAAAGGAACTCAGAGAAGAGCTTCGTTATCATGACACATGTTGAAACATGAGATAAAAATCTAATCATACATCTTTTTTTATAAAGAAGTATGCTTTTTCCCAAATATCAAGAACAGGTGCTATCCATATAATTTTGGAACACTCACATACAAAAATGGAAAACTAAAAATCTGTGACATTTTGCTATCGTATTTTTGTAAAGTTCACTCAGTTGGCTCAAAAATGTCAGCAAAGGTGTAGCCTACATGAGATCTTGTGTGCTAAGCTGTGGGTTACTAGCCTTGAACTCATTTGTGGTTATGTGGCTATGAAGCACAAAGCCCACCTTAACATGGTTAATCTACAAATACACCTGGCATTTTGCATTCACACTCTGCTTCATGCTTATTAAAACATGCCTAAAAATGAAAGAAAATGATTCAAACAAGAGTAAAACTGAGAGAAATAATCCACTTCTCCACACCACACACATACACATACACACCCAAATCATGAACTGGTTTTACACTTGCAAGTCTATACTTAATTGAGAAAAATATTTGAATTCAATTAAGATATGTATGATGTCATTTTTTCCCTTGGCATTAATATATCAGAATTTACTTTCTGCTAGTTTCTATCCATCACAATCACTTTTGAGCTATAAAAGTTCATTTGGCAGCTCTTTTCAAACTATTCCACAATTTAAATCAATTGTACACTTGAATAGAGCACGAGTCTGACATTAATGACTTTAAAATTATTGCCTAAGAAATTGTGGGAATCTTATGGAGGGGCTAAAACTTCTACAGTACACACAGACACACACAAATAAGTAAAACTCTGTTCTTAGGATTCCATATTTCATTTCCATTTTATTACACATTCATATTATTTCCTGAAATCATCTTAGAACCTTTTGTTTTTGCAAAATTTTAGAGGTCCAGGCCCTGTGATAGCTATGTGATGTTTTCTCCAGCACATAAAGCAAATTCATGATGTGAAAGAGGCAAATGACAATTGTTAAAGTATGTCTTATTTCATAATAGAATTTTTTTAATAAAAAATTATTGTGGGACAAGGTACATTAAATTTGACTTGCAATTAGGAAATATGGGAGCCAGCCTTGAAGAGCATGTGGCTGAGTCCCCACATCTAACTGATGAGGAAACAGGCTCAGATGGGTCTACTGATGGGTCCACTTGCTAGAAGCAAAACTGGAACTAGAAACCACGCCCTGGCTTCTAGGCAGCAAGCAATAGTTTTGCTAATTTTGTTCCCCAGCATCAAAACAAATGCACAAAATAGGAAAGACACATGGTTATTAGTCGGTTATTTTATAAACACAATATTTAAAACTTAAATTAGTACATGTAAAGAACTGGCACAAACAGATGAAGGTTCACTTTCATGGCAGCAGTAGCATCTGCACAACATACCCCCTCAGCCACTGCCCTCAGCCCTTCCCCCCTCCGAGAGAGGTGGTGCTGCTGGCTGCAGATTTCTTCAGCTCTATTTTCATAGACTGAGTCTCAGCTCGAGGCTCGAATTTGGTCAGATTTCCTGCTCCTGGGGCTGCCACTACTGGCTTTCCTGCTTTCATACCTTTTGACATAGGAATGCGGGTGGGTGTAGGCCGCTGGGATGACCCGTCTTGTCCTGACTGTAAGAGAGAAAATACGTAGATACAAGGGAGATGTTGGTGAGTTTCCTCTGGATATGCCATCAATCTGAACATTAGTGGGACTCTTGCCACACAGGAACACCCACAGATGACCCTTCCCCAGATAAAATAATTGTGAGAAACTTGGAGTTGGTATCTAATCCACTCTGATTATCTCCCCTTCCCTTCTCTTAAAACAACTTTGCTTGAAACTTCCTTCTCTTCTGAAACACTAAGTCACCTCCTCTGCCCTTACTGAAGATGGCCTTAACTCCAGTTTCACAGAGGAAATATAGACCACCAGGCAAAAACTCAGGCAACTTTACTCCTACTGCTCCCTAAATTACCTCTACACTCCCTCCTTTCTTCCATTTCAGATGAAGCCACTCTCTTTTCACCTCCTAAGGACCTCAAAATCTTCACATGTTATTGTCGCTGCTGACCACATCCTCCTTTCTAAAGTCCTCCTAACACCGTCTTGCTGTGATTTCTTAGGACAGTCTCATCAGTTCACCTCTCATATCTGACGACTCCTTTTCAATCTCTTGCTGGCTCCTTGTTATCTACTCTGCCTGCCTTCTAAATGTGTTACCATGTTCCATTCTCAGCTTCCTTTTAATGTTTGACATTCACCCTGAGAATTGCCTTAGTTATTACCTCATGTGTTCAAACCCTGGGACCCCTAGGCTTCAATGCCCTCTAGAAATGCAGATCCTTATTCCCAACTACTCACTGGACGTTTCTGATGTTTCCCAGACATCTCAAATATAACATGCCCCAAACATTACTTATCCTCTCTCCTAAACAGCTAGTCCCCCTAAAGTTTCTCATCTTATTCTCCCAGACAGCCAAATCATAAACCCAAGAGCCACACTCTCTACTCAATTTGTCATGAAATAGTTTTGATCATCTTCACTCTATCTCTGTCCTCATTTTCACTACCTTAGTTCAAGCCTGCTTCATCATTAAGGTAGAGAATTGCAACAGCATCCCTGTCCCTCCAAGTTATCCTTTAAACTGTTTTGCACACACATCTTTCTAAAACATAAACAATGTGCTTTTCTCATGATCATTACCCTTTCAGTGGTTCCCTAATATCAATTTCATAATAAGACATGTATATGCCTCCCTGCAATATGCAACCCCAGTTTGCTTCCCTATTTTCTGCCCTTGCATTTTTTGCCCCATGCACAACTGGTAGCAGCACACTGGGATGCTCACCATTCCCCAAGCATGCCAGGCTGCTTCCCACCGTCGTGCCTTTGCACATGCTGTTCTGTCTACATACTCCTTCCCTTTTCCTTCTTGAAAATCCCTCTTTAACTGTGAAACCTCCACTTCTGTGAAGCCTTCTCCGTTGACTCCTGTGTACATCTCTATCATAGAACCACTAAGTAGGTTCCAAACCTGTCTATTCCACTAAGTCAGGAGCTTCTACAGTCCTCTTGGCATCCCAGCACCTAGCCCATGCCTAAGGAATAGTTGACACTCAACAAATGTTGACTGAATAAATGTACAAATGAACTACCCTCACTGTTCAAATTCTAAGAGGAGTATTCCAAAACTTTTGTTGTCCTTGAGTTTATAAGATCTGATGTACTTAAAATAGGTGGACCATTGAGAACTTAGAAATCCTAGACAGTTGCTTTGAAATACTACTCGTGTGAGGTTTAATCAGTAGTCAAAAATGTCAATACAGAGGGTAGGGCTACCTTGATCTGACCCTTAAAAATGGTAAGAAAATATTATGGCAGAAAATGTGCTCTAAGTTACAATGATTTATACCTTCAATATCTTTTTATAAAATGCAGCAGAAAGAAGCAAGACCCTACACAACCAAGCTATGCTCCACGTTACCTAAAAAGCAGTATTGGATCACCTGAGGACAGTGAAGAATTCTGAATCCTGTTTGGCTCATGAGGAGCCAAGTAAAAGCTTTACTGGCAAAGCAATTAGTAATTCACACTTTGGAGCCTGCCTTGAGTCTATGTTTGTGCATAGGAAATTAAAGTAAATCATATTAAGAATATAGGAAAATAAGCCACAGTTTCTGTTTAAATTATGAGCTTCCTGTCTTTCTTAGGAGATTTCAATTTATGCTATAGAACTTGTTCAGAGTCTAGAAATCATGATTTCTAGTGTATTAGCTTAAGTTAACATCTAAACAGTACAAGCTCTTCTATAATTACATTTGCCAATTTGCCACCAATAAATGAAGACAATCACTGGAAGTGTTTTGAAAAATATAATGTATAATTTATTTACTTTTTTGAGACAGGGTCTCACTGTCACCCAGGCTGCAGTGCAGTGGCATGATCCTGGCTCACTGCAACCTCCATCTCCTGGGTTCAAGTGATTCTTGTGCCGCAGCCTCCAGAGTAGCTGGGATTACAGATGTGTGCCACCACGCCCAGCTACTTTTTTATTTTTTTTTCCTTTGCATTTTTAGTAGAGATCATGTTTTGCTCTGTCAGCCAGGCTGGTAGAATTTATTTATTTATTTATTTATTTATTTATTTATTTATTTTTTGAGACAGAGTCTTGCTCTGTCACCCCAGCTGAAGTGCAGTGGCTGGATCTCAGCTCACTGCAAGCTCTGCCTCCCGGGTTTATGCCATTCTCCTGCCTCAGCCTCTGGAGTAGCTGGGACTACAGGCGCCTGCCACCTCGCCCAGCTAGTTTTTTGTATTTTTAGTAGAGATGGGGTTTCACCGTGTTAGCCAGGATGGTCTCGATCTCCTGACCTCGTGATCCGCCCGTCTCGGCCTCCCAAAGTGCTGGGATTACAGGCTTGAGCCACCGCGCCCGGCCAGAATTTATTTTTAAGTTCCAGCTTTTGTGCTTTGCACATGCTTTTCAATAATCATTCATTTAGCCTTCCAGCTAGTTTTGTTTGTTTGTTTGTGACGGAGTCTTGCTCTGCCACCCAGGCTGCAGTGCAATGGTGCAATCTCGGCTCACCACAACCTCCGCCTCCCAGGCTCAAGCGATTCTCCTGCCTCAGCCTCCCGAGTAGCTGGGATTACAGGTATCCACCACCACGCTGGGCTAATTTTTGTATTTTTAGTACAGACAGGGTTTCACCATATTGGCCAGGCTGGTCTTGAACTCTGACCTCAGGTAATCCACCTGCCTCAGCCTCCCAAAGTGCTGGGATTACTGGCATGAGCCACTGCACCCAACCCCAGCTATTTATTAAATATTTATGAAGCACCTGCTCTCTGCAAGATCTGATTAAATAAAATATAGTTTTTATACATGTAAACTCACTTTTACTTTTAAAAAACTTTTTGATATTAAAATCTTCTCATCTTATTTTGGGATAAAATATGCCTATGGCCATACATAACCACATATTGAATAATTTATAGAAACATAACCTAGGAACAATTTTAATTCTTCTTCCATATAGACCATTTTCCCCGTCTCCATTTTAAAAACTATCTTAAACATTGAAATCAAATTTTAAACCTTCTGATTACTATATGCTACCATTTCAAAGAGGCTACCTTTGCAAGTGTTTTATGGCACTGTCCATAATTTACATGAATAGGCGAAGTTTTCCCTCAAAGTTGGCCTAATTTATTAAACTATTAGGTCACTTTTTACATTCAGTTCTGTGTGGATAGTCCTCTGCGAAGCATCTGGATTCAGGCAGCATGAGAAGCATGTGGCTGGGTTTTACTGCCGGTACTGGGGTAGTCTCACTACTCACATCTCCCTCCCTCCATGGGCCTGCCCTTTGGAGCCTCTTCTACTCACCACTGACTGGGTTCCTCGAGCAGATGACGTTGTGACTGGTGTTATGGTGATAGTGCTCGTCACCTTGCTCGCACCAGGCCGTGAGGAGAGGTGGTTCCTGGGAGAGCGAAGGACAGTGCCGGTGGAAACCTCCTTTTCGGCTGTCACGTTTACTGGTCGGACAGTAATGACTGGACTGACTCCTTCACCTGAAGTCCCAGGGGACCGTTTAAACTGAGACCCTAAGTGAATGTGAATTTTATTGTCCTCTGTGGTTATGATATTGGCATTGGAGTTGTATTTCCGTACTGGAGTTGGAACAGTCTGTTTTTCTGGGGTGACTTTGAGGATTGTCCGTCCCATGGGCATTTCCTGGGATTCGGGAGAAACTGCAATCTCAGCTGGTGCTGCTGATGTAGACACCGTCATTATCTGAATAGGGGATGTGGGCCTGTCTGCAAACGCACCTCTTCCACTTTCTGGAGTCTTCTCTCTGGAAAATGTAGTAATTGTGACTGGGGACATGGCTCGTTCTGGGCCAAGAGTAGTATCTCCACTTTTTTGTTTCTGAGGCATAACGTTTGGTGATGGAATAATGGTTATTCTTGGTTTCTGATTCCCTAAGGTAGGAATGACGGTGGTACTAGAAAAAAATTCTTCAGATGTCGGGCTTGTTATCTCCAAAGTCGCAGTACTGTTCTCGTGGTCTGGTGTCACTCGAATATGCAGGGGCTGGCCCTGCTTTGGTGAAAGGACTACCTCTCCTGGGTGCCCTGGACTGGAATTTGTTCGGGGCCCTTTCTCCTGAGTGATTGAGGGGCCATTTTCCCTCTTTCTCATCCATGGAATCCAAGACTTTCTCATAGTGAGCTCATTTGCTGCTGGAGGATACCTGTCTAGAACAGAGGATCTTTCCATGGGTTTCTTCAATCCCACCTGCCGAAGATTACTCATAATATGATTTTCTTCCTGGAAGGATTTCCGTATGAATACAGCTGGTGTTTCTTCCTCTGTTGCTTCACTGCTGACTGCATCAGTCTGGACTCCAGTTGATGTCACAGGAACATCCACCATTCTTCTTCCATTCACACTGGGCCTAAGAGCTCTGCTGTAGCGCTTGGAAAGCTCCAACTCTTTAGTCAGATTGAGGACCTCCTGCCCCATGTTTTTGTTCTTATTTTCTTCTTCCATAAATCTTTGTTGCAGTACAGAATAATCTACCTGGAGCTGAGAAAGCTGATCTTCTTTGTTCATTAATTCGTGAATCTTCTCTTTAAGAGCTTGTACTTCAGCTTTTAAGTCTCGACTTTTAGCTTCTTCCAACCGAAATCTGTGTCTCAGTTCAGCTTCCTGGCTCACAACCTCACCCTTCTCTATTGCTTTATTCTTGGCAATTTGGTGCTTGATCTCCTCTAGTTGTTGAGAGAGGAAGTTCGCCTTATCCTGCTCAGTTCTAAATTTCTGTTCCAGCTGATCATACTCATCTTCTGTCTTCATCAAATCCCCTTCGACCACTTCCAATTGTTGGAGACGTTTCTTCAGTCTCTCAATTTCAAGTGTTAGTTCCTTAATCTTATTATCATCCGGGCAGGTGAGCTCAGATCCTTTTCGTGACCTTCCCCTTGTTATTTCTCTTTCCACTTCCTCTATACCATCAAGTCTCTTCTTTAGTAAGTCAACACTGCAGCTTAATTCAGAGGATTTTTCTTCTTCACTTTTCAATTTGCCTATCAACTCATCTCTTTCTCTTGTCAAGTTGTATACTTTTTCCTCCATTTCAGATTTTAGTTTTAAAAGCTTCTTACTTTCTTCAATTAGTTTTTCAGTTACATCCATAACTTTTCCTTGTTCCACCTTAAAATTTTTATTGAGTCCATCCACTTTTCTCTCTTCTTGCTTTATTTTTTCCATCATATTTTTCCTTTCATCAACCAGCATCACGGTAAATGACTTCAACTTCGTAAGATCATCTTTTAGGCTTAATTCAGCCTTTTCCAATCTACTTTCAGAACATTCCAATTCTTTAACTCGACTCTTGACCACCTCCAATTCATTTAGCAGGTCTTTGGTTAAGTTCTTTTCTTTCTCCAGATTTAAATGTAGCTGGGTGCACTCAGATTTACTCTTGCTGAATGCCTCTTCCAATTTCTCCAGTTCAGACATTCTCTTCTGTAGCTTCTCAACTTCAAGTTTGAGCTCCTTACTATGGTGTTCTTCCTCTTGCAACTTCTTCCTCAGTTCCCTACACTGGGATTCAGTTTTAGTGATCTCCTCATCTTTACCTTCCATTTCAAGTACACGCTTTCGAAGATTTTCCACTTCTGCCATGAGGCTAGAATTTCCACATTCTCCTTTGGCAATTTTATCTCTTAATTCCTGAAGTTCTTCCTCTGCCTTCTGCAGATTTTTGTTGGTCTCTTCTAGCTCCTCGATTCTTTGGGTTAAGCCAACCAGCTTGAGTCTAAGTTGCCTATTGTGAGACTCTTGATTAGCCAGTTTAGCATTCATCTCTTCATGCTCTTGAGAAAACCTCGAAGCCTTGTGTTCAAAGTCTACTTCTAACTTGAGCAATTTCTGTCTGTCTTCTTTGGATTTGGAAGTAATGGCTTTGAGCTTTTCTTCTTCTTCCCTCAACTTCTGAGTAAGATCCTGTACTTTCTGGCTTTGCAGGCCAAGTTGTTCAATGTGCATTTGTCTTTCATCCACCAGCATGAGTGCAAAGGACTTGAGTTTGACAAGTTCATCTCTTAGTTTATTGAGCCGTTTAGTATTTTCCTTTTCTTTGCGGGCTTGATAAGCCTTTTCTTGTTCAAGGAGCTTTTTTAACCTAGAAAATAAAATATGCCTATATGTTAAAAGAGTAATCAGCAAACAGATTTAAGCATTGATATTAAATAAAAAACAAAATGCTACTACAATAAATCCCTTATCAATTGTTATAATATCAAGGTTTAAAAAATAGCCATTAATGAAACTAATGTGAAGTCAAAATATTAGTTACCCTTAGGAGTAGTGGCTAGAAGGGGGCATGAGGAGGGCTTTGAGTGTAACTAGTTTCTCTTCTGTAATTTGCGTGCTTGCTATACAGGATTGTTTAGCTTATCTTATGAAATTTCAGTAAGCTGAACACTTCTGAGTATCTTTCTGCATGTGTACTATACTTTAATATAGCGGCCATTAAGTAAAACTTAGGTTGTGCAATAATAATGACTATGTCTTCTGTATCCTTGGTGTTAGTATTTACTTTATTCTCAGAGTAACTCTATGAGATATGTATTGCTACTATCAGCACCATGAAAAAACATGAGATACAGGGGAATTATGTAACCTGTCACAGATCCCAGAGTCAGTAAGTGGTAGGGCTGGATTTCAAATTTGGCCAGGAAGCCTCCAAAATTCTTGCTCTCCACCTCTGCATCATACGATTTCAGGAGATAAATTTACTTTAAATGATAGTAAAGGTTCAGAAAAGAAGCAGCTTTGGGTTTTCTTATTTTAAACCCTTGACATAAACTATGTAACTGTCTCCTGGAAGGGACAAAGTAGGACTGGCTTTCTGATACAAAAGCTGATTTACAAAAATTGATTTTAGTTAACACCAGAACTGGCACAGGAGTTTTTTATTTAAACATTTGTTTAAATTCAAGAACTAGGTAGGAAGGAAATCTGTATTACTATCAATACGAAAATGTGGCAGCCGCAGGAATTATTATGTTTCACATGTGTGAAATACATGTTCTCTACAGTGTTTATGCATATCTGTAAAAAGTAGGAATATAAACATGCTGAAATAACTATTTACCATTCTTGGGTTGGTCAGTTAACTTGTACTAATTATATTAGTTTTTTTATTTACCCATAAAAACAATTAAAATTATAATCATATTTGCCATGTTATTGTAAGAATGCATTTTAGTAATTAATAGGTTTATAAAGGAAGTAAGTTATAAACAACCAATGACATGTACTTATTTAAGTATAACAGATTTTATTTTTTCAGTGTATTTTGCTCCTTTACTATTCTGACTGATTAATTTCATATTTATGACTAGATTAGCTGTTAGCAAAGTAAATAGAATTTAATAGTCTTACATTGCATTGTGCAAGAAATATTTGTGTGGTTTTTTTTTACTTGTCACTGACTGAAAGCTGGTGTATAAGAAATATTTAAACATACATTAGTAAAGCACAACAAAAGCTATGAATAATTAAATACAGTGTGAGATAAGTATTACAGAAATGGCTCTGATCATGTCATTAAGATTTTTTCATAGAATTTACTTTTATAAAGCATGATTGTGTCTTAGCATCTCTAAACTAATGCATAGCCTCCAAAAATCATTATGACTTTATCCCTAAAATAGGAGGAAAATATGATCTTCAAGTCCTACTGATTTGCACAAGTGATACTGTAACAGCATCACTAAATGTGGTCTTTACATGCAGGAAAGAGCATTTTTATTGACCATGTTCTCTCTTTTACTAAAAATTGAAACAACTGAAATAATGTCATAGAACCATAGATTAGGGAAAACTTTTCAGGATATTTTCAACACAAAATGCCATTTTCAAATTCCTTGCCCTTAACCGGACTGTTAATGTTTATTGAAAACATCACTGCTTCCAATTCTAAGCTTAACATGTGAAAACTTCTAAAAATATGTTTTTAGGAATACTATGCCTCTATACTGTTAGAGGCAGTGGGTTGGAATGACTATAACATAGGTTTTGGAGTCAGACATAACCAAATCTGAATTCTGACTCTCACTTCCTAACTGTGTAATCTCTGACCAATAACTGAAACTCTCTGATTCTCAATTTTTTCACCAATGGAGGAAAGAGGGAGGGATATTAACCCATTTATGCCAGAGGGTGCAAATTTTTTTGTGTGAAAAATCAGACCTCGGCGATGACCTTGAGCAGCAGGATATAAAAAACTCCCACAAGCTTAGTGTTCCAATAATGGAACACTAATACCAACCGTATAGAATTGTTCTGAAGATTAATTGAAATAGTAGAAGTAAAGTGACAGATACATAGACTCAATACATGAATGTAATAAAGCATAAGAAGATAAGAATTATAGTATATGCTATTGGCTTCATCTGGAAAGACTGTCAGTGCTTTCTGTGTTTAATCAATAAACATTTTTGTCATTATCCTGTCTTTGATAGTAAAACTTGGGGCACTAATGTTTCAGCCAGAGAAAAGCAGAAGGCATTCTGATCAGTGGGAAATTCCATGAGCTAGAGTGTGATCTCGGCAGGAATTTGGCTGCCAGGAAACCACATTTTTCACGTTCTCCTAGCTGTGATTATTTCTGTTTTTCTAACCCCATTAGCTTACTCTCCCTCCTATTCTCTTTCACCACATCTTAAACCATGCCCATCTTATATAGTTAAAGTGGCTCTAACAGCAATACCAGGCTCATTCTGGTATTACATTTTGTGCGCTCCCAAAACCCAGTTTCCCAGTTGGTACAGCTGAGGGTCAGATCCAGGATCAAGGTAAAGTTGCTCAGCTCATTTTGGAAGGCCTGCCAACAGCCTTCTGTGCAAATAGACCTGCTATCAAACTTCTTACAGGCAAGACGTTGGGGATGGGAATGATGGGACTCAATATCTGACCTCCTTGATAAGTTCGTCTCCAGTCAGTCTCTCCTGTTATCTAACATTCCTTGCAAATGCTGTGTCCTCTGCTTAGTATTTCCTCCCTGCTCCTTTTTTTCATTCTGTCACACTCACCTGAATGTTCCTGGCTAGTTTTTCATCCTCCAACTTTCACTTCAATGTCACTTCTTCAAACCCAATTAAGTCAGAATTTCTTATAGACTCCTGTAATATCAATATCCTACAGTCTTTCTTTCTTAGAGGCAAGGTCTTGTTCTGTCACCCAAGTTGAAGTGCTGTGGCATGATTATAGTTCACTGCAGCCTCAATCTTTTGTGCTCGAACTATCCTTCGACCTCAGCCTCCCAAATGGCTGGTGGCTGGGACTACAGGCACATAGCACTATGCCTGGCTAAAATTTTTATTTTTTGTAGAGACAGAGTTGCCCCTATGTCACCTAGGCTGGTCTTGAACTGCTGGGGTCAAGTGATCCTCCTGCCTCAGTCTCCCAAAATGCTGGAATTACAGGTGGGAGCCATCATGCCTGGCCCAGTTTTCTTTTATAACACTTAATCAACTTACATATTTTTTCTTGTATTTCCTTAGGAGCATTCAGAATGTCAACAAAACACCTGCAACTTTTTTCTTTGCAATTACAGAGCGGTATTCCATTAACAGAACAATTATTTCATATAAGCTGCATCATAGACAACTGGAGAAGAAAAAACTACCATCCCCATATATAATTAATTTGTGCTGTGCACCAACAAGAATCTGCTTTAAATCCATGCCAATTTACAACCTCCATACTGTCCCAGGCAAGGTTAGTGGCTATTGAAAATACTACCAGGACAGGACTATCTAAAGACACACTCTGTAGTGTGTTAACTATACAAAAAAAAAAAGACACTGTACAGTTTAAAAACAAATCTTACATGCTTTACATTTCAATTTTTTTCTTTAAAAGGAGTGAGTTAACAGGTGTTGGAGAGGATGTGGAGAAATAGGAACACTTTTACACTGTTGGTGGGATTATAAACTAGTTCAACCATTATGGAAAACAGTATGGCGATTCCTCAAGGATCTAGAACTAGATGTATCATATGACCCAGCCATCCCACTACTGGGTATATACCCAAAGGATTATAAATCATGCTGCTATAAAGACACATGCACACGTATGTTTATTGCGGCACTATTCACAATAGCAAAGACTTGGAATCAACCCAAATGTCCATCGGTGACAGACTGGATTAAGAAAATGTGGCACATATACACCATGGAATACTATGCAGCCATAAAAAGGGATGAGTTTGCGTCCTTTGTAGGGACATGGATGCAGCTGGAAACCATCATTCTTAGCAAACTATCACAAGAACAGAAAACCAAACACCGCATGTTCTCACTCATAGGTGGGAACTGAACAATGAGATCACTTGGACTGGGGAAGGGGAACATCACACACCAGGGCCTATCATGGGGAGGGGGGAGGGGGGAGGGATTGCACTGGGAGTTATACCTGATATAAATGATGAATTGATGGGTGCTGACAAGTTGATGGGTGCAGCACACCAACATGGCAAAAGTATACATATGTAACAAACCTGCACGCTATGCACATGTACCCTAGAACTTAAAGTATAAAAAAAAAAAAAAGGAGTGAGTTGTGTACAGGGGAATTAAATGCTTTATAGACAAGAAAAAAAAAGTGCTAGAGCCAACTTATTCATCATCATCTTCTTCTTCCTCATCATCTTCTTCACCTTCTTTCTCCTCTTCATCCTCTTCATCTTCCTCCTCTTCCTTCTTTTTCTTGCTGTCTTCAGCCTTGACAACTCCTTTTTTGCTGCATCAGGCTTTCCTTTAGCTCGATATGCAGCAATATCCTTTTTGTATTTTTCCTTCAGCTTCGCAGCCTTTTTTTTTTTTTTTTTGTCAGAAAATATATTTATTATTGATAGTGAGTGAAGTAAAGATGTAAGTATTCAGTATAGAGGTTATATCAGCCAAGGTTGCCTTCATATTGATAAAAATACAGTATCTCACTTGCAATCATAAACATTATTCCAGTAGAAGAGGTACATTTTCTCTCCTTTTTGTCTTCTTGTCTGTGTAATCACCATAAGAAGTTAAAATGAAACAGCTCTTACATAATCAAAGGAGAAAAGAAAGAGAGAGAAAGCCAGCATGCCATAGCCTAGACAATTCCACCCAGCACTGCTGCCCCAGATCTGTGTTTTCTGGCTCTCTCCTCACCCGACTCCAGTTAATTTAGCCCCCCACCCCACCCTACTTTGTTAGGGTGGAGGTTCACCAAATGATGGGGCTTGCTCTGAAGAGAAACATTTTATGGTCAGTGGAAGGTGAATAGAAAGTACCAAACGGTGGAGAGGGCTGCCCTTCTCTTTTAATTATCATAAGAGGGTTTACTAATACTGAAGTGTGTCCTTTAATAACTGATCCCTGATCAAGGCTTTGGCCCTTCAAATTGCTGCTGTTCAAAATGTGAAATGACTCTGCTGAATCCATTCTTGGTGTCTCTCTTTAGTGGTTTCTCATTAGTGGTCTTCTCTTCAAATGGGTTATTTTCTTACTAGGAAAAAAAAAAATGTTCCATCTCTGGAATTAACATTGATGGTGTTTTGCTCGTTCTGAAAGTTTTTATCCTCCCTTCTCAAGCATGCTCTGTTTGGCATGATTGACACAGTGCATATACTGGGTGGCCAGAGAGGAGCATTTGAGGGTCTGGTGGGTGTTCTCACCGTAACGCTGAAGAATTTTGGCCTGCAGATCAGCACAGACTGGATGAGACTCATACCGCTTGAACTTTGCTTCTACCTCTTCAGCAGCTTTCTGATATTGTTCAGTGGTGACTTTGTAGAACTCTGAGTTCCTCTCCTCCAGTCTAGCCAGCTGTTCTTTGTAGAATGCGTCCTGCTTCTTTAGCACTCGGTCTTTCTCTTCCAGCTGCCTAGCCAGGTGCTTTGCCTTAGCGCCTTCCTCCTCGTTCGATATCCTCTCCCCAAGGATGGCTCTGGTTAACTGCTCATTGGCAGCAGATCTCTCTCGGTCCAGCTCTTTGGCTTGCTTTAGTCGTTTCTGATCTTCAGATTCTTTCTCGGCTTGCTCCAATGCCGGCTCCTCAGCTACTCTTCTTTTCAATTCTTCATCAGAAACTGAGGCACCATAAGCACCAGAATACCAATGAGACTTCGAACCAGATGGAGAGGATTCCTTCATTCGATCAATCACATTTTCCGAAAGCCGGATGCCCTTCCCCACGGTGATGTTCTCACTCCAGCCCCCCCTCGAAGGTGACCCAGCGGGTGCTGGTGGTCTCACCCATGGCTCGGGTTCCTGCCCCAGCGGAGACCTAGCGCGGAACCAGGAGCATTTCCGGGCCCCCGCGCCCACACGTGCGTGGAAGGGCCTGGATTCTTTTCCCGCACAGCGGGAGCAAGGCCACGACCCCAGAACCGCAGACTTCTTTTCATAAGGCTGCTTGTCATCTGCAGCAGTGTTATTCCACATCTCTCCCAGTTTCTTCCAACATCACCAATGGGCAGGCCAGGATGTTCTCCTTTGATTTTCGGGCGATACTCAAAGCAGAACAGGAAAAACGCCGAAGGAGAGCTCTTGGGTGCATTGGAGTCCTTGAACTTCTTTTTTGTCTCCCCTTTAGGAAGGATATAGGTTTTCATTTCTCTTTCATAACGGGCCTTGTCCGCCTTTGCCATATCTTCAAATTTTCCTTTATCTTTAGCAGGCATGGTCTTCTATCTCTCTGGGCACTTCTTAGAAAACTCTGAGGCCGGGCGCGGTGGCTCACGCCTGTAATCCCAGCACTTTGGGAGGCCGAGGCGGGCAGATCACAAGGACAGGAGATGGAGACCATCCTGGCTAACATGATGAAACCCCGTCTCTACTAAAAATACAAAAAATTAGCCGGGCGTGGTGGCGGGTGTCTGTAGTCCCAGCTACTTGGGAGGCTGGGGCAGGAGAATGGCGTGAAACTGGGCGGCAGAGCTTGCAGTGAGCCGAGATCACGCCACTGCACTCCAGCCTGGGCAATAGAGCCAGGCTCCATCTCCAAAAAAAAAAAAAAAAAAAATTGAGAAGTTGACTGAAGCATCTGGGTGTTTCTTCTTATGCTCCTCCAGACAAGTTTGCACAAAAAATGCATATCATGACATTTTGCCTCTCAGCTTCTTAGGATCTCCTTTGCCCATGTTTAGTTATTTTTCCTCAGCAAGGCAGAGTCGCCCAGTGCTCATCTGTCTCTCACTTGCCCAGGTGCTGTCTCTATGGAGCTCAATTACTGCAATGTCTGTCCCAACTTACAATTTTTTTAATGTCTGCCTACCTCTGTTAATGCAAATTCCATGAGGGTGGCTGTCATGTTTGTCTTGTTTGCCCCCTAGTGTAATGCCTGACACATAGGATATGCTCAAGAAATATTGACTGTATGTATAAACAAGAGAAAGAATGAAGATATAAACTTGAATTAGAAATATAAATCTGTAGGCTTGGAGCGGTGGCTCAAGCCTGTAATCCCAGCACTTTGGGAGGCTGAGACGAGCAGATTGCTTGAGTCCAGGAGTTAAGAGATCAGCCTGGGCAACATGGCAAAAACCTCATCTCTACAATAAAAAAAAAAAAAAAAAAAAATTAGCTGGGTGTGAGTGGCATGTGCCTGTAATTCCAGCTACTCAGGAGGTTGAGATAGGAGGATCACTTGAGCCAGGGAGGCAGAGGTTGCAGTGAGCTGAGATCATGTCACTGCCCTCCATCTGGGGCAAAAGAACAAGACCCTATCTCAAAAAAAAAGAAAATAAAGAAAAGAAATATATATCTGGAAATTACCTATATAGAGATGTATTAACTAAAGCTCTTCACAATGCTGAGTGAGTATACATTTTTGTTAAACAGATATCACAGTTGTTATTAGGCCAGCGATTTTATATTAATAATGGCTATTAGATGAGTGTCTCTGTCTAATGAGCAATGGCCTCCCTTGAAGAATCTGTCCATTTTCGTTGTCAGCCTATTAGAAAAGAAATGTGTCTCTCAACTGATAAACCTCAAATGAGGGAGGGAGCTTTCTCTATATGGACTGAGCAAGATATCCCTTACGATCTGTCTACCTGTATGTAGCAGTGGAGGCTGAACAACCTCTATTTAACCTATAAAACAGCTATGGGACTACTAGAACAGGCTGAATTAAGGCTTTTTTTCTCTCATAGGTTTTTGTGTCACTGGTTTGTCTTAGTTCTTCTTCTTCCTCCTCCTCCTTCTCCTCCTCTTCCTCTTCTACTTCCTCCTTCTTCTTCTCCTTCTTCTTCTTCTTCTTCTTCACGGTGGGATCTTACTATGTTGTTCAGGCTGGTCTCAAACTCCTGACCTCAAGCCATCCTCCCATCTTGGCCTCCGAAAGTGTTGGGATTACAAATGTGAGTCATTGTGCCCAGTCTGTTATAGTTCTTTTTGTTTTTAAAAAGGAAAGGGATTTTCATACACAGTTGGATCAAAAATCTAATGTTGGAGCAGTACACCCTTGGGTCTATTGGGAAGAACAGTGGTAATTACGGTGAGGGAACTCCTAGGAGGAAAGAAAATCAGAGGGAAACATGGGGCCATTTTGTCGGCCATCCCACCCTACATAGAAATTTTCACAGTGCTAAAAAGCTTGGTAATTGTTAGATTTTTATTTCCATAATGGAGGTGATATTTCCTTAGACACAGAAATGAATGTGATCTCCAAAGCAGAACATATCTAAAGAGAGAAAAAAGACAGGATGGAGAAAAAACTTTGGGAAATGTCCAAAAATGAGAGATAAAAAAAATAAGGAGGACCTAGGGAAGGCCTGTGCAGAGAGGGAAGAGGAGAAGGAGATACAGAGGAAGAAGGAGCCATGGAGCAACACAGGAGGACCCAAGGAAGAGGGTTTTGGGAAGGCAGGAACAGGCTTGTGTTTCACTTTATCCACCTCCCCAGTCAATTCAGCATTTGACTTGCAGATGTTTTTTTCTCTTCCCTCCTATTTAGAAATCCTCATTTTACATTAAACAAGCATTCAGCATTCAGAAATATAGCATGTATCTATTCACAAAACATAATGCCTATGGCATATTACATCTCTTTTTTTTTTCAACAATTTCCTAATAGTTATAATTTCATTTTGCACTTCAAACAACTAAGTTGCTCTACATTACTGGACACCATTTCCATGTAATTATGCTATTTAAGAAGCAGAATAAGAGATTTAAGTGTTGCTTGTGCCAACTAGTCTTACCACCTCCTCTCCATTCTCTTCTCTGCTCACCTTCCCATTCTTCAACTATGCCTTGATTCTAAACATATTAGCATGAAAAGGAAACAAACCAGAAGACTAAGACTAAAACAATAAATTAGTACCCTGATTCCCATCAGCAGTCACAGGTACCCTAAGTATCCTAAGTATCCTAAAATCAAACTTGTTCTTGGCAAATTTTAAATTTTCTGCAAGCATTTAGTCCTCTTTAGAGAACAAAGAAAGACAACTAAATGAATTAATAGAGATTTTAAATTTTTATTGCCTTTCTTAATAACTATTCTTAACATATTCTTAATTTCTTATTTCATAACAGATAAAATTATACTTCTTTTTGAGACAGAGTCTCACTCTGTCACTTAGGCTGAAGTGCAGTGGTGCCATCTTGGCTCACTGTAACCTCAGCCTCCCAAGTTAAAGTGATTCTCTCACCTCAGCCTCCTGAGTAGCTGGGACTACAGGCATATGCTACCACGCCTGGCTAATTTTTGTATTTTCAGTAGAGACGGGGTTTTACCATCTCAGCCAGGATGGTCTAAAACACCTGACCTCAGATGATCCACCCACCTCGGCCTCCAAAAGTGCTGGGATTACAGACATAAGCCACTACGGCCAGCCAAAATTACACTTTTTAACTTGCAAATTGATCACTTATCAGCATGTTCAGAAATTTAATTATTTTCAACTAGAAGACTTTAAAAGTGTGGGCCCAGGTGTTTTTTTTCTTTTTTCTTTCTTTTTTTTTTTTTTTTTTTTTTTTTAGATATGTGTTTGTTTTTTTGTGTGTGTGTGTGTGTGTGTGTGTGTGTGTGTTTTTGAGACGGAGTCTCGCTCTGTTGCCCAGGCTGGAGTGCAGTGGCCGGATCTCAGCTCACTGCAAGCTCCGCCTCCCGGGTTCACGCCACTCTCCTGCCTCAGCCTCCTGAGCAGCTGCACTACAGGCGTCCGCCACTATGCCCGGCTAATTTTTTTGTATTTTTAGTAGAGATGGGGTTTCACCATGTTAGCCAGGATGGTCTCGATCTCCTGACCTCGTGATCCCTGTCTCGGCCTCCCAATTTGTGATTGTTTTTTACTTTAATTAAATAATGGCAATTGGAATAAAAACCCAGGTAAATGAATGGCATAGTAGTTCCATTCTGAGCTTCAAATGTGAATTTAGAATTTAATAGCTCAACTTTATATTCCCAAATGTTCTATGATTGTTGATGGTGCATACATTTGTCAAGATTCATCAAATTGTATAATTAAAATTGGTGAATTTTACTGTATATAAATTATGTCTCAAAAACCAGAAAAAAAATTTAAAAGGGTTCCGAGGCATCAGATAAAGGGAGAAAGATTGTAAACAAATATTACTAGCAAGTGACTTAAAATATGATAGAAAACATAAAATTGGTTATTAATCATAAGGCAGAAAGAGGTGGAAGCACAGGTGGGGAAGATAAAGAGAAGACAGCTGACATTTCAGATGGTGTTAGAAGGGCTGACAAGAAAACTTTTTCTGGGGAAGTAATGTTTCAGACATTACTTCAGACAATCTCTAGTCCTAATATTATTTCAAAAGGCTCTTAAAAGCCCACCCTGCCAGAGCAATCAGTCAAGAAAAAGAAATAAGGGGCATGCAAACCAGTAAAGAGGAAGTGACATGGTTTGGCTCTGTGTCCCCACCCAAATCTCATCTCAAATAAGAATCCCCATGTGTCAAGAGAGGGACCTGCTGATAGGTGATTGGATAGGGGTGGTTCCCACTATGCTGTTCTCAAAATAGTGAGGGAGTTTTCATGAGATCTGATGGCTTTAAAAGTGGCAGTTTCCTCTGCACTCTCTTTCCTGCTGCCTTGTGAAGAAGGTACTTAACTTCTCCTTCGCCTTTTACCATGATTATAAGTTTTCTGAGGCCTCCCCAAGCCTGCAGAACTGTGAGTAAATTAAACCTCTTTTATTTATAAATCACTCAGTCTTAAGTAGTGTCTTTGTAGCACTGTGAAAATGGACTAATACAGGAAGTCAAACTGTCAATGTTTGCCAATGATATGATCCTATACCTAGAAAATAGTAAAGACTCGTCCAAAAAGCTTCTAGATCTGATTAATGAATTCAGTAAAGTCTCAGGATATAAAATCACTATACACAAATCAGTAGCACTGCTATACACCAACAATGACCAAACTGAGAATCAAATCAGAACTCAATCCCTTTTATAACAACTGCAAAAATAACAATAATAATAATAAAGCACTTAGAAATATACCTAACAACAACAACAAAAAGAAATACACCTAACCAAGGAGGTAAAAGATCTCTACAAGGAAAACTACAAAACACTGCTGAAAGAAATCACAGATGGTACAAACAAATGGAAGCACACCCCATGCTCAGGGATGGGTAGAATCAATATTGTGAAAATGACCATACTGCCAAAGGCAACCTACAGATTCAATGCAATTCCCATCAAAATACCATCATCATTCTTCACAGAACTAGAAAAAACAATCATAAAATTTATATGGAACCAAAAAAGAGCCCACATAGCCAAAGCAAGACTAAGCAAAAAGAACAAATCTGGAGGCATCAATTACCTGATTTCAAACTATGCTAGAAGACCATATTCACCAAAACAGCATGGTACTGGTATAAAAATAAGCACATAGACCAATGGAACAGAATAGAGAACCTGGAAATAAATCCAAGTACTTACAGTCAACTGATCTTCGACAAGGCGAACAAAAACATAAAGTGGGGAAAGGATATCCTATTCAACAAACGGTGCTGGGATAACTGGCAAGCCACATGTCGAAGAATGAAACTGGATCCTCATCTCACCTTATACAAAAGTCAACTCAAGATGGATCAACGACTTAAATGTAAGACCTGAAACCATAAAACCTCTAGAAGAAACATTGGAAAAATTCTTCTAGACATTGGCTTAGGCAAAGAGTTTATAATCAAGAACCCAACAGCAAATGCAATAAAAACAAAGATAAATAGATGGAACCTAACTAAACTAAAAAGATTCTGTATAGCAAAAGAAATAATCAGACTGGGCACGGTGGCACACACCTGTAATCCCAGTACTTTGGGAGGCTGAGGCCGAGGCCAAGGCAGATGGATCATCTGAGGTCAGGAGTTCAAGACCAGCCTGGGCAACATGGTAAAGCCCTATCTCTACTAAAAATATAAAAATTATCTGCGTTTGGTGGCGCACACCTGTAGCCCCAGCTACTTTGGAAGCTGAGACAGGAGAATTGCTTGAACCCGGGAGGCGGAGGGTGCAGTGAACTGAGATTGCGCCACTGCACTCTCAAAAAACAAAACAAAACAAAACAAACAGCAGAGTAAACAGACAGCCCATAGAGTGGGAGAAAATATTTGCAAACTATGCATCTGACAAAGGACTAATATCCAGAATTTAAAAGGAACTTAAATCAGCAAATAAATAAATAAATAAATAAATAAATAAATAAATAAATAAACCCATCAAAAAATGGGCAAAGGACATGAATAGACAATTCTCAAAAGAAGATATACAAACAGCCAACAAACATTTGGAAAAAATGCTCAACATAATTATCAGGAAAATGCAAAATCAAAACCACAATGAGATACCATCTTGCTCCAAGAATAACCATAATTAAAAAATAAAAAAATAATAGATGTTGGCATGGATGTGGTGAAAAGGGATCACATCATGTGTAAACACTTTTTTACACTGCTGGTGGGAATGTAAACTAGTTACAACCACTATGGAAAACATTATGAAGATTCCTTAAAGAACTAAAAGTAGAACCACCATTTGATCCAGCAATTCCACTACTGGGTATCTACCCAGAGTAAAAGAAGTCACTATATGAAAAAGACACTTGCACATGCATATTTTAGCAGTGTAACTCGCAACTGCAAAAATATGAAACCAGCCTAAATGCCCATCAACCAACGACTGGATAAATAAAAGGTGAGATATAGATAGATAGATAGATAGATTAGATAGATAGATAGATAGATAGATAGATAGATAGATAGATAGACCCACACACCATGAAATACTACTCAGCCATAAAAAGGAACAAAATAATGGCATTTGCAGCAACCTGGATGGAGTTGGAGACCATTATTCTAAGTGAAGTAACTCAGGAATAGAAAAGCAAATATCATGTGTTCTCACTTATAAGTGAGATCTAAGCTATGAGGATGCAAAGGCATAAGAACGATATAATGGACTTTGGGGACTCAGGGAAGTAGGGTAGGAGGGTAAAAGATAAAAGACTACACACTGGGTTCAGCGTACACTGCTTGGGTGATCGGTGCACCAAAATCTCAGAAATCATCACTAAAGAGCTATCCCTGAAGAACTTATCCCTGAACCAGAAAACATCTGTTCCCCAAAAACTATTGAAATAAAATAAAGTTTAAATAAAGCCCATCCCAACTCCAATTAGGTATTTGCTAATACCTAATTTTGAAAACATGAAATAAAAGGAAAAGTCTCTTAGGTAGTGTGAGAGCTTTATTATTGAATCTTCATTCCCTTTGAGCAAGGCAATACTGTACCATTTTATAAATAAAGTAAATTATTGTTTAACTTAATCAAGAGAACATGACTAAGAGGCAGGTTGGGATTTTGAATCAGATCTGTTTGCACAAACACTGTGCTTTAATAACAATGCTATTGCTCAAATGGATATTGCCTGGACAGCTCAGGTTTGCAACTCTGTTTAGGTTAACTTCATCTTGCTTGATTCAGTTTATGTTAGAATTGTCAAGATGCCCCTTGGACTCTATTTTGTCACCCAGAATATCAGCTTATACCTAGCGTTGTGTCAATGGCGAGATGACCCCAATTATTAATTAAATAGGCAGGTCAATGCACAGAACCTTTCAAAGCACTCTCCAGATCTCCCTCCTGCTGACATCAATCCATTCAGTGGCGTGGACATTGTCATTCAATTAGCTCTGAGCCCACTGAGCTGTTCATTCTTTATCTCTTCTGAGCTCCCAATCTTCCCCATGAATCTGTTCCAACCACATCTTCCTCAAATCAATCACCTACAACCACTTCTTCCAGATGCTTAGGACTGAAATTTCGACTCGTCTTGAGTCACATCCCTACATTCAATTCTTCAGCAAATCTTGTCAGTTCTACTTTCAAAATATATCCTGAATCCAATTACTTCTCACTTCCTCCATTGCTATCCCCCTGGAGCAAGCCACCATCATCTCTTATCTGGATTATTGCAAGAGCCACCTAATCTGACTCCCAGCTTCCACTCTTGTCCACCCACAGTCTGTTCTCTTCCCAGAAGCTGGAATGATCCTAAAAGAGGGTAAATCAGAACATGTCACTCTGCTTGTAAAAGGAAGGAGAAACAGGAAAGTGAACACAGGAAACAGGTAGGGCAGGATCAGTAAGGGTTTTTTGTGTGTGAATATATATACAGATGTAGATACACATATATGTGTATATATATTATATATAATAATATATAATAAAATATATAATAATATAAAATAAAAAGGTCAATGCACAGAGCCTTTCAAAACACTCTCCAGACCTCCCTCATATATATATAAGAAACTAGTTTGTTTTTCCTAAACATTAAGAGACATATATTAACACGTCTCTTCTTAATATTAAATTCTTTGTTTTTCCTTATTATTTATAAATTAATAAATGAAAATATGCCACTATTGGCATAAAGAGGTAACTCTGGAATACCACCATTTTGAAATAATGGATGTAGGTAATGCTCATCAGTGTTTCTCAAAAAGAGACAGCCAGACATTGTATACAAACCTCCACCCATGAAAGATTCTTTTAACAAAAAAAACCTGAACCTGAATCAAATCAAGCTCCTATAACCACTAATTACTAGTTTAAAGGAAAGATAGGAGCAAAAAACTGCTAAATGACCTCATGATGATGCAATCAGAAAAATCCAAAATGTGGGCAACTACATAGGATAAACAAACTAGTTTCTTCAATCAATAAATTGCAAGATAAAATGGGAGCAGAAAGGGAAACCTATGGATTTTTTAAAAATTTAGAAGACATATCAACCAACTGTAATCTTTTGGATTCTTATTCAAACTACTTTTTTTTTTTTGAGACGGAGTCTCGCTCTGTCGCCCAGGCTGGAGTGCAGTGGCCAGATCTCAGCTCACTGCAAGCTCCGCCCCGGGTTCACGCCACTCTCCTGCCTCAGCCTCCCGAGTAGGTGGGACCACAGACGCCCGCCACCTCGTTCGGCTAATTTTTTGTATTTTTTAGTAGAGACGGGATTTCATCGTGTTAGCCAGGATGGTCTCGATCTCCAGACCTCTCAAACTACTTTCTTAAATCAGATAATTGGAAAAATTGTATTATTGAGAAATGATTTTTTTTCTTTTTTTTTTGAGACGGAGTCTCGCTCTGTCGCCCAGGCTGGAGTGCAGTGGCCGGATCTCAGCTCACTGCAAGCTCCGCCTCCCGGGTTCACACCATTCTCCTGCCTCAGCCTCCCGAGTAGCTGGGATTACAGGCGCCTGCCACCGCGCCCGGCTAGTTTTTTGTATTTTTTAGTAGAGAAGGGGTTTCACCATGTTAGCCAGGATGGTCTCGATCTCCCGACCTCGTGATCCGCCCGTCTCGGCCTCCCAAAGTGCCAGGATTACAGGCTTGAGCCACCGCGCCCGGCCGATAAATGATTATTAAGTTTTAGGTTAGATAATGGATTATGGCAAGAGTCCTTTATTTTTAGGAGTCCTTATTTTCTAGAAGTACACACTGAAATATTTGTGAATGAAATTCTATATCTGAAATTTATATCAAAATAATTCAGGGGAGTGAAAATAGATGAAACCAGACTGGTCATAGTTAATTAATTGTTGAAGATTAGTGATAGGTACATGGGTGTCCATTATACTATTCTCTTTACATTGTAAATGTTTGAAATTTTCTGTAATAATGTTTTTGTTTGTTTGTTTCTTCCTTTTGAGATGGAATCTCACTCTGTCACCCAGGCTGGAGTGCAGTGACATGATCTCATTGCAACTTCGGCCTCCCGGGTTTAAGCAATTCTCTTGCCTCAACTCCCAAATAGCTGGGATTACAGGCACTCGCCACCATGCCTGGCGAATTTTTGTATTTTTAGTAGAGACGGGGTTTCACATGTTTGCCAGGCTGGTCTCAAACTCCTGGCCTCAAGTGAGCCACCCACCTCAGCCTCCCAAAGTACTGGGATTACAGGCATGAGCCACCTTGCCCAGTTAATAACATTTGTTTTTAATCTCCTTTGTAATCTTTAGCTCCCCTCTCTCACCTCCAGTCTCAGCTCCTTTGGTCTTTGGTTGTATTTTTACTTTCCTCACAGTGCCATGGAACTTTCACATTTGTCTGTGACTGTGGGTGATTCTTATTCCCTTCCATGTTTACGTAATTTAGTTTGTTAGAGACTTTTACTTTTCTTCCTTATTGAAATCCTTCTGATACTTAGTCAAACTTATGCTAGAGAAAGTATTCTCACTCTGTCCTACTCCACAGATACTTATTAATTTATCTTTCTTCTTATGGTCTAAGGACAAACTGTTTGGGAGAAGGAAATGGGAAGTGAGAATTTTTTTAAAGCTTATCCTGATTACCCATTCTTGTGATAACCACCATCCTTGGAACACTTGTCAATCTGTGCTACTAAATATTTAAGGGGACATTCTGCCTATATTCATTCTTACTTCTCTTCCTTGGAATAAGGTGGTGTAAGATTTCAGGGCTCCTTTTGACCAACATTCTTGACACTCCCACTTTTCAACCACATTTCCAAATTTATCGGCATTAGCTCCAGAGCATCAATTGTCTCTTTGATTCCTTAAGATTTTGTCACTTGTCCCCATCTTAATCCATCGGACTCTGTTTTGCAACACAAATGTCACCAAAAAGTCATCCTAAGCTTGTTTCTTAGCCAGACCATGTTAATTTCCTTCTCAGAACACTATTTTTGCTTTTCTTCAACTCTCCCCTTGTGTATGCTTCTCTGTCTTCCAAGACAGAGGGCAGGTTAAAACTCATAAGGGCATGATAGTAATTAAAGATGAATGAACCTCAAAAGAGTCAAGTTTGCATGTAGTTTGAAGTCTTTAGTCACAATGCGGTTTTTCCCAACTAGAGTACAGTACAGAGCTAAGCAGCTTGTAACATAATAGGGCATGGTTTTAGCAAATAACTCAGAAAGAGCATTACTTTTTAATTTTTAATCTTTAATTTTTGTGGGTACATAATAGGTATATGTACTTATGGGGTATGTGGGATATTTTGATACAGTCATACAATGTGTAATAATCACATCAGGGTACATAAGGTATCCAAAACCTCAAGCATATCCTTTGTGTTACAAATGATCCAATTATAGAATGTTACTTCTGAATAAGTTACCTCAGTTCCTCAATATGGTGATTATTATAGTTATCCAGAATTAATCAGTGTCCTTAATATACTATGCAGGGCTGGAATGAGAGAGAAGTAGATGAGGATTGGGTTGTACAACTGCAGAGTCAGAGCCTGTCTTCACTTGAAATTTTGATATTTTCTTCATCGTAAATTTTTTGCATTAATTTTGATACTTTTAAAATAGTTCATTAAAATATAATATATCTTGATTACTGAGTTTTTTGGCATCACCTTAAATTTTGCACCCAAGGGGAGAGCCTTACTTGCTTCATCCTGGTTCCAGCTCTGATTTCTGAGTGCTAAAGAATCATTTTTTTATAAAGAAATAGTGAATCCTTCCCATCAGGAAAAAAACTTTTGAGCTTTGTTTTTGTTTTGTATTTCTTAGTAGTGAAGATGAGTTTACAAAAGCCCTTGTACACTTGTTTTCTCCTCTTGTCTTATAAAGACCAGCAACATTTTGGAGCATGTGATCTCAAATTTTTGACCTAGCCCAGTGCAGGAAGGCCTATTTCACATAGTCCCACTCTAAAAAAGAACTTGGTGATAAAAAATTGAAAGAGAAGAGAAAAAATCAGTAGACCTGTTTCTAGCAGCTTTTGTGAACTGCTTTTGCTTCATAAGAGAAGATCCTGTAGTTATATTTATGATTTTAAGCTATGAAACTATTATATGTTCTATAATTTTTTTAAAAATCCAGTAATTTCATTACATTTACTTTGCTAGAATAATTCAAGTAATTTAAATAGCAAACACACAAAGCTCAGGCAAATTATTACAAATAAAGTTTTATTTTTCATCAGATTTTGAGGGAATTATGTATAATTCTGCTCTAGAATAGGCATATTGATGATAGTCCTTGGAACTAGTTGTTGAAAATTATAAACTGAGAATCTGCATTATGGACTCTCTGTGGGTTAGCCCAACAACCCACAACAAACTAAACTGTGAAGTTTTATCCATAGTAATTTACCTTTAAAATGCATAGATGGTGAGAACTGAAAACCATGAAAGGTTCATGGCTAATAACAAATTATACATCTCGGAGATGATTACATTTCCTACTACTAGGTAAGCAGAAACTTGTAGGTATTTGCAAACTGGGTGGCAGCTAGACTGCATTGTAAAATACTGATTTAGTCTTCAAGAAAATCTAGTAACATGGTAATTTAAATTTATAAATGCTATATATGTTGTAAAATAAATTGCTCAATATGTAACTAGTAAATAACACTTAGTCATAATAAAAATTAAAGTCTAGGGAATTGTTAGTTGTTTGCTCCTATGAGCCATAGAAATGGCTGGTATTTTCCGATAATTTCTGACCATCCTGGAGGCCCATATTTGAGAATCACTGAGAGGAAACTCTCTGATCACACACTCTAGTATGAAGCTCCTTGACTCATATAGAATATAACCATGATTCATTAATTAACTCAATAATTCAACAAAGATGGGCAGAATGTCTCCTCTCCATTGTCAGTGTATTAGGGGACAGGAATAAAAATATATATATTGCAAGGCTATGTTAAATGCCAGTTATCCTTTAAATATAGGCTACTCGGGGACACCCATGGATGGGGACATGGATGGAGGAAGTAGTTGCTTGTCGGCCTTCCCAATACCCTTCTCCTGCTCTCAGGGGTATAACCCATATGGTACATTTGTCAGAACTGGAAAGATCTCCTTCCTCTCTGTGGAATCAGTGCCATGCTGCAACTCTATTTCAGCTCCTATTCCTTCACTGGTCAGGCACCCTTGTAAGCTACAACCTGTACGACTGCAATGAATTGAAGGTTTATATCCTCTCACATTCCAAAATTTGTATATTAAAACTCTAACCCCCAATGTGATGGTATTAGGAGGTGTGGCCTTGGAGGGGTGATTAGGTCAGAAGGGTGGAGCCCTCATGAATGGGATCACTACCTTTAGAAAAGGGATCCCAGAGAGCTCTCACACATGAGGATATAAGGAAAAGACAGAAGTCTGCAACCAGGAAGGGGACCCTCACCAGAACTTGACTGTGCTGGCACCCTGATCTCGAACTTTCAGCCTCCAGAACTGTGAGAAAAAAAAAATTGTGTTGTTTATCAGCCACCCAGTCTATGGTACTTTGTTAGAGCAGCCTGAACGAACCAAGACAGCAGTTCACCGTAGTCTCATGGGCTCTTCTTTCTCAACCTTCAGATTTCTGTTCTTATGTCCTTTCCCCAAAGAGGACAACAATATGCCTTTTATGGTGCTTTCCTATTTTCTATGTCGTTCAAAGTACTTTTCATACACCCGCTCAGATTGGTCAGATGAAATACTTTCAAAACAAGAAAAAGCAGGTACTATTCTTTATTTTTGATAATGTGTATAAAGAATCAGCTAGGTGAATGAATTTACCTAATAATTTTCACAAGGAACAGGAAAAGCCATGAACCATACAAGTTTGTCACTTAAATGTGTGACCTTAGGCTCTCCCTTCCAGATGGCCCCTTCGCCTTCTCTCCCCAACTCAAAGAGGCCTTCCATATCCCATTCTTAAGGAATGTGTTGCCCAGGTTCATCACACCCAATTATGGGATGCTATATTTAGGAAATGCGTATTGCCATAGGAAATTCTCTCCCTCAGAAATAGGTTAAATGGAGGGATTCCCTGGGGAAAGCCAGAGGGCAGGTAGGTTTTTCAGTCCCTGAATTCGCAGTATGAAGGTCTCCAATGTGTGGGGGTCTCCTCCCACATACACCTCCCACAGTGTGAGGAGCCTTTCCCCCATGGGATGCACTTGTGGTCACACAGAACATAACAGGAGGAGCTGGCAGCATGAATGAGGTTTTCTGAGACTAGTCAAACAAGTTGGAGACAATCCATAAAGCTACCATACACCTCATTTTACTCCAACCAAACATTTATACAGTGCTGGGCAAAAGTCATGGTTTTAAGCTTATACAGTGTGGGTGCTCACAACATAAAAACATTTTATTGTAAAACTTTTAATTAAGATACTACTACTCTATCTCGGGCAAATCCATTTTCACAAATAAGATTGTTTAAAATAACATAGACATACTTAGGTAGCAAATTAATTTAAGTATATACATCACTTATTGGTGTGTTTTCATTTACTTACTCAGAAAAGTAAACCTCTCTCTTTCTAAAATGGCAGTTGAATTTATTGCCATGACATTTAAAGGTCTTTTAAAAAGTTTTAAATGTAAGCTTATGTAAAATTTTGCTAAAGTTTTTGAATTATTATGTTAACATTTATTTAATAATTATCTCACCCAGTTTTGGAACAACTTTAAAACTAATTAAAAAAATAAAATGTCAAAACAATAAACAAAACTCCAAAACCTCAGACTCAATTTTGTATTGATCTTGACTATCGTTAATCAAGAAAAAAAACAAATGTGAGCATCATTCTGTTGTGGAAAGGATACTTAATTTTACAAGTAAACAGAAGTTCATCTAGTCACATGGAATTAAGAATCCAGGAAGATCAACGTAGTGAACCCAAGATTTTCATCATAGTTGAACTCAAGATATTCATCACTTTAAACACAGAGACAAAACAGTATTAACAACCAATGTTACACAAATTAAATCTACACAAATGAAAACCATACCATCTGCCCCTATTTCAAATTTCTATGAAACGGGTCATGTGAATCTAAAATCACACTATAAAAATTTGGTTTTGGCCAAATGAAGTTCTTTTGTGAAAGACTCACAGATCTTTCAGCCCTACTGAGCACTAAATCAAGCTATTTATTTTTATACACTCTGCTGAACTTAGACAATGTTTTTTGGCATTTTGAAAAATTACTAAAGTTCAACTTTTTACACAATTGTTCAACATAACCCAAACTTTAATCTCATTCCCACTTTGAAATCAAACCTCCTATTTACTTTATTATTCTTGTTATCACTGCCACACTGAGTGTTTCAGAACAAACACGGCTTTCTTTGGATCGCTATGCATTCTAATTCATTGCCAACTTTTACAAGCCTTTTCCACACATGCAAAGAGAGAGCTGTAGAAAATCCACATGACAACAACAACAATAACAACAAACCTTTGGGAAGAATATTTTACTTGAAATTAGTTGCTTGCTCATCAAGAAATCATACATTAGAAGATACATTTACAGTATATAGAAAGGCTGCCTGTTAAAAGCCTTCAGAACACATTAGTAGGACTGCTGGTAGTAAGAAAAGAGATTTTTCAGTTCTGATACAAACTCCCCAAGGTTTCTGTAGGATGAGATTACTTCCCCCACCATAGAAAACCAGGAGCACTCTTCATACCATAACAAGGTGCATCTTGGACAGTTCCAATCAAGGATTCTGAGGCATCAAGGAAAGTCACAAAAAGCTGATAATTTTCAAGGCTTTTCACCATCCACACTCAGTAAAACCTGTAGCTGCAAACTGAAAGGTTGTCGAGTTCTTACAGCCCTTGTCAGATTAGTCAGGGCTCTACAGATATCCAAACCCAGCTTCCAGGATGCTCTTTGCAGTAACACTTAGAAATGAGTTTACTGCCAAGTAAGCCTATTAACAAATGAAATGCGCATGGACAAGAGTAACTAACATTGCTTAAATCAAAACAGATCTTGACTTCCTTACCTTAATACTAGGAAGCATAGTAGCTTTGTTTTTGTTTTTGTTTTTTTATAAGGGGGTACTGAAGTTTGTTCAACAGCTGCAGGCCTTGCTCAGCCCCCTACTCCACAGGGAATTAACCGTCACATTCCAGCCCTGTCATCAGAACAATGAAAGGTGAATGTTGTGCAAAACAGCCTGGGACCACTAAGTGATGATGTCATTCCTCCCTTATATGGCTCATTATTGTGCAGATTTACTTTGGTCTGTGAGAAGGGGTGGAGCTGCCCAAGACTGGAAGGGAAGGCAGCTCTTAAGAAGCAAAGCAAGTGAACGGGAATTACGTTCCACGCTAAGGGAAATGCATTGGGAGAGGGATACAGCTGGGGAGGAAGAATGAAATAAAGAAAAGATATGCAGAAAATGTCAAATGGGCCTCACTCCCAATTTTTCAAACTAGCTAAACTCTATACAGTTCTATTCAGCACATATTGGAATTTAAATAGGGATCCCACTAGAGCCTAATCTATGATTCAGCCAACAGGAGAAAATTCATGTTTCAACTAAAATGCCAGTTAATGTACATAGTATCTAAATGAAAACATTACAGTATGGGCTACAGAATGCCAAGTACTTTTCATTTTAAAAATCATTTCGTCTTTACAAAATATTTTTACTTGAATTTTTTTCCCTAAGCTTTTAAATGGCAAAAACTGCTGCCCGCACAAACAAAAGTAGGTGAATACATTCAGCTAAAGTTAAAAGAGTATCTGTATCATCATTTATATCAAATGTTTTCAAAAGCTTCTATCATCTTCAAATTAGTTGTCCCTCTTCCCCATTTTTTCTTTTCTTTTTTTCCCATTGTTTCTTTCCTCCCTTCCTTCCTCCTTCCCTCCTTCCCCTCATTCCTTTTTTCCTTCTTCCTGAGAGAGTGTATGAGTGATAAATCTAGTCAAAAAGCCATTAGGTAAATTAAAAATTCCAGTATAATTTTTTCTAAGCCATATGCATAGAAATGTATGTCATTTATGTTATGAAATTTCACTTCAATTACAGAATAAAAGCACAATACCAGATAAATTAGTCAAATTAACTTTAAGTTAATAGAATTAAATGTTTGCAGAGCATTTTTAAGTCTTCAGATATCTTTTATACTATATAAGTATAAGCCATTACGTTATGGTATATGGCATATGACAGAATATGAAAAAAATAACATCAAGATCATTGCTTTCTTACATCCCTAATGTTCAGTCATGCCCTTTTCTTTAAGAATATGTCTAACTGAATATAATAATTATTGCCTGTTTAAAGGTTGTAGTACTAAATAAATGTGTTTTCATTATAGAGTTATAATCAAATAATGTAGCTTTCTGTAAAAGTTACATAAAGCAATGCTCATTGTTAAGGTAAAATTACAGATACTAACCAATTAGTTATTGTTTTGTTTTTTAGCCATATTTTTAAATATGGGTGGGGAAACTGACATTGAAGAAGAAAACAAGAAACTATTGCCACTCCCTGGCAAGGCTGCACTAGTGCTGGGGGAAGAGGGGTCTTGGCAATTGATTGATAGACTTAATCTGGGCTTGGCAACTACTTGGAAGATAACCAAAGGGTATATTTTATAACTCTGTGGCTTCGGTTAACTCAGCTGTATAATAGGGATATGAGTTTTAACTTACAGGGTTGTTATAAGAATTAAATAAAGTAATGTAAGTCAAGGCCACAGAATCTGATGTGTAGTGGACCTATAATATATAATATGTTTCTGCACAGTTTAATTTTGATGATGGTAGGCAGTTTGTGAAAATATAATCTTGTGGTCTAATTTTGACAAGCAACATAAACCCATGTGAAAAAAAAAAAAAACCGGGAATCAAGGGGTCAGGACTGATTATATAGTCAAGTGGCATCTTGTACTCAGTTTGCTTCTAGTGATTCAAACTTGAATTATAGTCCTGGGGAGGCATTGCTCATGTTCAAGCCATATTAAATCAATATTTAGAGACAAATGATAATAGCAAGGGGAAATGTTTTATTACCTTTAAAAAACCTTTTCAAAAAATACCACAAACGTCAGTCACAGACAGGTTTTTTTCCCCTCCCTGTTTAATACCACTAAATGACTACATTCAAAGTTAATTTAAAAGATTCACTCAAAATGGCTATATTTATTATAAATTAATTAACACTCCCTTGGCTAAATAACATGGTTTATTAGAAGCCTCTTGGAACCCAGAGATGTTTAAATGGTGCTGTAACCCTCCCTAGAGTCACAGTAACAAGAAATGTCCCACTATTAGCTTCTGAAGGGCAGGGTTCTTTCTGTGTCTTTCTGTTTTCAGGAAGTATCTTGTATTCACTCATTCAACAAATACCTAATTGGTTGCCCACCAAGGACCAGACATTGTCTTAGACACTGGTGCCTAATTGTTTTTCTACGAATCATATACAACCTTTCTTCAACTCCTTATTAACTGAAATGTACACTACAATGTAATATAGTGCACGTGGAAATTATTATTGTGATTATTGGTCCCTAGGTTGAGTCCTAAGTCCAGTTATGAGTGGGAATCTTCTAAAAACAATTACAACTTTTTAAAGCACTGGATCCTAGAGATAGAGTATCCAGGCTCCTATCATCCTTTAAGTAACTGGTTGCCATTAAGCATTATGACCTGACCGAGTGACTCTTTAAAACAAGTCTTCCTTCAGTTGCTTCTTTTTCAAATTGATAAGGAAAAGAGATGTAAAGAGGATATGATTCCTGAATTATGAAAAAGATCTAGTTTAGCATATGGCAATTGGAAGTTTCTCAATGTGTTTGGGCAATCACTGGGTTTGCCAATGCAATATTCTTTCATCTCATGAACCTTTTTTTTTTTTTTTGTAGCAGAGCAGGGTGTGCTCCAGAACTTCAAGAAGTGGAGGCACTGCAGGGCTGGAGTGAGCAGGCAGGAAGAAGAACATCATAGGATATACTAGAAGCACTGCACTTGCCTTCCTCAGTTGGGGCAGAGGTGCATTCTTCCAGGATGCCACCTTGGAAGCTTGGGAATGGTGTATCAAGTCTGGACAATAGTTCTTCCCACAATTACGCCTTCTTCCTTGGGAGTAACATAATCCAAAACTTACAGTATGTTACAGATTCCAGGAGAAGTGAGAAAAATCTGAGAGCACTGGAAAGCTCAGTAAAGCAGAAAGTACTGGATGGAGGAATGGTAGTGTAGATAAGAACACTTTCCTGATTTGAATACAGGATTTTTACAGAAGTTGTTGTGTGTTATTTAGTCACAATGTACTAAATGACAAAGACTGGTAGACTAGAGCATTCCTGTCCTCTAAGAGCATGCTGGATGTGGTGCAGTCATAGTCTACCATTTCCTGTTTCCTTCATACTTCAGGTCAAATGAATGTACTTCCTTAAGCATTTAAGAATAAAATAAATAAAAGGAACTCTCAGTGACCTCTTATATGATATTAGCAGCTATGCAGAAAATATTTTTTAAAATCCTTAAGGCACAGCATTTCTGAACTTAAAAGGAATGAGTTAAGACTAAGTAAAGTTGACCTCTTCTTTTCAGTTAAAGCTCACATTCAGCCCCTGAATAATATTTGAATAGTTTCTTGGCTAAGAGTTCACATCCAAGAGCTGAATATGTTATGCACTGAGCATGAAAGACCCAAACTTTGATTAATCTTTTTTGTTCAAACTTTTCACCACCGTGAAGCACTTTCCAAACACAAGCATTCTTGGAAAAAGCATGCACACACAGTCAAAGAGCCAGAAGAGGAGCAATCTCCAAACATTGAAAACACCACCTTCCCAAGTTTCAACCTCCTCTCTGGAGTCCCAGATTTGTAATGCTAATCTGACTACCTTCTTCCACTCTAGAAAAAAAGTAAAAATACAAAAACAATGTAGTTATTCACTGTAGTGATACAAGACAACACATTTTTCCAGCACTTTCCTTTCTTAACTTTTTCTTGATGTATAAGTTTATGCAAAAACAATATTTACTTGTTATTTATTGTGATGACAAATCTCTGCCAATTTAGAGCAGAATTCCCAGAGTTTTTTATTATAGAAGAATAATCTCACTTATCACTTTTCCATACCCGATTTTGTCCATGAGGCTGAAATAAGCGATTAGATCAATTAAAAACTCAAACCAACTAGTCTGGAATGCGGGGAACAAAAACTCCCCTCAGTTGTTGGAAGTGTTCACTTTTAATACAGTTGCTTCTATAACCTGGATTAATTTATTTTCTCTGAAATGTATACATCTCACTGATGCTTCAATTCATGAAAAAAAATCCATAGGAGAATTTGATTTTGCATTTCTGACATAAAGAACGTCTGTTAAAGTTAGAATTGATCTACAGTTGATCATTACAGTTGCCTGGATTAGTGATAGTTTCAGTGTATTGGTAGGTCAGAAAGCATTTTTCAAATCTGTTACGACAAAGCACTAGTTGTTCACTGTCTAAATGTTTGTCACTTGGCTAGACTCTGAGGCTATAACTACCGATGGAAAATTTGTCTGTTAAAGTCCCGTTCTAACTGGATTGTTTGTTATTTCCTGATGATTTTCATTGTGTGTTTCTTAAAATGTCTCATCTACTCTGGTTCCTGAGGACTGTCTGATTAATTAATGCTTATTTATCTCTCTGAAAAATAGGCATGAATTTTCATCTATATACATAAACTGAATCACTCACAATCTACTTTCATCTAGAAATTATAGGGTAAATCTGTGCTAGACTTTCAAAATAAGTAAATTTGTATCTGGACTCTGCTAAATAATACACAACAACTTCTGTTAAAAAAATGCATGCTTTTAAATCCTTCAGTTTGGTACATGCTGAACAACACACAACAACTTCTGTAAAAAAAAAAAAATACATGCTTTTAAATCCTTCAGTTTGGTAGACTATTAGGCACAGCTCTTCATATTCGCTTTTTTTTTCTCATTTAAAGCAATTTGTTTTATGCAGCTGTTGGGAAAAGAAAATTAATATTCTACAGACTATTCTAATAAGTAAGTTTAAGCTGTGTTTAATCCTTTCAAGACATAAAGTGTAGGGAGGCCAGGTGCAGTGGCTCACACCTGTAATCCCAACACTTTGGAAGGTCAAGGCAGGTGGAAGGCAGATGGATCACTTGAGGTCAGGAGTTCGAGACCAGCCTGGCCAACAGGGCGAAACCCAGTCTCTACTAAAAATACAAAATTTAACCAGGCACGGTGGTGGGCACCTGTAGTTCCAGCTACTCAGGAAACTGAGGCAGGATAATTGCTTGAACTTGGGAGGCAGAGGTTGCAGTGAGCTGAGATCACACCACTGCACTCCAGCTTGGGTGACAGAGCAAGAGTCTGTCTTAAAATATACACACACACACACACACACACACACACACACACACACAAAGTGTGTCCTGTCACTTCTTTGGATTTTTTAAATATACAAATTTATAGAAATACAGCAATAAACTTATGACTTTAGCAAAATAACTCCAGCACTTCCTCTTCCAAAGCATGCTTCTAGTTACCACATATTTTACTTCTCATAAGATTTTATATGGCTAAAAATCATAATATTGCTTTTTAAAATGGAAAGTAAGCCATAGTTTTCCAGCTATATATTTCATAGTTTTATTTTATTTCTCAAATATAATTTTTTATTACAAAGAATTTATCTGTTCTTTGGAAACTTAAAATGTAAATGCTAAATTTTCTTCTGACACAAACCACAACTGTTATATGGATGGTTCTCCTGAAATGGTAGACATTAGATCAGGCCAGGGGAAAATACTCTCACTAAAATACGATCAGTTGTTCCCCACATTTACAAATAAACTATAGGAGCCATACAAAAAGATGACTATAATAATGGTCATTACTAAGGGACCCAACTTGTGCCAACTGATTTGGAATGCCATCTTTAAAATATATTACGTTTTTATATCTATATAATCTTATCTCCAGAAGTTCTACTGGTCTGTCTATTCATGTACCAATACCATGCTATTTTATGAACTGTAGCTTTAAAATGAGTTTTTATTTCTGCTGGGAAACTTTTTGTTTCTACTTGTTTTTGGTTTCAAAATTTGACTATTTTTCCTTATGGGTCTTTGTTTTATGGTTTGTTTGTTTGTTTCGAGGTGGAGTCTCACTTTGTCACCCAGGCTGGAATGCATCATCTTGGCTCACTGTAACCTCTGCCTCCTGGGTTCAAGTGATTCTCCTACCTCAGTCTTCCTAGTAGCTGGGATTATAGGCACACACCACAATGCCCAGGAAATTTTTTTTTTTTTTGGAGAGATGGCATTTCGCCATGTTGGCCAGGCTGATCTCGAACTCCTGACTTCAAGTGATCCACCCACCCTGGCTTCCCAAAGTACTGGGATTACAGGCATGAGCCACCGTGCCCACCCAGCTGCTTATGTATTTTTCATATGAACTTTGGAATCCTTTAATTTAGTTCCCATACTTTAAAAAAAGGTATTTTTAGAATTACATTAAAAATTTGATATTAGGATTACATTAAATTTGTGAATTAATATTGGGAGACTTGAGGGTTTTTGTTTTGTTTTGTTTTTTTGGTTTTTTTGAGACATGATCTCAATCTGTCACCCAGGCTGGAGTGCAGTGGTATAATCTTGGTTCACTGCAACCTCTGCCTCCCAGGCTCAAGTGATCCTCCCATTTCAGCCTCCCAAGTAGCTGGCACTACAGGTGTGTGTCATAACACCTGGCTACTTTTTTTTTTTTTTTTAAGATGAGGTTTCACTATGTTGCCCAGGCTGGTCTTGAACTCCTGGGATCAAGTGATCTGCCTGCCTCAGACTCCCAAAGTGCTGGAATTACAGGAGTGAGCCACTGTGCCAGGTCTTTGACATCTTTATGATATTGAGTCCTCCAGTCCTAGAATATGATCCTTTCCATTGGTCTCAGTCTTTTTCATGTCTCTATGTAGCATTTAAGATTCTTCTTTATGTAGGTATTTCACATTCTTAGTTTTATGCCTAGATGTTTTATATTTAATATAGTTTATATGTAATATAGTTTATATTATTTTGTCATTTGGAAATATGAAAACTATTGATTTTTTGCTTATTGATTCCATGTAATTTTGTACTTTGCTACTTCCCTTTATTGAAGACTCTAACTGCAGTAGGTTTTCAGTCTTCCTGAGTCTACATGTAATTAAATACAAAAACAACTACCCTCAAACAATAGAAAAGTTTACTTTTGCTATGTATTGCATTGTTCTCAAAATGTCTTAGTTTGATAAACCGTAAATCATGAGTTAGTGAAATTTGTATTGTTTTCCTCCAAGAGTTTAATACACAGATGAGTAAAAGAAATTATCCCTTTAGGTATTACATGCTATGCCTTATGAATGGGGCTATATATTCATTATCTCATGAACACAAAATGCTGTGAGATAGGTACTTGGTTATCCCCATTCTATTTAAGAGGAAACCAAAAATCAGAGAGGTTAAATAACCTATCCAAAGTCATAGACCATAAGTGACAGACTTAGTAACTGAATTCAGAGTTACCTGTCTCTAAATGAAATGCAGGAGACTAAGAAAAGAACTGTCTCTAGGTAACAAATTTCATGAGGGTCTCACACCGTGTAGCTAGGGTAATCTAGAGAAGAAATTGACTGCAGTTGAAGAGGTAAAACTAAGTTCAGATGATCCTCTGAAGGTCACAAGATATTTGGAAGCACATCATATCTAATCTGAAATGCCTCAATACTGCATTATTTCTCCTCAGCACACATACAGATTATTTTACCCATGAAGTGGTACTAATTGCAGGCCTCATACTCATGTGTGCGAGAAATACAACGATCTTCATTTTTCTTTATCTTTTATAATTTCTATTTGGGGTCCCATTCCACAGGTGACAGAAACTTCATCTTAGTTAATTCTAGGTATGCTCAACCAAGCCTAGTTTCCTTTAGTAAATTCAGACTTCAGTCAAGTCAGGATCTCCTGAGTTCATTCTAGGGCTTCAAGTCCTCATTTCTGGAGTGTGACTAACCTCTGGAACCATCAGGAAGGTGGCTGAGAGGTCATCTGCTCATCATCCTTCCACACAGGCATCCTCTGAGATGCACACTGTGGTCTCTGATCTCAGTTGCCAATCTGTCCAAGTTGCTGATCCAAGTCAGTCACAGTTCCATGCTCTTGACAAGCCCTGCCTCAGCTACTTCCATGGCCTTTCAAAGGCATAGGGAAAAAATCTAGATATTCTTTTAGAGTGGCAGGAAACTGAGGCTGTATCAAGATTTCTCCAACTAAACATATTGGACACCATTTTTACTCTTTTTCTCCTGAATTCACGGAGGGACCAAAGACTAATTTGTGCCCCTCAAAATTCATATGCTGAACCCCTAATCCCCAATGTGACCTTATTTTAGAGACAGGACTTTAAGGAGGTGATTCAGGTCAAATGAGGTCATAAGGTTGGAGTTCTAATCTGATAGGATTGGTGGCCTTATAAGAGTTGGAAGAGAGTGAGCTATCTCTACATACATGTGAACTGGAAAAAGCCCATGTGAGCACAGAGGGAGAAGGCAGCCATCTACAAGCCAACAGAATAGGTCTCACCAGAACCCAACAATTCTGGCATCCCGTACTTTCAGCCTCTGGAACTGTGAGAAAATACATTTCCATTGCTTAAGCTACAGAGTCTATAGTATTTTGTTATGGCAGACCAAGCAAACTAAGATTCTCTTGGACTCTACCTGGTAATCCCCTCAGTCTAGAATTCTCCACACTAACCCTCTTTGGGTTTTATATTACTGTCCATCTGTGTCCCCCACCCACTCCCCACAAAAAAGCGCCAAACAAAGCCTCTTATTTTGAACTACCCCTTCCTATAGCATAAACTTCTCTTGCTTCCTTGTTTCTATCCTCTCAGAGAAACATCTTATCTAAATGGGAAAGAAGAGGGGTGATAAAAATTGGATCCACTTGATTACATATTCTGTCTAATGCTATACCTGGATCCTTGCTTCTGATCCTATATACCAGATATTGATTTCTATTCTCCCCTTTAGTTGCGACAAATTTCTCTTGAGGCAGTGGTTGCTCTTGGGTGACTACTCAGATGGGGACAGGTCACAAGGAAATAGAAAATACTAGGTTAAAACATCCAATTACTATCATGCTATAGTACATTTTTTTATAATTGAGTATAAGTAAATGATAATGTGAAAGCTATAACAATTTTATTATTGTAACCCTTGGTCTCTGAGGTTGTAAAAGCAGAGCCACCCAGGTTACTTAAGATGATGGGAGTTCTTAGAAAGAATATCCCAAAAAGTGAATAAATACAGAAAACTATCTCCACAGTCAAACAGGCCCAAAGAGAACTGGAATATTGTTCATCATTGTTTAACATACATCTGCAGTTCCAATAACCCAACAGCAATGCTATGGCCCAATGCTTGTCATCCCTTCAGAAATAGGCATTCATTGTAACCCCAGATATGATGTGGCTTTCTTCACTTCGAGAATTTCTATGTTCTGGAGTGGTTTTCTGTTTGTTTGTTGTTTGGTTTTTGGTGGTTTTCTAGGCTACTATTGTCCTTTCTTCTTTCTGTTTTGTATGCCTCATGAGGGTCTCAATGGATTAACTGACCACCATCAAACAGCACATGCCCTGCCACCTCATCCACCTCAGTCTCTCTAATGCCTACGCCATCAAAGGTTGTAAACCGGCCACTTTAAAGACAAAGTGGCCAGGAGACGGCTTTGTTCACCACACATTATTTTATCAATTTGAGTCAACATTGAAAAACTGGAATATCTTACTAAAATCAGAGTTCTATCATTTTCTGAAACTTAAGAATTGACAACACTGGGTCTACAAACTAAAATGGGGTCAATTAGTCTGAGCTAAACTTTACCTTTCCCTGGTAGTCAGAGAATGGCCTCTTCAGTCTAGCAGTTTCAACCACTCATGCCATGTATGCTGAAGAGTTAGGTCAGTTGGCTCTGGAGGCACTTGCATTGGAGACCTCTGTGACCTTTGTCCAGGACAGTTGTCAACTTCTCTAACTGGTTGTGACCAGCATTTACAGGGCCACATGACAAAAAGCATGACAGCAATGTGAAAGGAGCTGTCTCCATTTCTCTCCGTAGAGGCCTTTTCAGCAAATCAGGAACTTAAGAGTTTCAGGGACTATCTGGTGATATCCTGAAAACTTTTTGAAAGAGATCAACTCTCTGGAGGTTGCAGTGAGCTTTGATCACACCACTGCAATGCAGCCTGAGCAAAAGAGCAAGGTGCCAACTCTAAAACATAAAAAAATTTAAAAATGTTTTTAAAAAGATAAACTCTCTCAATGACTGATTCAGATCTAGAGAAAGTCTGCCAACATGAACATCTACCCTTACTGGGTTCCCACTATTTCTCATATTTAAATGCCAAATACTGTCCTCCACTATTGCTTTTCTTAGGACTTTTCTAAAATAAGGGATATCAAACACCAGGACTAAGGCATTCTTACACAGCTTGTTGAAATCATTTACAGTAAAGTGCATTTCTTGCCCATTTTCACTCAAGCCCTCCCTTTCAACACTTTTTTTCCTGTAGTCAGTTTTCTTTGATTATTATCTCATCCTTTTGTACAATTGACATAGGAGTTACAAAGAAATTACTTAGGCAGATAGTGAGAGTACGGAAGTCCTTGGTAAGGTTTTCCTTTTAATGAAAAACAGCCCCCAGCTCTTTTTTTTTCTAACAAAGAGCAGCCCATAAAATCGAGCTGCAGACATAAACAAGCAAGCTGGAAGCTCGCACAGGTGAATGTCCCCAGTTGTGCCCATAGGAATATACTACCTCTGACTAGGCCTGTTCAAAATGGTGGTGTCATCTTTTTGCCAGCCTCATGTACAGTAAGGAACAGACAAGCTGGTGCTGGCCAAGTGGAAAAACATTTGCATAGTAAGATTAGGGTGGGGCGACCAGCCTTTTCCATGCGCTATGTAAATGTCACACCTGGTCAAACCAATCTGTGAGCCCTATGTAAATCAGACAGTGCCTCCTAAAGCCTGCCTATAAAATCTGCTGTGGTCAGCCGTCTTTTCCTTTTTGGGCACCTCTCTCTCACAAGAGAGAGATAGCTGCTCTCCTCTCTCCTTTCTTCTGCCTATTAAACTTTCTACTCCTTAACCTACTCACATGTGTCCGTGTCCTTAAACCTCTTGGTGCAAGATGAGGAACCCTGGATATTTACACCAGACAGCAATGCCACTCCACAATGTCATTAGGGTTGTTTCTGGTCCAAGTTCTATTGCTATGGTCGTGGTGGTGGTGGTGGTGGTTATACAAGCCTAAATATATTGAATCTAATTAACTAAAATTCTCGGTTAAACCAAGTTAAGCCCTAAAATCTAGAAAACATCCTCACCATTTTTATCTGTAGTAAAACATGATCAGAACTGACATTTAGATTTAAATATAATCTAATAGGCTCTGAGTTTATAAGGTACAGAGTCATCCAGGTAGTAGCACTATAAGATCCTGAATTATCAAATATGACTTAATTGAATTTTGTGGTATATTTTAATTTTTTTAAAAGAAAGTAAAATGTATTTGAGAAATATCTTCTATAGCAGTAAAAGTAAATTAATTCATGGCATAACCTTGATTAATTAGAAATTTCTGTGAGTCAGATAACCCATTTTCGTAGGCATCCTTGTTAACATTATAATACTAAGACTTTAAACAGTCTTTAATCAGAGGCCGTTAGCTCATTAACTTTGAGAATGAGAGTGCTATGAAGCTTGGGACAAAGCTCACATCCATCCAAGACCCAGCATCTTTGTATAGGTGGAATCTGTTGAAATGAACCTCAAAAGCATTTTTAATGGGCTCCTTCATATTTAATCCAGGGGGGTGCCTGGTAGATCAGCAACATGCTACTAGTTCCACAGCACTGATAGTAGGTATGTTACTGTCCTGGTTCTTTTAAAAGAAGTGACTCTTCTAACCCCAAACTTTCCAACCCTGGAAAGCTACCTTTTTAAGTTACTTTCTCGGTCCCTTCAAGTAAGATGTATCTTCACTTTCTTTATACCACCTGGCACCCACCTTATCACCCAAAACAGATACTCTAGCTATACCCTGGGGTAACACCTCGTCACCTCAGCCTCCTTTACTTTAATTACATTTTTCCAGTAGAAAGTGGGATTTGCATATTTTAAGGGTAAGACGAAATGGAAGGTGGAGTTTGATTCAGCATTATTTCAGAAACTATAGAACATACTCCAGCTGGGTCATTGGGCCTCTGAATTTTAATTCCTCTTCTTTCTTGAAAACTGTCTATTCCCAACAATTTCCTTCATCAGTGGGATACTGATATTAGGTGGTATGTCTTATGACCAAGTGAAGGTCTGTGAATTTGAATCCTGAACAGGCAACAGAATAGGTATGCAGTTCAAGTCACTGGTCAGCTTTCCAAGTCACCTTTCTCCTTCTGTGCATTGAAGAAATAAGGCTTTCACTTTTATCAGAAGGTAAGAAGTTAGGAGTGGGAAAAGTTATTTTTTTCTTATAGAAAAAAACTCAATTCAAACCCTGATTCTGCCAATTAATTATTGGCAAGTGTCCTTGGGGGAAGGAATTTAACTTCTCTGCCTCCTCATCTGCTAAAAGGGGCTAAAAATTACACATCTTATAGTTTTGTAAGGATTAAACAAGTTGGTACATGTGTCTAGCTTATCCGGGGGTCAATAAAAGTTAACTTCGCTTTTGAACGGCTTCTAGCAGAGTGCTAATCACAAAGAAGAAGGCTCAGTTGTTTTCTGTTGTTACGTTACACATATGGATTACTTTCTGCTTGTTAAGACTTGAGCATTTGCAAAGCATAAGCAACCTTTTTCTACAGAGTGCTTTATTTAGATTCTCTGTCTGAGCTACCAGTGAGAAAAGTCCATTTTGTTAACATGCTTTTAAGATATGGGCATTAAACCTAAGAAACTTAAGAATAATGTTCCAGGGAACCAGATATGAATCTTTTTCTATAAAGTGGATCAAGAATATTTCCAAAGATCCCAGTCCACTAGAGCAAGTTTTCAAAAACAGTTGATTTTGACTGGTCATTCCCCCACATAGGAAAGTATAAGAGTGCAGACTGTCCCATCATCCACCAGATACATGATCAACTCCCTGTTCACATTGACTTAAAGGAAGAATACCAAAATGGGGCTTGAAAGCTTCCCTTCCATTCAAGCCCCTGCTCTTACAGTCTCTCCTTCACAGGTTAAGGGACTTCTCTTGAGATGCTGATTTGTACTTTAAAAAACTTAACTTACACTTGGAAGGCTTGCTGCAATATTATATGATGATGTAATTATTTATGTAGTCCCAGCTGAGCCTATAAAATCCAAAAGTTTTAAAATCTGTATCTACAGTGATAGATCTAGACAGCACTCCTCCATATCATTTATACACACACACACACACATATTTCCCTCAAATATTTCTTTAAGTTCCAGACCACTTTTTGATGTAACTGTGTTCTCTCTATTTTGACATTCTTGGAGCAGCCCTAGTGAAGCTTAAGATTAAAATCACAAGTCTTACAGTTCAAGCAGAGAATAAAGTACAGACTCTGAAGGTGATCTCATGTGCTCAGAATTATGCCTTTAAAAGTCAAGTTGACTTGAAATATGGACCAAACCAAATATAGCATTTAGACAAGGGGGCTTTCTTTATGCAGCCTGAATTAATACAATAAAAAATATTTTGTCTTTATTATTAACAGTGCTAATTAAGCCAAAACATTTTTTTTTTTTTTTTGAGACGGAGTCTCGCTCTGTTGCCCAGGCTGGAGTGCAGTGGCGGGATCTCAGCTCACTGCAAGCTCCGCCTCCCGGGTTCACGTCATTCTCCTGCCTCAGCCTCCGGAGTAGCTGGGATTACAGGCGCCCGCCACCTCGCCCAGCTAGTTTTTTGTATTTTTTAGTAGAAACGGGGTTTCACCGTGTTAGCCAGGATGGCCTCGATCTCCTGACCTTGTGATCCGCCCCTCTCGGCCTCCCAAAGTGCTGGGATTACAGGCTTGAGCCACCGTGCCCGGCTGCCAAAACATTTTAAAATGGTGTTTTCTCTTTTTAATTTGGGACTCTAATTATTTGTAAAAACAAATATGCAGTAAATGATGGCAACAAATTATGATCACAGTTTGTTGACTTAGAATAAAGGAAGCCCAGAACAGTATATTGCCCATTTTAGGTACTTAATTTGTGCAATTTTTATACAAGATGAATTAAACAATTCCTGAAAAGTGAAAAATAATTTATATAGTTTTCACACGTATAGGGTCTAGGTCAGTGGCAAAACAAGGGAGTTACTTTGGAGGAAGGCTTTATTAAGTGCCCCCATAAACCTCATTAACCTTCCATGATAACTACCCCAAATAGAATACAAGCTAAGTAAAACACTGTGTGTGCTATTCAGACTCAACTTCAAAACAAGTCCCAGGCTGCTCCTTTCGAGAGACCACTGTGCCAAAGCTTCTACCTTGACATTCTAGAGACATCCTGGTCCTAATATCTCTGTGCTTATATCTTCACGATAACAGTCATTCTGCCTTTTAAAATTTTGTGTCCTAGTTTGGATATAAGAGGGTGGGGGTGGGGAACCTACACATAAAAATGAAACTTTTTGCACAAAGCATCCACTTGCCCACAAGTGCTAGAGTGGTGGCCTGCACTATGTGATCTTGGTTGAGTTACATAATTGTTCTAGGCCTCAGTGCCTCAATGAGGGATTTGAAAGGGCTGATTTCAAAATCTTTTGCAATATTCAGGGCCTCAGACTCCTGGCTTCATCAAACATCTGAATCTGGATGGCTTATCAACAGCTACTACTGATCCTGTGAGCCTGGGTTCCTTTTTGTTATCTTTAACCATTTTTCTGGAAGAGGTGAGAAACCCTTACAGAGCAGGACAAATGAGGAGAATGGAGCTGAAAAGGTTCTGATGCCCGGAGAGTCCCTGCTCTGCCCCGCCCCAGCCTCACCCCTCCACCACCAAATCAATAAGCCGCCTGGAATGGAGGCAGCCTGCAGAGTCTCACCACCGGCGGGAGAAGCTGAGTGAGTGATTATAAGGAGAAAACCACTCAGGCTTATCTCAAACTTCACTTTCTTCCCTTACTCATGTTCACAGTAGAAACAAAGGGAAGTGTTTCCGAAGCAAAGCTCTTGGCTCTGCTTTTTGCTCACAGGGACTTTTCGGGAAAAGGGGAAGGGAGTGCAAAACAAAAAGCAAATAAAGGACTTGGAACAGTCTACAGGACACGAGGACTCCCACTTGTTCTCAGAAATGCCGTTTCCTTATTAGCTGCAGTCCAGCTTCCCCTGCAGGTGCTGTGGCCGCGTTGCGCCTCGGCGGGAGCCTCCTGGAGAGGCTCTCTGGCAGAGCCCCAGGGATGCGGCGACCCGGCCGAGGTCCGTGGTCCGTGGTACGCTCTGGGGAGGGGCTCCCCGGCAACTTGGCCCGCGGGGAAGAAAGTCTCGGGGTCAGCCTCCTGCCAGCTCTCATAAGTAGATCTAATTATGACCGCTTACTTCAAAAAGAGGATTTAACCCAAAGCAGATTTAGCGGGGCAGTTTCCAAAGGGTAGCAGGAATCCCAGGCTTGACCTTTGAAAAATCCCAAAGACTTCGCTGCCCCGGGAACTTGGCAAACAAGTCACGGTGGACGCCTCAGATCGCAGAGAAATTCAGAGATGCCAACTTAAGTTATCAATCAGGTCCTACTAGGGATGTTTAATTTAGAATAAAGTGTCTGTCAGAGAGTGCCCACTGCATATGCACTGGTGGTCAGTCAGAGTGTTGAGTTAAGATAAAACGTTGACAGAAAAAAAAAAAAAAAAAAAAAAAAGATTTAAGCACTCAAGTATAACTGATTCCATGAAAAAGTATTTTAAAACATAAAGTGGTGTGAAAATTAAGTGAGAGTCAAAGGTCTCTTAGTGAATTCTTATCTAAAACGTGAAAGTTTGGTGACATATCCCAGCGGTGCTGATAAAAGTGTCAAAAGCATGTCAAGGTAATTTTTTTTAAAGTTTTTTTTTTTTTAACTTTTAAAACTTTCTACATAGCACTTTGCTCAGGAGAGGCTGTTGTAATTGTTTTAATAAAATTAAACAACTTCTACAAGAGGGAGGGGATTAAAATTGCTAATTTAGAGTTAACCAACATGAAGGTAGTAAATAAATACATCCTGCGTAGGCTTAGTGGATACTGAATATAAAATTACTCTGTGAACGATCATGCTCTCTATCATGTATTATTTCAATTACTCTCACAGAACACAAAAATTAGGAAAACAAGAAACAAGTACGGTCACTCCATCTACACACGTTTATTAAACCAATGACTCGGTAAGTGACCTTATGCTACCTCAGGCATTTAGCTTAGGTGGGAAGCTGAAGAAAAGACAGATATGGTTCTAAATCAAGTAATTTACAAGGTAATGAAAAATAATTCGCACAGGTGCTCTTAGAATTATTTGATTTTCAATATTCTAAAAAGTCTATGTCAAGTTGCTACTTTTTTATCTGACCACATTCCAACACAGAACACCTAACCAGATGACTGTTGTAGATAGAGACTTGAGCCACGTAGCAACACTTCTGTCAACAAGGGACTGCATATATGATGGTAGTGTGCCTGAGGCAGCACAAGAGAGCATGATAGTTCACAGAGACTGTTTTTTTTTTTGGGGGGAGGGGGACAGAGTTTCGCTCTTGTTGCCCAGGCTGGAGTGCAATGACACGATCTCGGCTCACTGCAACCTCTGCCTCCCGGGTTCAAGCAATTCTCCTGCGTCGGGCTGAGTAGCTGGGATTACAGGTGTGCACCACCACATCCGGCTAATTTTTATTTTTAGTAGAGGCAGGTTTCACCATGTTGGCCAGGCTGCTCTCGAACTCCTGACCCCAGGTGATCTGTCCGCCTCGGCCTCCCAAAGTGCTGGGATTACAGGTGCAAACCACCACGTGCAGCCACCACAGAGTACTTTTACATTCATTACCATTAATATTAATTATACACTTAATATTTTATTTCAATTGCATAGGACTCTAAATAATTTGTTGACATGGGTCTAGTGACTTACTACCTTAAAGGGAGAACAGTGAGTCTGGTATTCACAGCCATTTCCCCCATTGTATCCCATAAGATTATAATACCATATTTTTACCTTACCTTTGATATGTTTAGATACACAAATACTTACGATTGTGTTATAGTTGTCTGCAGAATGCAGTAGAGTAACATGCTGTATGGGTTTGTAGCCTAAGAGTAACAGGCTGTGCCATATAGCCTAGGTGTGCAGTTGGCTATACATCTAAGTTTGTGTAAGCGTACTCTATGATGTTCACACAATGATGAAATCACCTAATGATGGATTTCTCAGAATGCATCCCCTTCATTAACACATGACTGTATATGTAATTTATACTCTCCTTAGAACCATGTTTGCAATATCTATAACTTGAGGTTGGAAAGTTCTCAGAGATTGAGGAGGTGGGATTTATTTTCACTGGCTACTCCAAGATGTCAAATCAGTTAGTCTATGTGTTCAAACATGAAGCTAGTTAACCTGAGCTTAACAGGAACTTAAGACAAACATAAGTCTGGGATACAGTGCACAACAATTTAGCCATTGTTCACTTTTCCATTTCTCCTTCCACAAGGGATGTACCAAATCCAATAATAAATAAACATTACAAATAATTTTTAAAAATTGTTTAACCCAAACCTGTTCTATTTTATGCTTTTATTTACTGTCTAATTGTGATAGCTTCTTCTCATATATACACTAATCTGGGAAAACTAGATCTCTTTTATAACTAAATAGATAATAAAGTTGGGCTAGGTAAAGCTGTTCCCTAGTGGTTCTCAATTTGCAAGCTCTAAACACAAAAGCAGACATGCTTGGTAACTCAAAGCATGGGGATTCAATAGCATTGGTTTCAAAGTCTGTGGAATTCACAGACACGAGCATTCAACCTAGGGAAGAGAAGGGAGATAATAATTTAAAAGATACTGAGAAAAGAAAACAGACGGTATAGAAGAGTGAATTACAACATTTTAAAACTTGGGGTCTCTGCTTCAATTGTGGCAATCCCTGGGTCTTAGAAGACTAAATAAATACCTACAAGAATAAACATCAAGGCTAAATGTGTCAGTTTTTAGTTGGTTTGGTTTCTTTTTTTACCCCAAGTTTTAAAATTTATGCAGTCCTTAGAAAGTTCAGCAGGTAGTTCTAGTCATTAAGTGATTTATACACAGCCAAATAGTAACATTTTCTACACTGGTATTAAAAATGAATAGGATTCATTTATAATTGTTAAGTTTAATAATTTGCCTTTCTGAAAAGCTGATTCCCACCCCAAAGAGAAAAACTAGATTAGTTCAAATAGAAAGCAATTTGTAGAAAGACTTTTCAAATGTAGGTGCTTCATTGATCAAGTTTAAATATAAAGTCCTTGAGTTTCTTTCCAGGTTTACGGTTTCATGGTTTTTAACATCCTTGTGGGAATGTGATGCCCTACCTATATGCAACCCCCAAAACATTCATGTAACAATCTCAGGTAAAATTCAGTATCATTCTCTATGGTTACCACCCATTCAGAAATTGGCATTCGATGCTGGGCACCTGTCCACAGTACCCCTGGCTGAAAGACTGATCCCTGAAGGGAGGGGCACACATGAAAGGGCTACGGGCATGCAGATGTGACCGGTGGTGTGTGTACGCATTACCTCTCCCGCTCCTGCTCCAGCAGGTTGGTGAAGTCGTCGCTCTTGTTCATGTAGTCAGTGTGTTTATGCTTCTCGTTCTCTAACTCGTACACGGTGCGCCTGTGACACTTTTCGGCCAGCAACAGCTGCTCTAGCATGCGCCGGTAGGTTTCTTTCTGTTTTTCCTCAAGTCTGTCCAGCTGAATAAGCAAATATGGGAAAGAGCTTAATATTTTATTGCATTTGCACAGGACTCTAAACAACTTGTTGACATGGGTCTAGTGACTTATTACCTGAAAGCGGGAACAGTGAGTCTGGTATTCACTACTATTTCCCCCATTGTATCAGTTTCTTTATGCCAATTGGCTGTATAAACCAATCATAATAATGTTGCAGTAACTTCTGGCTTTCTGGCTTTTTTGTAAACATACATATGGTTCCTAAACTTTTTTCCTTTTTAAGGGCAGTGGGATATACCACAATTTTATCCATTCTACTGTTGATGACCATTTGGGTAGTTTCCAACTAGGGTCTATTACAAATAATACTGTTCTGAATACTCTAATACATGTCCTTTAGTGAACATATAGCATATGTGTCAGGTGTATACCTATGAGTGAAATATGGGTCATAGGATATGTGTATATGTAGCTTTATTAGATATACCTATGAGTGAAATATAGGTCATAGGATATGACCAAATATAGGTCATAGGATATGCCAAGCAATTTTCCAAAGAAGCTGTACCAATTTACGCTCCTACAACCAGTGTTTAGGAGTTTTGATTGTTCTACATCCTCGTCAACACTTAGTATTTTTAAAACTTTTAGCCGGATGTGGTGGCTCATGCCTGTAATCCCAGCACTCGGGGAGGCCGAGGCAGGCGGATCATGAGGTCAGGAGTTCGAGACCAGCCTGACCAACATGGTGAAATCCCATCTCTACTAAAAATACAAAAATTAGTTTGATGTGGTAGCATATGCCTGTAATCCCAGCTACTCAGGAGGCTGAGGCAGGAGAATCGCTTGATCCCTAGAGGCAGAAGTTGCAGTGAGCCAAGATCTCACCACTGCACTCCAGCCTGGGCAACAGATGGAGACTCTATCTCAAAAAACAACAACAAAAACCTTTTAACCATTTTGGTGGGTGTGTAGTGTTCGTTCATTGTGATTTGAATGCTCACTTACCTGATAAAGTTCAAACACTTTTTCATTTGTTTATTGGTCATTTGGGCTCCTAAACTTGCAGGAGAACAACTCTTTCACAGTTTTATGAGATAGCACAAAGCTCTATACTCAGAAAGAGGATAACACCCTTCCTAATAGAAAAATTAAGATCTCAGCATGTACATGCACCAGGCTTCTCCCCTGGAAAGTGATTTTCATCACAATCTGTTTTTAAAGCTTGCAGCTATCTGCATTTCTAGGAAAAGTATATGTAGGATCCAAAGTCCTCTGTTTTTCAAGAGATGCTAAATATAGGGAGGATTTCAGAACTCATAGACAGTACATATCTCTAAAAGAGTTCCTACCAAATATTATTACAGGGGCCAGGCGCAGTGGCTCATGCCTGTAATCCCAGCACTTTGGGGGGCTGAGGCAGGTGGACTGCTTGAGGTTAGGAGTTCGAGACCAGCCTGACCAACATGGTGAAACCCTGTCTCTACTAAAAATACAAAAATTAGCCGGACATGGTGGCAGATGCCTGTAATCCCAGCTACTTGGGAGGCTGAGGCAGAAAAATCACTTGAACCCAGGAGGCGGAGGTTGTAACAAGCCAAGATCGCACCACTGCACTCCAGCCTGGGCAACAAAGCAAGACTCCATCTCAAAAACCAAAACCAAAACAAAACAAAACAAAACAAAAAAAAGGCAAAAAAACAAAAACAAAAACCCATAGATATTATTAGTGGGTTTTGGGCCGGGCACGGCAGCTCAGGCCTGTAATCCCAGTACTTTGGGAGGCCGAGGTGGACGGATCACAAGGTCAAGAGATCGAGATCGAGACCATCCTGGCTAACACGGTGAAACCCCGTCTCTACTAAAAATACAAAAAATTAGCCGGGCATAGTGGCAGGCACCTGAAGTCCCAGCTACTTGGGAGGCTGTGGCAGGAGAATGGCGTGAACCCGGGAGGCGGAGCATGCAGTGAGCGGAGATCGTGCCACTGCACTCCAGCAGGGGCAACAGAGCAAGACTCCATCTCAAAAAAATAAATAAATAAATACAAAATAAAAAAGAATTATTACCGGGTCTTTGTGCCTCTTTCTCTGATCAGGTTATAGGATTTTTTTATTTTTTATTATTTATTTATGTATTTATGTATTTATTTATTCATTTGAGACCAAGTCTCAGTCTGTTGCCCAGGCTGGAGTGCCGTGGCATGATCTTGACCTCAGCTCATTGCAACCTCCACCTCCAGGGTTCAAGCGATTCTCCTGCCTCAGCCTCCTGAGTAGCTGGAATTACAGGGCACGTCACCATGCCCAGCTAATTTTTGTATTTTTAGTAGAGATGAGTTTTCATCATGTTGGCCAGGCTGGTCTCTAACTCCTGACCTCAGGTGATCTGTCCACCTTGGCCTCCCAAAGTGCTGGGATTATAGGCACGAGCCACCACACCCAGCCTGGCCAGGTTATATGATTTTAAAGAGATCATGCCTTGACCACCTTTTTAGACTCTGATGCTGAGTACAGGCCCTGGTACAAAGTTGATGTTCAGTAAGTGTTTGTTAAATTGGACCAAATCTGACAATCTTGATATTTCCCTATCCTACTCACTATCCTATTCTTCCCTTTGAATTCTAGTTCAGTGTTCCACAACTTTGGCACTGCTGAGGCCAGATAAATCTTTTATTTAAGGGTGCTGTGAGCTGGAGGATGTTTAGCAGCATCCCTGGCCTCTGTCCACTAGATGCCAGTAAGCACCACCTCCTGTGTGACAACCAAACTATCCTGACACTGCCAAATGTTCCCTGGAGGGAAAAATCCACCACCACCCCAATTGAGAACCAACTGTTCTAGTTGAAACAGACATTTTTTTTTTTTTTTTTTTTTTTGAGACGGAGTCTTGCTGTGTCTCCTGGGCTGGAGTGCAGTGGCCGGATCTCAGCTCACTGCAAGCTCCGCCTCCCGGGTTCACGCCATTCTCCTGCCTCAGCCTCCGGAGTAGCTGGGACTACAGGTGCCCACCACCTCGCCCGGCTAGTTTTTTGTATTTTTAGTAGAGACGGGGTTTCACCGTGTTAGCCAGGATGGTCTCGATCTCCTGACCTCATGATCCGCCCGTCTTGGCCTCCCAAAGTGCTGGGATTACAGGCTTGAGCCACCGGAAACAGACATATTTAAAATCAGTTCTCAATTTCACAACCAACTTCCGGAAACCCCACGGGGTAACTCCACAGGGTCTCAGCATTAGAGCTATTCCGTTTTAGTTTTCTGTTTGCCCTTCAGTTATAAGGAGGATTAAGTTCTCTCTATAATTACATGATATGTTCATTGTGAGTGAGTCATTTCTGGGGCCTAAAATAAAAGAGAGACTGCTCCCATTATCTTTTTCCCAGATCTCCACTTCCCTTGTTTAGGAGTCGGTGACCAGATAGAGACTGGTGGGGAAGCCCATGTTAATGGGTGGCTGATATTATCTGAGATCATCAGGAATTACTAATTGTATTTTTATATCTTCCAATGATTTTTTGTAGTCTTTTTCTTTTCTTTTCTTTTGAGATGAAGTTTCGCTCTTGTTGCACAGGCTGGAGTACAGTGGTGCAATCTTGGCTCACTTCAACCTCTGCCTCCTGGGTTTAAGCAATTCTCCTGCCTCAGCCTTCTGAGTAGCTGGAATTACAGGTGCCCGCCACCACACCCAGCTAGTTTTTGTGTTTTTAGTAGAGACAGGGTTTCACTATGTTGGCCAGGCTGGTCTTGAACTCCTGACCTCAGGTGATCCACCCACCTCTGCCTCCCAAAGTACTGGGATTACAGGCGTGAGCCACCGCACCCGGTCAATTTTTGTAGTCTTAAAGAGACAGTCTATACGTGAGGTTTTCCCATTATAATAGCTCCATTCCCTATTACAAAATCTTCTCCCCAAGAACTTTCCAAATTTCTACAAATGTGATTTTCAACATATTTTAGAGAACTTGTCAAGCATTGCTGAAATATCATCATCATCAGAAATGTAGAAAAGGCAACTTTCCCCCCTTTTTGAGCCTTGCTGCTTTATCATAAAATAGGACTCCCCATCCTTTGGAAAGTATTTGAAGATCAGTATTTTCCCTCTTTCTTCAGGCCCTACCCAACTCCTCCCAAAGGAAGAAGGGGTGACTTACTTGAAAGTTGTATTTGGAATAGGGAACTGGATATGTGCAGCCCAGCCCTTTCGTTTCTTAGTTTTTACTCTGCCTGTCATACAATGATACACTGTGATCTGAAGGGTCAAACTCTTCTGCAGGATCTCTTAATCCATGTAAATAATTCTGGAGAGGAAGATGGGAGCATTACTAATTGGACGTTTGACTGGGAAATGTAAAGAGATAGTCATTACATGGACATCTGGAGAAAAAAACAGCACATGGAAATACCAAGTGTTCTGGGGCCCCCTAGGTGGAGGGTAGACCTTAGCCTTTTTACATCTATCCTTGTAGGGCTGCAGATCCAGACTTTAGAATGTAGAGGCTATAAATTCTTCTGCTATGAAGCATTAGTATGTGAGGTTTTAGGTGTCAATTTTAAGTTTTGGATGTAAGAATAACATAGGTAGCAAAAGATCAGCTGTACCAGATGCTGTTTCTTGTTATTTTGTTTGGAACTGCATCAATCTCCTAAAAGAGAACAGAGGTAGTCTATTTTCTTGGCTCTATGTGGCTTGTCCAGAGACTCTGAAGATTCTGTAGATTCATTAATCATAGATACTATATGTACATGGCTTTTGGTTTTCAGGATCCAAGCTGTGGTTCGGTATAGAGGAACGGGTTTTATTAAATGACTAGTGAAAGTAGAATGGGCACCTATTACTTTGGAAATGTAGATTTTACTTGGACGAGGTGGAAGGAAAATTAAATGAGATAATCACAACACCAAATGCCAAAAATTTACTAAGGAAAGAGTGTACCTGGAAGTCTTATTCTAATGAATAAAGTTAGTGGAGAAGTACAATAACTTGAGGAGAAATTTCAATATGTTTTAGATAAAAAGGCATGATTCAGGAAGTGTTTTTAGCTCTGTTACCTGCAAAGGGTTAACTGGAGAAGTATTAAGGAATTGAGGAAAAGAGAAATCTACTTAAAAGAAAATATGAGGTCTTTTTTTTTTTTTTTTTTTTTTTTTTTTTTTGAGACGGAGTCTTGCTCTGTCGCCCGGCTGGAGTGCAGTGGCCGGATCTCAGCTCACTGCAAGCTCGGCCTCCTGGGTTTACGCCATTCTCCTGCCTCAGCCTCCGGAGTAGCTGGGACTACAGGCGCCCGCCACCTCGCCCGGCTAGTTTTTTGTATTCTTAGTAGAGACGGGGTTTCACCGTGTTAGCCAGGATGGTCTTGATCTCCTGACCTCGTGATCCGCCCGTCTCGGCCTCCCAAAGTGCTGGGATTACAGGCTTGAGCCACCGCGCCCGGCCGAAAATATGAGGTCTTAAAGACCAAACTAGATTTACACAAAGGGGAAATGGATCTAAGTACTTCTAAAAATAGGGATATTAAAATGAAAGGTATTTCAGACATTGTTGAATCAGAATGCGTGCCCAGAGAAGATAGACAGGAGAGCCCAGAGGACAGAGCAGTGTGACTTTCCTCACAAAGAAGGCATTAGGATCCAGGAAGGGATTGAGGAGAACACTGTGAATGGACTGATAGTCTTTTGTGAGCTCAAATGGGGGCCCTTCCCTTAAAGACTGCAACATCTATTCAAAGTGGTTATATAAAATACGAACAGATTTAAGAATCGAAAACTGGGAAGATCAGGGTAAGATATCTGAAGCATTATTTGGTGAGTTTCGGTGTCTCAGCTGTTGTAGATGGAATTGCCAATGTTTATTTATTTATTTAGTATTTAGTTACTTTTATTTTTTTTGAGAAAGAGTCTCGTTCTGTCGCCCAGGCTGGAGTGCAGTGGCGCAATCTCGGCTCACTGCAACCACCAAGGCCTCCCAGGTTCAAGCGATTCTTGTGCCTCAGCCTCCCGAGTACCTGGGATTACAGGTACCTGCCACCACGCCCGGCTAAGTTTTGTATTTTTAGTAGAGATGGGGTTTCATTGTGTTGGTCAGGCTGGTCTCAAACTCCTGACCTCAAATGATCTGCCCGCCTCAGCCTCCCAAAGTGCTGGGATTACAGGCATGAGGCACCACGCCCACTGGAATCGCCAATATTACTGGGGCCCTGAGTGAACATACTCAAGAAATGTTGGGATGTGGTGTTTGAAGGAAAGATGAGACAAAGAAAAGGGAATTTAGGCAGGACAACATCAGATAAGTCTAAATGTGGGTGTGGTGTAATGGAAAAAGGCTCTTTAATGAAGATTATCCAAATTAAGAACATGAAAATAGATAAGATTTAGGTTTAACAAAGAATACTCTTGGCAGACTCAGAATTCTTTGATTTCAGATCTCTCATTGAGGGAGCCCACATAATGTAGAATATGGAAGGCAATATTAGAAAAACAAACGTCTAGGAGCACTTGAAGAAAATCACTAAAATGCTGAAGCAACAACTCAGCTGAGCCTTCCTACACAGAAAAGTTGTGGCAGAAGAAATATTTTTGTTGCCTTGAGTCAGACAAGTTACTCAAGGATTGAAAGTTCAAACATGAAGGGAGGCTAAGTTCTGAGGAAGAGTAAGGTCTGATCCCTTCTGGGCCTCAAATTACACAGGCTTCAGAAGGGTAACCCTCTAAAGCGATGGGCTTCCTAGGCTTAGCAACAGGGCCCAAAAAAAGAAAAAGACCAAAGAAGTCTTAAATACTGAGATGGGAAAATTGAGTACCTAAAATGAGACCTAGGCACTGAAGAGGTCACCACTGCAAATCCCTAGACTTTACAAAAAGACAGGAATGTTTTGAATGCCACTCACTGAGGCAAAGACAATACCTGCAGACAGGCTCCACCCAACCTCGAGCTTGCCATTTCCCATAATTATTAAGCTGCTGATGACAACAGGCTCTGGTAAGAGCAGATTTACCAGAACCCTGCTATGGCTGAAGATTTTCTCTATCTACCTTCCTTCCCTCAAACATGCCCTAAATCTCTGCTTTAGTCTCTGGTAGGAGTAACATGGAACTTCTTTATACTGAGTCCTAGGGTCAAGGAATATCATTTTGCTTGAGAAAAATGTATCTTAGTGCTAAAGAATCTCTTGTATTTTTTAAATTTATGAGTGTGAAGTTGTACTCTGATAATTGCATGTGTCCTAATAATTCTTTAGATTCTTCAGAAAAAAGTAGACTCTAGGGACTTCAGGATATATTAATACAACTTTGAAAATGCCAGTGAGTCCAGGTTTTTTCTCACTAAAGGGGAAAACAAAAACAAACTCTACCCAGACAATCAATTGAGATCCCACTGGCTAAAGCTAAGCAGAATACAAAATTAGGAAGGAAAGAAATGAAAATGTTTTTCAAATTTTGCTTAAGAATTATGAACTCTGATATCCCAGACTTTAATTTACAAAGAAAGGCAGAGAGATTTAATATTTGCTGTTTAATTTTTCCCCAGATATTTGGCAAGGGAAAAAGGTCCACTGTATTGGGTTCATTGCTTAACTTCTTGTGAGTTCTACTGGATACCCCTGCTGGGCCTAATATGGTATGGAAATAAGAAAGAGCAGTGAGTTTTGGCTTAAGATATAATATGGCTTCTAGGAAACAAGAGCTAGAGACTACATGCTCATGATCCCAGGAGGCTAATGGAACAGTGATGTATCACAGTTCCTGCCTCGTGAATTTGCAAGCAGGATTCTGCTCCTAGGTAACAATAACTTGACTGTTAATTTCAAAGGGTTAACAGACCCAAAATTTGTAAGTGGTGGAAGGAAATCTTTTCTCCTTCTATCATTTTATTTCTCTCCAAAATGGACTTCATTTTGGCAGTATTAGGAAAAGTATTTTCTGCCCTTTCTCTCTGCCTTCTCACTCACTTCTCCCCAAAGGGGATACGACTCTTTAGACTGTTAAGAGGAGAAAGGAACCATGAAATACGCCCAGCTTAGCCAGTTCCAGAAGGACAAGTCACAGGGTGAGTTCTGTTCTGATCCTCTGTCCCTGAGTTAGGAATATTTAGGTCAGGCCTACTTTCTAAAGGTAGGTCGGAAACTCCTCTCTCTGTGTTCAGCCCGTAGAACTCAGTGGATTGGAGGCAGTAATCCTGGGTAAGTGTGTATTCTCTGCAGACCCACCTCTCCCTTGGTGGTGAGGGTGGGGAATGTCATCCCAAGCTCTAGCCTTGGAAGAAAAGAACTCAGAAGCCCAAATGAGACCATTTATCCAAGCTGAGTTCTCTAATCCAAGTTATTATTATTATTACTATTATCATATTAAATACATGTTTTTGACCTCTGTGTCTTTTACTCCTCAAATCTCCCCAAGTTTCAAACCAATTAAGGGTATAAGCAGTTATTCTTGAATCCCAGCAAATACTAATGACTAATACTTGTTGAGTACCTAGAATGTGCCAGAGACTATGTTAAGAGTTTTATAGGCATTGCTTTATTAAATCCTCACAGTAGTTCTGTGAGGCGGACACTGTGGTTCCTCACACCCCATAGTTGAGGAAACTGAGGCTTAAAGAGCTTACATAATCTGCCTATAGCCATACACATCTAGCAGTGGTAGGTTTCAGACATGAAAGTAGATCCAGCCTGTTGACTGCATCCTATCGTATAATCATCTCTTAACTCTTTAGGAAAAGATGAGAATAGAGCTCCAGTTTATTCTTGCTGCAGAAATTTGAAAATTATGGGACCATCAATCTGTTGTGAATGCTGTCTAAAGCAGATCTTATCTCTGAGAGTTATCAAACTGAGCTGCTCCAAAGGCTTGACATAAATTACATGTTAAATGTATAGTAAGTTGTTTCAGACTTTTAATTTCTGTTCTCTTTTTGGTTCATGACACTAATTTCACATCTGCAAATTTTTTAATATAAAGTCTGAAAGGTCAATGTGAAAAACTTGTATCCTAATCTGGCTCGAACTTCTACTACAATGTGAGAGTATTTTTTAAATGTGGTATTATGAGTAATGGATAACAACAGTCATAGCCCTATTAGAATTCCTTTCATCTTAAAGAATTGCCCTAAGCATTTCATTAGGATTTTGCCTCAATCACTATATTTTGGCCACTCACATTAGACCATTTTAATTATGAAAGAGTTTATAAAATTCGAAAAAAGTGCCTTTATAACCATATCAGTGATAAGATCAATTTAATTTTAGGTTACCAATTTTGTAAGAATCATGACAACTCAATGTTAAAACTGGTAAGCACTTCAAATTTTTACACATATCATTTCTTAGAAAAGTAAAATAATAATATACTGCAAGAGCATGTAACTATCAGAACCACATGGAAAAACATATTTCAGGCTTTGGTATGTTTAAAGAAAAGCTTCTACAATTCTTAACATTGAAGCTTATCCACTATAACCCTTGACTTATTTAATTACACTTTAATTTTACATTAGTGTATCATCAAAATTTTGCCTTTGAAAGAAAATGTTAAAGCATGTAAATGGAAGAATGTGAAGATATCTCCCTGAGGTTCCCTTCCAGGGGACTTGTTGGTGTCATATTTTTACCTCTGAAATCGGTTTTTCATAGACATCTTCTCCTATGGATTTCTCCTGGGCAAGAATGGCATCTCGGTGCAGGACCCGCAGCACTTTCTCCGGCTCCGCAGACCCGTAATGAGCCTCCAGAACCTCAGGTTTGGTTTTCTCCGTCTTCAGCATGTGGATCACATCTTCTCTGGCCTGTAATAGAAAGTGCAGCAAGATCAGACGATTGACAATGTAAATCACATCCTGGGCTCAAAATATCAACAGAGAGCTTATTGAATACATCCCCATCTTGTCAGGGCTATTGGCAAATTCACTGGGTATTCTGTTCTTTCCTTTTTTTTTTTTAACTAAAAGCAGATTGGCAACCAGATACTCTGCTTCAGGTTGCTAGGAAGCAGGCAAGCAGAAAAAAGGATTTGTGCTAATATTAACTACATAAAAATTGTTTTATCTAAGTAGCAATAATTTGGGATGGGGTAGGGGAGGGAGGCAAGCAGGGCTGGTCCTGGGATACTTAACCTGTTTCAGTGCATGCGAGGTCAATGACAGTCTAAAATCTTCTAGTTTTCTGTTGATGTTCTCAATGTAGTATTCAAATCTGGTTTAAAATAAAACCCTGCTGCCTCCATTCTAGTTATAACTTCATGTGTCAATTAACAAACAGCCTTTATTGGTGATTTCCTGTTTCTCATTAGGTGATTCCTTTTGCACAGAAACACATGGTTGAGAACTCATATGATGCTTGGATGTCCTTTTCAAATCTAATGTATCTAATGTATTCACAATAAAGGTGAAATTTCACCCCTTTAACATCCAGACTGTCAGTTAGATGAGTCAGCTTGGTAGGTCAGTTTTGTTTGTTTGTTTCTTAGCACAACGTATTACTGAAGCTTTCAAGAAAACCACGATTGTAGGCTTTATATCATACAGTCTGTGGTTCCCATCACATAATGCAAATACACCTGCTTATGTTTTGCACTGGTTAGTAGGGATGATCTTTCTACTTATGATGGAGCTGACACTTGCTGAATGTATTTCCATATAGGGACACACTTGGAGCTGTTTTTTCCAGTAATGGTGATGGGTAAGAAGTGCCCTGACTTCATTCCAACTTGTACTAAAGAAAAAGCTGGTTGGGAACAAAGTTTCAGCCTATGACAATGGAATAGAGTTTTCTCCTATACTGATGCTAACTGTGGGACTGAAATTATAAACCTGGTTCATTATTATAATATTCTAAAGAAGAGAGCTAACTAGTCAACTATGAGTGTTCACGATATGACCGTTATAAAGTTTGTCTTTCTTGAGGTTTCTCACTTTTGTTGCTTTTTCAGTCTCCAAATTAATCTAATTCCATATGGCTACAGAATAATTCATTACTGAGATGTCAATGAACTGGAATTTGCAGATTTGAAATGTCTCTGCCACATATACACATGTTCACTTCAAGACAAAAATGGAAAATATGAATTTTGAAGAACCTGGTGGTTTAGAATGTTAGTGAATGTTGAAGTCAGGAAATAGTTTAATGGAAAGGCAATGTGTCTCCATGCAGGTTGAAAGAAGACAAGCACAGATGCAGGGTCAAGTTAGCCTGTACACTGTGCTCATTAGAAAAAGGTGCCCACTTTATCCAGGAGACACAGCCCTGAGTCAGAGCACAGCTCACCTAGTGAGTGAAGAGCAGGCTGTCTTTTAGCCCTGTTCATCCTCTCTGCCAGGCACCATTGTGCAAGGCATAACTCCCAATCTATACTGAAGGAGCCTCAAGTTATGTAGATTGCTACTGGTCTTCAGGCAGAAAGTGCTCCTGTGTTCATCTGACATAGGTGAATATATAAAGCATGTTCTAAAGTAATGATTCACAATGCTGACTGTACTGAAGTCATTTGAGGAACTCTTAAAAAATCCCAAGGCCCAGGCCATTCCAGACCAACGACATTCTAATCTTTTGGAGAAGGACCTATATACATCAACATTTTTTTAAGGCTCCCAGGTGATTCCAGGGTTGAGAGTACTGTGCCACACTAATAGACTACAAGACATAGCAACTAAATTGAATACAAATCCTTGGCATCATCCAAAGTCACCTTGCTTACTTTAGTGCAAGTGCATTTCCTTTTTCCGATCTTAAAAAGCTGTCATCACCTTTTTCCTTTAAATTATCCTTACACCCTAGGTCAGTTTTTTGCTTTGACCAAATCCGAAAGAGACAAACTCATCTTTAAAGAAGAAACACCATACTGTGAATTTAGTGACTTATGTAATGACAGGAAAGGAAAATTTAGAATCACATTTAAAGTGAAAAAATGGCGATGATAGAAGGTTGGCAAGCTGGAAGTTCTTGATAACAAACTACTGTCTGTTTCTCATCTTTAAATCAGATGAAGTAAAGGCCATTTTCTAAAGTTCATTTTTCTAACATGTGAAATGTGAAGTCTTATAGAGCAGACATAGAATGTACTGTCCTTTGAAAAAATAAATAAATAAAAAATTTTAATATAAAAAATAAAAAAGAATGTACTGTTGTTTATACTGTAAATTGAGATACTGATTAAAAATTTCTGAAATACTAAAAGAAAAGGGCTTAGAAGACAGGGTAGTAATATTAAGGGCTGGTTTTTTTGATGTTTGTTTTTCTGTTTTTTGCTTTTGTTTTTGTTTTGAGACAGTCTCAGTCTGTCACCCAGACTGGAGTACAGTGCCACGATCTTGGCTCACTGCAACCTCTCTCTCCCAGGTTCAAGTGATTGTCCTGCCTCAGCCTCCCAAGTAGCTGGGACTACAGAACATGCCACCTTACCTGGCTAATTTTTGTATTTTTAGTAGAGATGGGATTTCACCATGTTGGTCAGGCTGGTCTCGAACCCCTGACCTCAAGTGATCTGCCCCCCTTGGCCTCCCAAAGTGCTGGGATTACAGGCGTGAGCCACTGCACCCGGCCTAAGGATTGTTTTTAACCTCTTCTTTTTGTTTTTACAGGTATGTATTTTCTAAATTTTCTACTGTAAATATGTAACTAGTTTTACAAAGAGAAACAAAGTAGTGCTTTCATAAAGAAAAAAGAAATACTTCATCATTCCTTATTCCCCATAAATAAAACAAAGGCAAATCATTTCATAGGAAGTTCTTTTTCATGCACCCAATGCTGAGAAAGCCACCTTCATTCTGGCTATAGACAGTCCCATACACAGTACCTAGGATTTAACCAAAGGAGGACGTAAAACAAAAATTGCTCAAGGATTATTCTATTCCCTCTTTTTGGCATTCTCTTGATTTCTTTCAGAATTATTTCAAACACACCAGTAAAGCCAGAGGTAAAACAGCCACTGAGCTCGGTAAGTGTACTGAAGACAGCATAGTATAAGGATTATAGGTTTTCCCACCTAAAATTTATTATGATTTAGTCACATTCTAACTAGACAGGTGAAGGAATCACAGCAGAACTATTTCCATATGGTCTTTCCACAAATGACATTCTGAAAAAGTGTTTGTCCTTAGTTATGGATAAAGGTAATCAGAAAGTGGCTGTATCAAGTAATGTTGAGAGCAACAATGTAAACTGTATCAAGTAATGTTGAGAGCAACAATCTTACTGCTGGTTTGCCCAAGTTTACATGGCTCGAGCATAAAGAAAATTAAATAAATCTTAAAGCTATCAAGCAAGTATGAAATTTAATGAAAATATAGGAATAAAATATATATCATGATAGAATGAGTCCAGCTTTGAAGAGACTCAAATAGTTTCCAATGTCAGCTAAGGTGTGTGATTTGTGCAAGCAGTTAACTTTGCTTGCATTGCTTGGACCTAATTTATCATTTATGAAGTTGGATCATAATTTTCTTATATATTTGTTGTTAGATTAAAATCAGATGTAAATATATAAGATGCCTAATATAAAACTTGGCATACAGTAGGTGCTGAGACAATAGTAATTATATACTATAGTTTCTGTTAGATCTCCATGATTAAATAACTTTTTGCTGCATGAGTAGAAAAGGAATTTTATAAGATACATTTTTCCCTAACCAAATATAACATGTAAAACTGATATTGTTAAAACTGTCTAGATATTTCACAATCTACTCTTAGGAATTTTTTTTCAAAAAGAAATTTCAAAATCAGAGCAGTCTCTCCAAAAGTTATTTAATCTCCCTGACTGTTTCCTTGTCTGTAAAGTGGGGACACAACCCCTATACATTATAGGGACTGTGTTAGGCTCTAACAAGATAATGCAAATAAAGTACTTTTAAAACTGTAAGCAGGTAGCTATTTCAGTTTAATCATTTAAGTTATTTAGTTTAAAAATATCCAAATATTATTGGTATTGATCATCTTGACCCCAAACTTCCTAATTCTCTTAGAAGACAGTTTCTTGTGTTCCAACTGATATCAAACACCTATTACTTTCCTTCCCCGAAATACACTTTTGCTTGAACTGTATTAATTGTGATATGCTACATATACTATATATTTCATCTTAGTTTAATTATCCTAGATACTAATTACTGAAGAAAAAGAGGTTATGGTGATATAATACAGTGCATTTATTTACAATCACAGTATTCACTATAAATTTACTAAAGCCTCTTTAATTGTATAGTAATAATCATGGGAAGAGGCCAGGTGTGGTGGCTCACGCCTGTAATCCCAGCACTTTGGGAGGCCGAGGCAGGTGGATCACCAGAAGTCAGGAGTTCAAGACCAGCCTGGCCAACATAGTGAAACCCCATCTCTACCAAAAATACAAAAACTAGCCAGGCGTTGTGGTGTGCGCCTGTAGTCCCAGCTACTTGGGAGGCTGAGGCAGGAGAATCGCTTGAACCCGGGAAGCAGAGGTCGCAATGAGCACAGTGAGCTGAGATTGTACAACTGCACTCCAGCCTGGGCGACAGAGGGAGACTGTCTCAAAAGAATAATAGTGATAATAATAAAATAGTAAATCAATAAAATTGTGGTATCTATTTAATCAATGTATTAATGAAGATGACTGTGTGATCACAAATTTATTTTACTATTTGAAACAAATGATCCAATTTATGTTAAAAAAAAGATTCTATATTTTGGGGAGAAAAGAACTTTACATCTCCATTTCTGAGAAACTTGTTAATTTTTCTATAAAAGAATAAAGTTCAAAATGTAAGAAAGCTTCTGCTCTTGAGCATTAATATTTTCACATAGAAATTTATCTAAAACAATTTGTTAAAATCCTAGCATGTGGGGAAGCTGCAAAATAGACCACTATATTTAAATACATGTAAAATGACCCAGAGAAGAATGCTTTGAAGATGACTCTACGTTCAACTTATTTACTCCTGATGATAGATAACAAATATGAGATTAGAGTAGAGAAACAGACACAGTTGTCACACCATTCTCTTCCATCAGACATAGTTCTTCTTTGTGCCAGTGGAGGTGTAGGGAGGCCAAGAACAAGGATGTTCCATAAATACCCCACAACTGAAACTGCACCAGGTGGAATAAGGGATTTCTCAGTTGACTGGATAAGAAGCTGATTCAAAACATGTGGGGGCAGCAAAGAGCTGCTCTGTGAAGCCTAGGGCCCACAGGTGAGTGTGCAATTCATTGTATAAAGTCAATGGAGTGAGTCTGCACTTTGCTGGAAAAGCAGGAGCAAATTGGAGGATAGAATAAAACACAGGACAGGTGGAACCCACACAAGTAGCATAGGTTCAAAAGAGGCAGAATCCAATCACTCCTTCAATAAATATTTGCACACATTTACTTTGTGCAATGCATTGTATTCAGTATTGGAGAAATAACTACATCCTTGGGAATTCAAGTCTGGAGAGACACTAACAATTGAGAGGTGTTTACAATATGACATAGTAAGCCTTCGGTGGAGGAAATAATTGGGGATAAGGACATCAACTAGAAGAACACTTAACTTGAATCTGAGCTAACAGAAGAGGCTTCCTGGATTAAGGACCTGAAATCTCATAATGAATACTTGAGCTAGAGAAAGAAGAGGTAAGGTAAGAGTGCTCTAGGCCCAGGCAAGACTGTATACAAAGGCCAAACAGATTTAAATGCATGGGATTTTGCAATATGAGACTGGAGTAATAAACTCATGAAAAGCTTTGTAAGCCATGCAATGAGTTTGGATTTTGTCACAGAAGAGCAAGAGGCTTTGGAGTTTTTGAGCAGCAGGACAATGATGGTCAGATTTGTGTGCTGGAAACATCATTCATCTGCTATGTTAAAAGCACAGAAATTCTAAGTCAGCCAGTCTGTTGGTGCAGGCCAGGAAGTGTGTTTTGAAATATCTCTGTAGGTGATTCTAAAGCACAGCTGCACTTGGAAATCACTGCTCTAGGACAGATGACCAATTCAGCATAAAAAATACTTAAAACTTTGGCTGTGTTAGCTCAAGGTTCTTGGCAGGGTTGTCTGATTCCCAGGGACTTGGTTGCCTCAGAGGTTTCTTGCTGTTCTCCCTGTGTTGTTAATCCCTGACCTTTCTGCACCAAAGAATCATGGCCATTTCCAGCCAGCAGCCTATATGAGGAGGATCCCTGAAAACTGCTGGAAGTGTGTGCCAGTTTTGGGCAAATGAGGGTGACCAAATGTCCCAGTTTGTCTGAGACTAAGGGAAGCTGAGTCCTGTGAAGTCGGACTTCTGCAAACCAGGACAGTCCCAGGCAAGCCGGGACAAGTTGGTCACCCTATGACAAACACCAAGCCAGAAAGAGACTGGATATTCCGTAATATTCCTGTGTCTAGCAAGGCAGCCACAAATGGGCTTATTATGCTCAGGAACTGAATTTCATTGATTATGTTTCCAAAACTTAGCTTTTTTTTAAACGTACAGCACCATTACTAATTATTATGTCTGATGACAATTTAACTGTATTTTAAACTTGTGCGGCTTTTCTATCTTTGAATGAAAAAAACATAATGAGTAGGAAAGAATGCTTAGTTCTTATGCTCCTATGACATAGCTTCTTCCACACTTCTAAAATGGGGATGGTATGCCCACGAGCCTTGGAGCTTGGAGATAAACATGGTGCATCCTCTTTTAGCACTAAGATTACTGAAAGACTTGGGGTGGGTGATAAGTAGCTTAAAACTCAGAATATTCATACAACTTTAATATTCACCTGAGTGTTCAGAACAAAACAAAAGACATAAAAAAGCATTTGCTTCAGCAAGGCAGCTTGGGACAGACTCTTAGACGATGTAACCATCACCCCAACATGATGATCCACTTACTTGGCTGAGAGGAAGCATAGCCAGTGGGAAGTTTAAGAAGCCTGCCCTTACCTAATGACACTGCACACTTTGAACAAGGCATTCCTGCCAAAAGCTGTTGACTTTAAATAATGATGGATCCATTTTGAGGAAAGGACAAATCCATTTCTATGCTTATGGAAGAATGACACAGTTCCCAAGCACTATCACTTCTTGATATTATTTAACTTCTTAAATATGACCCCATTGTTGCAGTGAGTCAAGGAGCCCTAGAAAAGACGGTCCTGGAAGATCAGTAACATATCCTTTCTGTGATTGCTTTCCCATTCTGCTTTCCCATTCAACCACTCTGTATCTACTTACATATGGTAATTTATTAATTTACTTGTCTATTTCCTTCTGAGGCTTTGAGCTGCTGTGAGGACTGTGACTGCTGTGGGAGACTGTGTCTACAGCGTCTAAAAGAGTGCCTGCTGCATGGCAGGCACTCTGTAAATATTTGCTGAAATAAAGAAAAGTAAAATTAAGTGATGTGAAAGTCAGAGAGGCATAAACTGGCACTGAAAATATCAGAACAACCTTAACTACTTAGCTTTGTTCAAAAGATCTAAATAGTTACATTTTGTCAACCTCTTTACTCTTTCAACTGATATATTTGTCTGTAATTTGGGAGTCTTCTCTTCTTCTTTTTTTCTTTTTTTTTTAGACAGAGTTTTGCTTTTGTTGCCCAGGCTGGAATGCAGTGGCATGATCTCAGCTCACTGCACCCTCCACCTCCTGAGTTCAAACAATTCTCCTGCCTCAGCCTCCGAGTAGCTGGAATTACAGGCGCCTGCCACACACCTGGCTAATTTTTGTATTTTTAGTAGAGACAGGGTTTCACCATGTTGGCCAGGCTGGTTTCAAACTCCTGACCTCAAGCAATCCTCCCACCTCAGCGCCCCAAAGTTCTGGGATTACAGGCATGAGCCACTGTGCCCAGCCCACTTTCTTCTTTTTAAGTTGATTCCAAAAAGGAAATATATAAACTGAATAAGGAAAAATAGTACATTCCACCAGAATGCTGCAACAGGAAATGGACTATCTTTAAATCTCGTACAAATTGAATTATATTATTTACCTGAGTTAAATTCTAATATTATAAACAGATTGAAAGAAAAAAAGTTATGTAATGTATAATGTTATTAGCTGTTACTATAGAAATTAAACCCATTTTTTCCCTGAATTTTAGAAATCAGTGTTAACAAGATTCGTGATACAACTATGTACAAGAAGAACATTCAGACGTGGTTAGGTTAAAGGGCCACTAGGGCTAAAATTGTGACTTTTGTTCTCTTTGGAGAAATTATTCTCCACAACTATACAGTCAATAGTAGCCTAAAAGCCTGTATAGAGCTTGTTCATAAAAGAGTAGCACTTCAGACTGAATATCTACCAAATCTGTTATTAAAATATCAGAAACAGATGCAATTTCTTATGTTAAAACCTGCTTTGCCACCACCATGATAGCTTGAGTTTTTAAATGTAAAATCCTCAAAATCCCAATTATGACTTTGCAGAAATAGAAAAATCCATAAATTCATATGGAATCTCAAGGGACCATGAATAGCTGAAATAATCTTGAAAAATAACAAAGTTGGAGGTCTCACATTTCCTCATTTCAAAGCTTACTACAAATTTACACTAATTAAAACAGTGTGGTACTGTCATAAAGACAGACATATGATCAATGGAATGGAATAGAAAGCCCACAAATAAATTACTGCATATATAAACAAATGATTTTCTACAAGAGTGCAAGATCATTCAATGGGGAAAGGAGAGTCTTTTCAACAAATGTTGGGAAAACTGGATATCCACATGCAGAAGAATTAAGTTGGAACCTTTCCTTGTAGCATATACAAAAAGTAACTAAAAATTGATAAAAATGTAAGAGCTAAAACTATAAAACTCTTAGAAATAGCACAGGAGAAAAGTTCCATGATATTGGATATAGCACTTATTTCTTGGATATGATATCAAAGCACAGGCAACAAAAGAAAAACATATAAATTGGACTATGTTAAATCTAAAAACTTCCTTGTGTCAGAGAACACAATCAACAGTATGGAAAGCAACCCATAAAATGGGAGAAAATATCTGCATATTGTATGTGCAATAAGAATTAATATCCAGAGACCGAGCGCGGCGGCTCATGCCTATAATCCTAGCACTTGGGGAGGCCAAGGTGGGTGGATCACCTGAGGTGAGGTCGGGAGTTCGAGACCAGCCTGATCAACATGGAGAAACCCTGTTTCTACTAAAAATACAAAATTAGCTGGGCCTGATGGCGCATGCCTGTTATCCCAGCTATTTGGGAGGCTGAAGCAGGAGAATTGCTTGAACTTGGAAGGTGGAGCTCATCAGCTGAGATCGTGCCATTGCACTCCAGCCTGGGTAACAAAAGCAAAACTCTGTCTCCAAAAAAAAAAAAAAAAGAGAATTAATATCCATATCTAGAATATTAAAGAACTCCTATGGCAAAAAAATTTTAATGGGCAAAGGACTCAAATAGACATTTCTCCAAAGAAGATATACAAGTCGCCAAAACGCACATGAAAAGATACTCAATATCACAAACACAAATCAAAATTAACAATGAGATACTACTTTACACCCAATAGGATGGCTATCAAGAAAAGAGAGAGAGAGAGAGAGAGAGAGAAAGAAAGAAAGAAAGAGAAAGAAAAGAAAGAGAAAGAAAGAAAGGGAAAGAAAGAAAGAAAGAAAGAAAGAAAGAAAGAAAGAAAGAAAGAAAGAAAGAAAGAAAGAGAAAGAAAGAAAAGAAAGAGAAAGAAAGAAAGAAAGAAAGAAAGAAAGAAAGAAAGAAAGAAAGAAAGAAAGAAAGAAAGAAAGAAAGAAAGAAGAAAGAGTTGGTGAGGATACAGAAAAATTGAAACCCTGGTGCACTCGCTAGTGGTAGAAAAGTAAAATGGTGCAGCTACTATGGAAAATAGTATGTCAGTTCCTCAAAACTTAAAAATAGATTACCACATGATCCCAAAAGAAATGAAAGCAGGGATTCAAACAATATTTGAACACTTGTGTTCGTAGTAATATTATTCAAAATAGTCAAAAATAAGAAGAACCCAAGTGTCCATTGACTGATAAATGGACAAACTAAATATGGTACATACATACAATGGGATATCATTCAGCCTTAGGAAGGAAATTTTGACATGTGCCATAAGATTGGTGAACCTCGAAGATGTTATGCTAAGTATAACAAGTCAATTACAAAAGGACAAATGCTGTGTGATTCCACTTACAGGTACTTAGAGTAGTCACATTATAGAGAAAGAAAGTAGAATAGTGGGTGGTTGCCAGGGCAGAGAGCAGGGGGAAACGGATGCTATTTTTTTAATGAGTAGTTTCTAGTTTAGAAGATGAAAATAATTCTGGAGATGGATGGTGGTGATAATTGTACAACATGGTGAATATACTTAATGCCACTGAACTGTACACTTGAAGATGGTTAAAATGGTCAATTTTATATTGTATACATTTTACCACAATTATTTATTTATTTATTTATTTATTTGAGATGGAGCCTTGCTATGTTGTCCAGCCTGATCTTGAGCTCCTGGCCTCATGCAGTCTTCCCATCTCAGACTCCCAAAGTGCTAGGGTTACAGACATGAGCCACCACGCCTGGCCAACAATTTAAAAACATTTAAGTATACATTCACCTGCCTAAAAATATCAACTAAGAAAAGAAAATTAAAATCTTTCCCAATTTTCTATCTAGAGATTATGTTTTTGGAAAAAACTAAAACTTCAAGCTGGGAGCAGTGGCTCAGGCCTATAATCCCAGCATTTTAGGAAGCTGAGGCTGGTGGATTTCTTGAGTCCAGGAGTTCAAGACCAGCCTGGGCAACATGGCAAAACCTTGTCTCTATAAAAAATGCAAAAATTTGCCAGCTGTGGTGGCCTGTGCTTGTAGTCCCAGCTACCTGGGAGGCTGAGAAGGTAGAATCACTCGAGTCCAGGAGGTAGATCACATCACTGCACTCCAGCTGGGGAAACAGACTGAGACCCCATCTCAAAACAAAACAAAACAAAAAACTAAAGTTCCATGTAATAAATTATAAAAGTTTAGTCATAGTTCCCTGTAATTAGTCATCCAAATGTCACTGTCATCCATGGATTTGAATGCATTTTTATTATGTGGTTTTCTCCTTTTTTCTATTTTACACACATTGGGATATTAATAGTGTGACAGCTGCAGTGTCCTGGATTAAAAATTAGATAAGGTCACAGGTTCCCCCATGCAGCGCTATCATCCTACAGTGTATAATTTCTTAAATTCCAAAAGACTGCAAGCTCTCAGTTCTATGCTAACAAAGACCTTAGGCAGAGCCCTTAAACTGCCCACTTGTATGCATAATCAGCAGATAGGGTCCAGCTTTCTGTGAAACAGGTGAGAAGCTGATTTTTTTTTTTTTTTTTTTTTTGAGACGGAGTCTTGCTCTGTCACCTAAGCTGGAGTACAGTGGCACGATCTCAGCTCACTGCAACCTCCACCTCCCAGGTTCAAGCAATTCTCCTGCCTCAGCCTCCTGAGTAGCTGGGACTACAGGCACCTGCCACCACGCCAGACTAATTTTTGTATTTTTAGTAGCGACAGGGTTTCCCCATTCTTGGCCAGGCTGATCTCGAACTCCTGACCTCAGGTGATCCACCCGCCTCGGCCTCCCACAGTGCTGGGATTACAGGCACGAGTCACCGTGCTGGGCCAGTGAGAAGCTGAATTTTTTAGAACATGGGAGAAGTCATTGCTAAGGTACAACTAGATAACATTTTCTCACAGTGGTTGTTTATCAGCTCAGTAAACTTAATCCCCTCAACACAAACCAGCTAGATGAGACCCAGGACAAATCAAGCATCTCTGGTACAACTCTGTTTATTAAGTTAAATTTTCTTCACCTCTTTCTTAATTTTCTGCGATTGCCTCCTTTTCAGTTGTCTCTAGAAGTTTTTTTCCCACCTCAAGGGGAAATCCTTCTGTATAATTCCATCTGGAAGACTGACTGGCGGGTGGCCTTGTCACACAGCTATTTGCATGAGGCTCTTCCTGGGAAAGAACTCATCCCCAGGGAAGAAGGGCACCATTTTGGTTGAAGGACAATAGAACAGGGTCAGAGGGGAAGGGTGAGTCTGAGTGCAGCACAGTGTCTGTCACTCAGACTACCATGTAGCTCACCCCCATCGACCCTTGCCTGAGTCCTGGGGTGAGGGATTGCCATGAAAGACCCAAGTAAGAACTAGAGGAATTGGTAAATTAGAATTCAAAGCACCACAGCTTCAGCAGTTAGGGGGGAAGGTGGGGAAGAGTAGCCCTGTCTATAGCTTACATCATGCTCTCAGTGTAGACATCAGCCTGAGCAGCCTCCAAGTAGACAACAACTGACATAAACAGAAGAGAGAGTCTTTGGGGCACACACAGTTGTGTTGGCTGTGCACTTACAGGGGCAGTCATCAGACCCACAGCTGGCTGGAGAAGGAAAGAAAGGGCAAATGGCAAATGCCAATATTATCCCAGAGAAGTGTGTGGAACACGTGTGGGTCATTTTCTGATTTTCTGGGGTCTTCCAAGGCTTATGAGATAACCTAAAGGAGCTTGGCATTCTCACCGAGCAGGAGGGCGCAGGGGCAAGAGAGGGAAAGGACAGCTTTATAAAAGTCTTTGATCTTATTTTTATCCTCAGACTGGTGAGGTCTGGAGATATGGGTAAAGCATTTTCAAAAGAGAAACTATATTGATCAAACAAAATAAAACTACATTGTCTAGACAGAATTTATATGAGGTTTATTTGAATCACATAACATTGAATTTCTTTGGGTTTACTGTGTTTTCTGATCTATTCATTTTAGCCTCTGACCTAAGTGAATTCTACACTTACACATTTGACAAAGGTAATAAAACTACTGTTGATTTTTTGGAACAAAAATGCAAGAAAATCTCAGCCATTCTGAACCTATGAGGAATGTCACACTAGATATTCACTTTTACAAAAAAATCAGAGTTAGCATGCCAAATATTAGATATTTTAATTTTAAGCGTTTGGGCACACGTACATCCTCAAATGTATTATAAAGTCCCCCTCCACTTAAAAAATATATAAGGTACATAATGTCTTTTTGAAAACTCAGGGTGGTCCTTATAAGTATCAATTTTCTGATGTACTGAAGATTAATATTGTTGTGTCCTTACTGAATCCACTTGCTTTTTGTTTTTCATTTAAAGCAAGTTCCTGATGTAGACTCAGAGCTACTTTTTGGCTTAATTTTACTCCTACTCAAGAGATGCAATGTGGTAGAAAGAGCATGCCCTAGGGAATCTTGTGTTAGAAATATGCATCGGTACTAGTGTTAGTGTGACCTTGAATGAGTGAGTTAGCCTCTTTGAGCTAATGTATACAAAGTGCCTGGTAATGTTGGTTACCCTGCATCCCTTGGGAGTCAGACATATTATAGCTCTTCTGTTTACTACAGCTATGTGACCTTGGGCCAGTTAGCTCTGAATTTCAACTCCCCAACCTGCATGAGAATGAAATATTTGTGGAGTGACTAATATAGTGCCTGACATACAGTGAGGCCCAATGAAAGGCAATTTCTTCCCTTTTTTTTGTTTCTCTGATAAGAGCAAATTGCCTGATCCACTGGGCAACATAACCAAAAGCCTTTCCATAAACTGAACCAATAAGTCAAAGGCTAAGGCATTTTTTTTTTCTCATCCCTGTTGTTCCCAATATTCGGTGACTACCCAAACCATTCATAACAACATCTGTGATTCCTGTGCCATGAACCTAGCAGACCACTAGTAACCCTATGTCAGCTTGTGCCAACTTGTGCAAATAGTGCAAGTGGAGGCCTCTTGTACTATTTGTTGATGTGATTTAAAGAGGCAGCTCCCTCTCTAATTCAAAAATTTGGACTACACTGTTTACAGTCTGCAGCTCCCTCATCACCACTGTCAAAAGATTATATTACGGCAGAAATAGCTTACTATTTTTTCTAAACTTTTCATAGTATTTTTTTAAAATCCAGCATCAGTAAGAAACAATACTACATAGCACGTTTTGCTAGTACTCATGCTGAAGGTAAGTATTGCCCATATATGAAGGATCAACGAAAGTCAAGCCCTCTGATTTAGGAAAGGAAAATAAAAATAAGCACAAAAAATAGAAATGTTAAATTTTTTAAAAATTGCGTCTTTAACAATATTCCCGTTGAGTTCCTACTTGGAATGTTCTTTTTTTAAAAAAAAAAAAAAAAAAAGGAAACTAGACCCTTAAGAAAAAGGTCTACTTATGTATGATTTGTGATTTGTTAACTACTTTTCATGGGCAATATTTGGCCTTACAAGGCCTGTTTAAAATGCCAAATAGTCAATTGCATTTGCTTGTAAAATTAACTTGTCTTTTCAGTATATTGGATCAGAGATGGGACACATTCAAAAATGCTTTGAACAACAACATCTCATATGTACTGTTACCTAAGTGCTATTGTTTAGGAGATACGTGATACTCTGTGACTTGAGAGTGAGCATAAAATTTGTGGAACTGCCATTTCTGATGGCTGATACTTCCCTAATCACAATAGTCACCACTTTGTAATTACAAGTGCGCCTTTCTCCCTTCCCACAAGACTGAGAGCACTGAAGGCAGGAGCCTCTTGTTCTCTTTTGTGTCCCTAGCTCCTAGCACAATGACTGACACAAGTGGGTGCTCAGTAAACATTTGTTGAATGGTGTGTATGTGTGTATCCTACTTATCCATCAACAATTTATTGTGCTTCTTCTTTTCAAAGCATGTACATTTTCTCCTCTGAGGACAGAACTGCTTTTTAAAAAGCTACCTTTTTGCCCTTCACTAGAGAAAGTTTAGATTCCAAAAGATACCAACTTATTAGTTTCATTTATGTTCACAAAATTTCTGTCAAATGTCTCCATGGTTCAGATTCCTTACTGAACATGAAGAACAAACAGAAGTGAACGACAGTTGATCCTCATTATTCACAGTAGTAGTTATGTTCTGTAAAGTTGCCACAAACATGAATTTAGTGAATACTGAATCATTGCTCCCCAGGGAAACAGAGTTCGATCCTGTGAGTCTTTCTTCACAGTATTTTCGTCAACCAATCAATACATTACTTTATTTTGTGTGTTTTTCTGTTTAAAGGCATCTTATTTTATAAAAACTGTTACTTAATTAACACTGAACTCATGATCAATGACACTATGTCTGAAGGACTCATGTCTGAAGGAAACTTATCTAACACACATGTTTTCTCCTTAAAGCATGTCCTACACTTAGGAACACTAGACAGCACTTCAGCACTCTGCCTGGGGCAATTTTAAACAGCAAAATCACCAACAAAAACCACAAAAATGTGAAACATGTGGCACTTAATAGATAGCAAAAAAGATACTTGTCTACCGTATGAGAGCTGAAACAAGAAAGCAGAGAAAAGCCTGTTCGGCCTCCGTTGGGAACATGCACGTAGGCAACACAAATTTTTGGCCGCTCTGTGCATGTCTGGGAATGGCCATGAAAGCACTGCAAGTATTGATTTGGGGATTACAAATAAAAAGCATCCCCCATCTCCCAGTCTCCTTGTGACTGGAGGGGGTTATATGACCTATTGTGGTCAATAGGCTATGAGAAATGATGAGTGAACTGATGCATAACTCCTACTTTTCTCTTCCTGTCCAAACAACTAATGGACATGAAGTGAAAACTGATGGAATTTTCACTTGATGGTGAAAACTCCATCTGGGTCCCTGAATGACTACATGGAACACAAATCACCCCCTGTTCCCATCAAATCAAGTTGGACAAATACAGTAATGAGAAAAAATTTGGCCACTGGTATTTGTAGATTAATTTATTATTGCAGCATGTTCCTGTCTACCCTTATTAATACTGAAATTGATACCAAACTAAGGGCACCAACATAGGTTTTGCCACCACCAAAATCTAAAATATAGAGCTAATAATATGTAGAGTAAAATGTATGACCTTCATTTCAAAGATCCTGATTCAGGAATTGAATTCTATTTCTTTATCTATACATAATACCTGAAAAAATGCTTTAGAGATCATCCAACTTAATGCTCTCATTTATGAATGAGAAATCTAGGCTGACGTAAGGTGAATAACTTAAAATATTACCCTTGAAAATGAATTAAATGTTATGAATTTCATAAAAGTAAGTTGTTATTATTGCCTATCGCCTACCAAGGATATACAGTTGGTTCACAACCAAGCTATGACTAGAATCCAAGTTTTTTTTTTTTTTAAATTACTAGGTATAAATGTAGTTTATTACTCAGTTTTTAAAAATATAGAAATACATATTACAAGGAATATTGACTGGAAGTTGCTGATATTCAGATGCCTTTTGCAAGTAGAAATAAGCGACTGTTTCGTTTGCATTACTGCTTTACACAGAAGCTAAAGATGCCTAATGGAGGCAGAAAAAGAGAGACAGAGAGAGAGAGGTCTATTATTGAATTTCAGACTTATTCAAAGGTGTTAGATAGATTGCAATGGTCAAACTAAGGCCAACTTATTGGGAGAAACAACAGAGACTCTGAGGAAGCTCACTCATAGGGAAGAAAAATCTGGGATGGGAAGTCAAACCCAGCAACAAACCCAAGTGTTGGAGAGGCTGCTGCTGACTTCACTGCTCCCTCTTGTAACCACCACTTCCTCTCCCCTTGGTTTTATCTGCACTGGCCTCCTTGCTGTGCCTCAGGCTCTCCAGGCATACTCTCCCCTCAGGCCTCTGCCCCTTTGCCTAGAATGCTCTTCCCCCCTGGTGTGCTCTCCCATCTTCTTCAGGTCTTTATTTAAATGTTAGCTTTTTAGTGGAATCTTCCCTGATCTCCTATTTAAAACTACAATCCTCATCTCTGAAATATCCTAAGGCTTTTCTTGTCTTTCTTTTTCTCCATAGGATTATTATCTTTTAACATATCTGTTTGACTGACTTTACTTTGTTTCTTGTCTGTCTCCTCCTGTAGAATGTAACTCCTTAAGGACAGAGATTTTTTTGCTGTTGTTCAACAAGCTTTGTTTATGCTTTATCCCCAATGCCTAAAAATAGTATCTGGCAAATAGCAGATACTTCATAAATAATTGCTGGATGAATGAATGAATGAATATACATGGGTAGTTATCTGACTTCTGAATACAGGAAAGACTTTCTCTAAAATAACAAACGGCCGGGCGCGGTGGCTCAAGCCTGTAATCCCAGCACTTTGGGAGGCCAAGACGGGCGGATCACAAGGTCAGGAGATCGAGACCATCCTGGCTAACACAGTGAAACCCCGTCTCTACTAAAATACAAAAAACTAGCTGGGCGAGATGGCGGGCGCCTGTAGTCCCAGCTACTCGGGAGGCTGAGGCAGGAGAATGGCGTGAACCCGGGAGATGGAGCTTGCAGTGAGCTGAGATCCGGCCACTGCACTCCAACCTGGGCGACAGAGCGAGACTCTGTCTCAAAAAAAAAAAAAAAGAAAAAAAAAAAAAAGAAAAAAAATAACAAAGAAAAAAACAGAGATTCTAACTGTAAAAAACAATCATAGCCAACTAAAAGACAAAAAAAAAAAAAAAAAGAAATATTTGTAACAACTATGAAAGATATAGGGTAACTATACTTAATTATAGAGTTTACGTATATCAGTGAGAAGAACCCTGAAGCTCAAAAGAAAAATGCCTGAAAGGTATAAATAGACAGCTCTCTAAAGAGATATAAAATGTTCATTAAGAAACAGTTCAACTTAACTAACAACTAAAGAATTATAAATTGAAACAATAATGAGATACCATTACTCACCTCTTAAATCAGGACAAATTTTAGAACTATAATAGTTATTACAAGTGAGAGTTTGATAAATAGGCATTCTCATAATTTTGTTGGGAAGACATATGGCTCTAAAAATAACTTGGCAACAGAAACACATAAGTCTTCAAAACCATTTATACCTTTTAATTGAGTAGTTTAAAAAGAAGGACAAAGATTGTTGCACAAATACGATGTTACGTTTAATAGTAAAAAAAAGGGAAAAATAAATATTTAATAATAAGGAAATATTTGAGTAAAATGTACTATACTCATAGAATAAAATGTTAAATAAAGATTAAAAATTATATCCCAAGGGTGGCTGAATGATGTGGGAAATGCTTATTATAAATATTTAAAGTTGCATATATATTGTGCTTGCAATTATGGAAAAAATACATGTGAAGAAAAATACCCACCAAAATAGCCACAATTATTCTTTTATGTTGGTAGAATTATGGATGATTATGAAAACCTTTTTTCATAAGTTTTAAGTTTTCCTAAATCATTGTTTTTCAAACTTGTTTTTGTCCTCCTAAGGAGACTTTTTAGGTGTTTTTACTTGTATTGTCCTCTTTTGAAATTTTAATACCGTAGATATATCCTGTACATATATTTATGTTCTGTGATCCTTTTGAGGGCCATAAACCATTGTCACATCTAAAATTTATTTACCACCACCCTCAGAACCAAATTTCACCCTCTTGAGAACAGTAGTGATGACACTGAGAATGCATGCTCTAAATAATCTATATCAGACTGGTTTTACTTTGATAATTAGATACAATTTTTTTTTTTTTTTTTTTTTTGAGACAGAGTCTTGCTCTGTCGCCCAGGATAGAGTGCAGTAGCTCGATCTCAGCTCACTCGGGTTAAGACCTCCACCTCCCGGGTTTAAGCCATTCTCCTGCTTCAGCCTTCTGAGTAGCTGGGCTTATAGGCGCGTGCCACCACACCTGGCTAATTTTTGTATTTTTAGTAGAGACGAGGTTTCATCATGTTGGTCAGGCTGGTCTCGAATCCCTGACCTCGTTATCTGTCCACCTTGGCCTCCCAAAGTGCTGGGATTACAGGCGTGAGCCACTGTACCAGGCCTACAATTTTTTTAAGAGAAAGTGCTAGGTATTTCAGCTCAAAGGACTAAATTTCCAGCAGCGGAATTTCTGGTCCTCTGGCACCTGAAATTTTGAAACAATGATCTTTCTATCATACCTAAATTGCTTGTGTAGTAGATATTTGTTCTATCTAATATAAGTCTGACTTCAGATATGTAGACTTAGATATGTAATATATTTTGCAGGAAAGGACAGAGTTGAATTTAAAAACAATCAATTCTTACGTTTTACTCTAGTGTGGACAAAATTCCTTTCAGGAGCATTATTTAATTTACTACTTCTTAATTCCAATTCTATAGATGAAGAAATAAGGCTCAGAGAAAGTAAGTAGCTTGACCAAGATCCTGCTAGTAAAAAACAGAGTTATCTAACTCCAAAATATTTGTTCTTTCCATTATATGTTGCTGTATGTGTTAATAACAATTTTCAGTGAAAATATGATGTAAGCACAGACCTAAGGAAAGTCCTGGAACAAAACTCACTGGGTAATGTTTCCTGTACTAACAATCATCCACAAGGGGTGCCGTCTTTAGCCATCTGGTCCAATTTCCCCACACTACATAACTTGATTGGCTTCTCATGGTCTTGCCAACATTTTTTGAGTATTGTCATCTTTTTTTAGTAACTTCCTTAAAGATGCTGCACTTCAATCTTCAGGCCAGGGCACGTGAGGCAGTGAACCCAATCCTGTAAACTTCTCTGACTCTCCAAGACCCCTCGCCAAGCCACTGCTGCTGGGAGACAGCCCTAGAGCATGACTTCTTGCAATGCACTTTGAAGTAGATAAAATATGCACTCACGGACATCTGTCTGTTATTTCCTGCACTCACAGCTTTGTTCTGCTTTATTGCCAGAGAATTCTATGGATGATGTCACTTTTTTCTGAAGAGAACAGGCCATCAGAGCTTTTCACTGACATAATTAATTATCTGTAGTTTGATTCTGGGCCAGAAAATTCTCAAGGCACAGCCCCTAAAAGAATTAACTCTACTGTGCTTGCTATTCTTAAACTGTTAAAGAGACAGGGTACCATATCTCTTTTTTTCTCAGACACTGATAATGGTATTTTTGTTCAGTGATATCAAGTAACAGAAAGTGAACTGGGGCACTATTCTATGATTTCACAAGGAAGACCTTCGGTTCAATGGGCAGCAAACTCTAAAGGTCGCTACAGATCAAGTATACAAAGCAAAGCTTTTAGGGCTTAGTCTTAAATGCTACAGGAATGCATCACAATTACTGAATAGACTTTGGGGGACCTTGTGAATCTGCAGGCAGAAAAATGAGATCTCAACCAAAGCTAACCATGTTAAATTAGCCACAAGGTGAAAGGCTTCAGTTTATGAGGCACAAAAACCTAAAACATCAAATATATTTAAACTTTACAGGAGATAAGAAATTACCAGAATGGTGATCATATATTTTGAGAGTCTTCGCCTATATTTTTATATAGATCTAAAATGAATTACCCAGTTCCCCATAAGACTTGTTACTCTCCATTCTGCTGGGTTTCAAGATTATGTAAATGCTCTGTTCTTTGTCTCTTTAAAACTGGAGCTCCGTGGGGGAATGATGGACACTGTAGATGTCATAAGACAGTGAAGGGTCTCTGTGGAATCAGGGAACTTCAGTCATTTCTGTCCCTGCTCTTCACTAGGTGACTAATAAGGTAAGATCTGGGAAGTCTCTCAACTTTCTCAACTCTGGTGGAAATAGCAAAATCCTATTTAACCTAAAGCATTAATTGAGACCATAGGTTTGAATATGCATATTAATATTGTCCCCCTAAAAAGGAATTGTTATTTGTGGTATCTTCTACTACCTTAATTCTGCATAAATGAGTTTGAATTGTGCTCTCTCTGAATGAATTTACAGTGGTAAGTTATCTCTTTAGATCTATCAAAATTTAAAGACAAAATTATGACATAAAAATGTTTGTTATAAAAAAGTCAACATTAGAGAAGTGGTTAAAGAAAAAGTGAAACGTATATGCTACATCCCCCCACATTCCACTCACCAAGGCTAATTCTATTAATAATTTGAAGTGGATCCTTTCAGAATTGTTTTCTCTATAGATATACAAATGTAGTAGTAGCACACGCATTATCTCCCCCACCCAACAACATTATGAAGCACTTAGACAAGTAATGTGCAAAGTGCTTTTTAAACATTATCTCATTTAAACTTCACATAACCTTATCAGACACTGTTATTATCACCATTTTGTAAATGAGGGTTTTGAGGCAGGTGCAGAACAGTTCAGTAATTTGCTCAGTCACATTAACTAATAAGTGGTGTCAGAATGCGAAATCAGGCAACCTAACTTCAGAGCTGGCAATTTTAATATGATACTTTATAAATTCACCATATACATACATCCATATAGAACCTCTCAAATACGTACCACCTAAAAATATGTGTTTTTTTATTCAACAATAGAATGGAAAGGTCAAGGAGAATTAAATTTCATTGCAGCTAATACTCATTTCACCATAACTGTTATGTCTTGCTTATTTCACTTTCAGTAAATTAATCGAGTCTCTTCTATTTTTATGTTCATTTCTCAATTGAGTCTTTTTCAGTGTTCTCAATTCTTTTTAACCTGAATCTATAACCTAAAATTTACATCAAACTCTAATACAAAAAAAATTCCAATGAAAAGATCAAATAATTGTGTTGGACTAGAATTTTTAAAGTTAACTTTGTTAACTTTGTTTGAAATATCACTTTCTGTTGTGATTTACGTCTGTAGTAATTAAATCAAACCTTTACCAGACATCTCTGATTTGTCCTGCTCCCCTCTTTAGATGGAAGTTGACAGACTTAGCTACTTCTTCTCTTTCCTTTAGCAGCTCCACATCATAAATGGAACAGTTAGTTGTCTATCTCTCTCCCTCCCCCTCTTCTTACATCCTTCATTTCATCTGTTAATTTATTCCTTTAGCAGCTATGTGCAAAGTATGTGGCTAGTTGCTGTGGTGAATCTCATATGAGTAGGACATAATCCTATGTTGGTACGACTTTATAATCTAGTAGGAGCAAGATTGTGGAAGTCTACTCCTACAGCTAGTTGTTCATCAAGCCACCTTTTGAAAGGAAGGGTGAAAGGAAAGTTCTAGAGCATGAAATAGCATTGGGAAGTCTTTAGGAATGATTAATCTTAATTCCTGTTTTTTGACCATCTAATTGGCTCCAAGCCTTAGCAGATCATCTGATTTATAGAATCAGAATAATTTAGAACAAAAATATTTAATTCCCTTTTTTTTTTTTTTTTTTTTTTTTTTTGAGACAGGGTCTTGTTCTGTTGCCCAGGCTGGAGTTCAGTGGCACAGTCATGGCTCACTGAAGCCTCAACCTCCAAGGCTCAATTGATCTCCCCACCTCAGCTTCCTGAGTAGCTGGGACTACAAGTGATCACCACCATGCTCAGCTGTTTTTTTTTGTTTGTTTGTTTTGGAGAGACAAGGGTTCACCATATTGTCAGGTTGGTCTGGAACTCCTGGCCTCAAGCAATCTGCCCACCTCGGCCTCCCAAAGTACTGTGATAACAAGAGTGGGCCACCACACCCAACCTAATTTCTTAATTTACAACCAAAAAGACAGAGGTTCAAAGAAGCCAATAATTTGCCTAAGGAATACAACTAATTGGTTCTTGATTGCACATTAGAATCCCAGTCTCCTGATTCTCAGACCAGAGATCTCTCCATTATGCTAAATCACTAGTAAATATATTGCAGTAATCTCACATAGGAATTAATTCATAGGCTAATTAATTTTTAAAACATGAAATGAGCAATTTTTGGCAAAATTAATATTTTAAGAAGCATTTGAATGCTATTGGGCACACTTGAAGGAATGCTGGCATACATATCAATAGCAGCTTTTGACTGTAAAATCAATGCCCTAAAAAATGGTAATGGACATTTCACTGATATTTGACTGTGTATTCAAATACATCACTTGTCAATTAGCAATAGGAATGTGTTTACTGAACTTAAAATAGCTGATGCAATTTATTTTTCTCTTACTCCTTTATCATGTAATGCAATATTTTACCTTAATTTTCAGATAAGTACATATATATATAGCATTATTTATATCATGACTTCTTTCCATATGCAGATCCTGAAGTTAACCAGGAACTGGTTGCTATGTTTGATAATCTTCTTGAGGGAACATGTTGGAAAACCTTAATTTTGTTATAAGGTGATTACTTCCTTCCAACTTTCACTCAAAGTGGGGAACATTCTGGTTAAGCATGTTACATATCATGGTCCCATTACTTGTAGCCCCTTAGGATTTTTTTTTTTTTCCAGGATAGGCTAACCCTGAGCTTTATCTGGCAGCACAACATTGATTGTGATGTTGGGAAATCTTTGCCTTACTAGCTTGTATAATGTTTCCAATGTATCTACTTTTTCCAAATAAATGACCAAGAACCACTGGCCAAGATTTATATTAATAGCTGGAAAGTTTCAGGGAAAGAACTTTCTGGATTACGATAGAATCAATAAAATGGTTTAAGGTCTCCCTAGCTTGTTTTAAACTCCTACTGCATATTTGTAGTTACCAAGCTGCCAAAAATTATTGTTTCAGACAATGATATGCATTGACCTCTACTGAGTTTTTGTGGTCAGGAACCTTCTCTGAGCTGTCATAATCGTGCTTCATCATCTCCAAGCAAGTGGTCAGATGAAAGCATGGTGAAGATGACTAAATAGAAGAGGCAGGTGGATGAGATCAGTTAACCAGCATCGCCAGATTTCTCAGCGCTGAACTCATTTCATGTTCAACAGTGGCCAGTCTTGTTAAACAATATTATGGGAATATCCCTAGAGTCTTCTTTCACATTTCTTCACGACCTTCAAGGCCAGTAAGCATGTAGTCTGAAGCCTTTTTCTTACAGCCACTCTTCACATGCTTAATCCCGAGAGCTAGCTTATAGCAAGACACCATGGAGCTGCAGCAATACCGGCACATCAGTTCCAGCTGAGTCTTACTAGCTGTTTTGGAGATAGTGTCACATTCAGGGGGATGAGTTCTCAAGGCTTACATCTGAAGATGACTTAATCACAGCAAAACCATTTGAAGCATCTCTTCCTGAGGTGTCTGGCGTTGCTTTTCCCAGCCACGCCTCCTAAGGATTCACCAAAGCCACAAACGAAGAAAACAATTATGTAACTCTGATTTTGCAGCTGCTAAAGTGGAGGCACTTAGTACTTTCAGAACCATCAGTAAAACAAAAGAGAAAATTCATCCCTTTCACCCTCCAAACTCAAATTTGTATTTGTTCTACCATCATCTTTTCTTTTTTGTTATACTTTAAGTTCTGGGATACATGTGCAGATTTGTTACCTAGGTATAGATGTGCCTTGGTGGTTTCCTGCACCCATCAATCCATCATCTATATTAGGTATTTTGCCTAATGCTATCCCTCCCCTAGCCCCCCACCCACCAACAGGCCCCAGTGTGTGATGTTCCCTTCCCTGTGCCCATATGTTCTCATTGTTCAACTCCCACTTATGAGTGAGAACATGTGGTGTTTGGTTTTCTGTCCTTGTGTTAGTTTGCTGAGAATGATGGTTTCCGGCTTCATCCATGTCCCTGCAAAGGACATGAACTCATTCTTTTATATGGCTGCATTAGTATTCCATGGTGTATATGTGCCACATTTTCTTTATCCAGTCTAACAGTGATGGCATTTTGGTTGGTTCCAAGTTTGCTATTTTTTTGGTTCCATTTTTTGCTATTGTGAATAGTGCTGCAATAAACATATGTGTGCATGTGTCTTTATAGTAGAATTATTTATAATCATTTGGGTATATACCCAGTAATGGGATTGCTGGGTCAAATGGTATTTCTAGTTCTAGATTCTTGAGGAATCACCACACTGTCTTTCACATTGGTTGAACTAATTTACACTCCCACCAACAGTGTAAGAGCGTTCCTATTTCTCCACATCCTCTCCAGCATCTGTTGTTTCATGACTTTTTAATGATTGCCATTCTAACTGGTGTGAGATGGTATCTCATTGTGGTTTTGATTTACATTTCTCTAATGACCAGTGATGATGAGCTTTTTTTCATATGTTTGTTTGCCGTATAAATGTTTTCTTTTGAAAAGTATCTGTTCATATCCTTTGCCCACTTTTTGATGGGGTTGTTTTTTTCTTATTACTTTAAGTTCTTTGTAGATTCTGGATATTAGCCCTTTGTCAGATGAGTAGATTGCAAAAATTTTCTCTCATTCTGTAGGTTGCCTGTTCACTCTGATGATAGTTTCTTTTGCTGTGCAGAAGCTCTTTAGTTTAATTAGATCCCATTTGTCAATTTTGGCTTTTGTTGCCATTGCTTTTGGTGTTTTAGTCATGAAGTCTTTGCCCATGCCTATGTCCTGAATGGTATTGTCTAGCTTTTCTTCTAGAGTTTTTATGGTTTTAGGTCTTACATTTAAATCTTTAATCCATCTTGAGTTAATATTTGTATAAGGTGTAAGGAAGGGATCCAGTTTCAGTTTTCTGCACATGGCTAGCCCATTTTCCCAACACCATTTATTAAATAGGAAATCCTTTCTCCATTGCTTGTTTTTGTCAGGTTTGTCAAAGATCAGGTGGTTGTAGATGTGTGGTGCTATTTCTGAGGCATCTGTTCTGTTCCATTGTCTATATATCTTTTTTGGTACCAGTACCATGATGTTTTGGTTCCTGTAGGCTTGTAGTATAGTTTGAAGTCAGGTAGCGTGATGCCTCCTGCTTTGTTTTTTTTTTGCTTAGGATTGTCTTGGCTATACGGGCTCTTTTTTGGTTCCATATGGAATTTAAAATACTTTTTTCTAATTCTGTGAAGAAAGTCAATGGTAGTTTGATGGCAATAGCATTGAATCTATAAATTACCTTGGGCAGTATGGCCATTTTCATGATATTGATTCTTCCTATCCATGAGCATGGAATGTTTTTCCATTTGTATGTGTCCTCTCTTATTTCCTTGAGCAGTGGTTTGTAGTTCTTGAAGAGGTCCTTTACATTTCTTGTAAGATGTATTCCTAAGTATTTTATTCTCTTTGTAACAATTGTGAATGGGATTTTGCTCATGATTTGGCTGTGTATTGTTAGTTTATAGGAATGCTTGTGATTTTTGCACATTGATTTTGTATCCCAAGACTTCGCTGAAGCTGCTTATCAGGTTAAGGAGTTTTGGGCTGAAATGATGAGGTTTTCTAAATATACAATCACATCATCTGCACAGAGATAATTTGACTTCCTCTCTTCCTATGTGAATACCCTTTATTTCTTTCTCTTGCCTGATTGCCCTAGCCAGAACTTCCAATACCATGTTGAATAGTAGTGGTGAGAGAGGGCATCCCTGTCTTGTGCCGGTTTTCAAAGGGAATGCATCCAGCTTTTGCCCATTCAGTATGATATTGGCTGTGGGTTTGTCATAAACAGCTCTTATTATTTTGAGATATGTTCCATCAATACCTAGTTTATTGAGAGTTTTTAGCACGAAGTGCTGTTGAAATTTATTGAAGACCTTTTCTGCATCTATTGAGATAATCATGTGGTGTTCATCATTGGTTCTGTTTATGTGACGGATTACGTTTATTGATTTGCATATGTTGAACCAGCCTTGCATCCCAGGGATGAAGCCGACTTGATCATGGTGGATAAGATTTTGATGTGCTGCTGGATTCGGTTTGCCAGTATTTTATCAAGTATTTTCGCATCAATCTTCATCAGGGATGTTGGCCTGAAATGTTCTTTTTCTGTTGTGTCTCTGCCAGGTTTTGTTATCAGAATGCTGGTGGCCTCATAAAATGAGTTAGGAAGCAGTCCCTCTTTTTCTATTGATGGGAATGGTTTCAGAAGGAATGGTACCAGCTCCTCTTTGTACCTCTGGTAGAATTCAGTTGTGAATCCATCTGGTCCTGGGCTTTTTTTTGTTGGTAGGCTATTAATTACTGCCTACATTTCAGAACTTGCTATTGGTCTATTCAGGGATTTGAATTCTTCCTGGTTTAGTCTTAGGAGGGTGTATGTGTCCAGGAATTTATCCATTTCTTCTAGATTTTCTACTTTATTTGCGTAGAGGCTTTTATAGTATTCTCTGATGGTACTTTGTATTTTTCCGTGAGATCAGTGGTGATCTCACCCTTATCATTTTTTATTGTGTCTACTTGATTCTTCTCTCTTTTCTTCTTTATTAGTCTGGCTAGCGGTCTATCTATTTTGCTATCATTTTTTCTAATCTTATATCTCCTATCCCCATCTCCTGAGACTCTTCCACTGTGCTCTCTGAAACTCACATTCAACCACAAGTAAACTCTCCTTAGTTCACAAACTCTTCTGAGAATGTTCCCTTCACCTCCTTGCTCTAAGGTAGTTATTCTCAAATTTGGCTGCACTTTAGAATCATCCAAAGCTTAAAACAAACAAACAAACAAAATATAGGTCTATGGCTCCTACCTCCAGAGGTGGTTATTTAATTAGTCTGGGATACGGTCTGTGCATCTGTGGTCAAGTTTGAGAACTACTTCTCTAAAGGAACACTGGCTCTCTCCTGAGGACATTACTTGTCCAACAACTCAGAAGCAGATAGTTTCTATCCCACTCTCCTTGTACCAATGGGCCTGGATGTGGGGTAGATTTTCCTCCTTGCTCATCATCACTGCTTCCAAATAATTCTCTCTCCCTGCTTCCTAAAATATACTAGCTTTTACTCTCATGTCATCAGATAATATTAATTATATCCTATCTGTTAATAGCTGTACTAGTCCATTCTTGCATTTCTATTAATGTAAAGAAATACCTGAGACTGGGTAATTTATAAGAAAAGAGGTTTAATTGGCTCATGGTTCCATAGGCTGTACAGGAAGCATGGTGGCATCTGCTTCTGGGGAGGCCTCAGGAGGCTTCCAATCATGGCAGAAGGCAAAGAGGGAGCAGTCATATCACATGACAAAAGCAGGAGCAAGAGAGCAAGGCAAAAGGTACCCCACACTTTTTTTTTTTTTTTTTTTTTTTGAGACAGAGTTCTGCTCTTTTTGCCCAGGCTGGAGTGCAATGGTGCGATCTCAGCTCACCACAACCTTCGCCTCCCGGGTTCAAGCGATTCTCCTGCCTCAGCCTCCCGAGTAGCTGGGATTACAGGCATGTGCCACCACCCCAGTTAATTTTGTATTTTTAGTAGAGACAGGGTTTCTCCATGTTGGTCAGGCTGGTCTTGAACTCTCGACCTCAGGTGATCCACCTGCCTCGGCCTCCCAAAGTGCTGGGATTACAAGCGTGAGCCACCGCGCCCAGCCCCACACTTTAAATGACCAGATCTTACAAGAACTCACTATCATGAGGACAGTACCAAGGGAAGTGGTGCTAAACCATTCATAAGAAATCCATCTCCATGATTCAATCACCTTTCACCAGACCCTATGTCCAACACTGGGGATTACATTTCAACCTAAGATTTGGGCAGGCACTCACATCCAAACTATATCAATATCATGGGCCATTCAATACCCCCAGGTCATTCATTTTCCTTCCTTCTTTGAAGATTTTTGTCTCTGGATTGCTGTTATTCTAGTACTACTTTTGCCAGTTTTTTGGTGATTTCCATATCCTCTTAGATGATATTTCTGATGTTCTGACTTCCCAGTTCCCTGAACTTCTCTGCTCTCATAATTCTGTCCTTCATACTACCTTAGCCCTCACTTGTATGGTCATACCCTAGTTTTTGCCATTATTATAAAAAATTACAACTATCTGTAATTTCAACTCTCCAGCATCATCTTCTATATTTCCAGCTTATTCCCTCTAGAGCTCAAAATCCAACAGTGCTTTGATGGCAGCACATTATAATTCATTGATTTTTGTCATCTTCTGATTGGCCTTCACCCTTCTCCTTCCACACACTCATTTTCCTTCTCATTCAGCTTAAATTTCAATTGCATACACCCTTAATGTCATGCCCATTCTCTCACGTGATTGTACTCTCTTGGTCAAATTACAGCCTTGGTTAAATCTCTCTCCCCAGAGAAAAACTCATGCCAACTGATCTCATTTCAAATTCATGGTCACTAACTTTAACTGGGCTGTTAATTCTGTCAAGAAATCACACTATATTCCTTTGGTCCACTCTCATACACTATTTCATAACTTCTCTAGCCTTATCAAATCACACATCTACCCTATTGCTCCCTGACTCACCAAGAAAATTGAAACAATTTGGGAAGAATTTCCACAATCTCCTATCACTTTCATACACCTACTGCATCTTTGCTGGTATATGTGACCTTCTCCCCTATTACTAGAAGTAAACTGATAGTGCTTCTAATTAACACAAACTTCTTACTTCATTCACTAAATCCCACCCTCTTTTGACTAGCTAGGACATTGCTCCAGCCTTTTACCTTTTGTTAATGTTTCCCTCCATATTAGCTCGTTCTTGTTAGCATAGAAAATAGTTATTTCTTCCATCAGAACAAGATCCTCCCTTGACTCTACTTCCCCTGGAGATCCCACTTCATTTCTTTCCTATACAATAAAACTCACTGAAAGAATTGCCTATACATACTGTCTCCAATATTGTTTCCTCCCAAGTGAGTGGGATTTCTCTGAGCCCATTCCAACCAGGCTTCTGCTTCTAGTACTCCACTGAAACTCTTTTATGAAGGCAAATCATGATCTGTCTATTGTTGAATTCAATGATCAACTCTCACTCCTCATTTTTCTTGATACATCAGCAACATCTGACACTTTGAATCTTTCTCTCTGCCTTGAAAAATTTTCCACTTTTACTCCAAGATATCCTACTTGCTGATTTTCCTCTTTCCTCTCAAACTGTTCATTCTCATTCTTTATTGCTGAGTCCTCCTCATCCTCCCAGTCTCTCAGTGCTGGAATTTCCCAGGGCTTATCCCTTGGACCTCTTATCTTTTCTATCTAAATTTGCTTTCTTCATGATTTTACCAGATTTCAAGGGCTTTAAATAGAATCTATATACATGTGACTTCCAAATTGATCACTCCACCCTAGACCTCTTCCCTAAACTCTAGACTCATATTCAAATGCCAGAGTTTCAGATTCAAATCTGAAACTTCCTGTGCAAAACTATATTTCTGGTTTCCACTTGTCTAAGCATCTGAAACTTCCTGTGCAAAACTATATTTCTGGTTTCCACTTGTCTGCTCTCCACCTGTAGTCTTCTCTATCTCAGTAAATGACAACCCATTTCCCATTTGCTCAGGCAAACAACCTTGGAGTCAGGCTTAGCAAATCTCTTTCTCACATATCCCACATTCAACCTGCCATCAAATACAATGAGCTCTCCTACACAATTTATACAAAATCTTAGCACTTTCGCCCCACCAGCACTGTTATTGGCTGATATGGTTTTGCTCCGTGTCCCCACCCAAATCTCATCTTGCAGCTCCCAAAATTCCCATGTGTTGTGGGAGGGACCCAGTGAGAGATGGTTGAATCATAGGGGCAAATCTTTCCCATGCTGTTCTCAGGATAGTGAATGGGTCTCACGAGATCTGATGGTTTTAAAAACATGAGATTCTCTCCACAAGCTCTCTCTTTGCCTGCTGCCATCCATGTAAGATGTGACTTGCTCCTCCTTGCCTTCTGTCATGATCGTGAGGCCTCTCCAGCCATGTGGAACTGTAAGTCCCATTAAACCTCTTTCTTTTGTAAATTGCCCAGTCTCAGGTATGTCTTTATCAGCAGCATGAAAACAGACTAATACACTGCCCTAATCCAAGTCACCATTATCTCTTGTCTGGATTACACAAAGCTACCTGGTTTGGTCCCCTCTTTTTTTCTAGAGGTTCACATTGACTCAGAAACAGGGAAGTAAATAAAGAACTGCTGACGAAGGAAAGGATCCCTCCACTTTCTCTGTTTAACCCAATCACTGTCAACATAATAAAACTAAAACTGTTTTTAAGTACATAGAGATGGAATTTTTTAAGACATAA